>NC_060125.1:582548870-582855745 GCF_021461395.2 Schistocerca americana | reverse complement strand
GATTCTCCCCCTCCCCCCCCCAAAAAAGTTAAGAAGTGTCAGGGTCAGGGGACGTGAAGGCCTATTAACTGGCGCATCTCGGCCCACTCACTTGTACAGAAAGCAGACATCCAGAAAATCCCAGACGACTTAACGAACAGTCTAAACTTGATCTGCTTTCGCTCAGGATGACATTAAGACTAAATCTGTAAGTCACAACTATAGTCTTCGTTTCAACATAGAACTGCAGCTATTGACTTCGTTTCAACATAGTATTGCGGCATTCCACATCATCTGGCTTCTGCCGTATATACTCACACCCATGTTCCCCCCCCCACCCCCACCCCATCATTTCTTCAACAAACGATGTAATTGGTGTCAAATTATTTTACCTGTTGAGTACAAAATGTTCTTTATCAGACGTTTCACCCGTTAGTTCAAATGTGTGTAAAATCTTGTGGGACTTAACTGCTAAGGTCATCAGTCCCTAAGCTTACACACTACTTAACCTAAATTATCCTCAGGACAAACACACACACCTATGCCCGAGGGAGGACTCGAACCTCCGCCGGGACCAGCCGCACAGTACATGACTGCAGCACCCCAGACCGCTTGGTTAATTCCGCGTGGTTCACCCGTCAGTATATTGCCTGACGTTTTCATTCTTTACTCTATCAATTGATCCACCAACCCCATTCTTATAAAAGGTATGGTTCTGTTACAGCCAATAATTTTAATTTTATTGAATTTCCAACTTGCCCCTCTTTTTCCCGTAATAGAATTAAATTTGACATCAGCTAAACTGGTTATATAATTTTAAAAATCACTCCGAAAAAGACCTCAGTAAATGATATGCCGTATTTCTAATAAATGTAATAAACGTCGATTCCGGATTCCAAAAAGCTGATATTTTCTGACTATTCTAGTATAAGTGGCACAACGTTTCCAATGGATCATAATAGTAGCTGCATTTTATTTGTTTTCTTATCCCTCTTTGTATCACAGGGAAAATACATGCACAGTAGAACAGTGCAATGTGAACTTAGTACCATTAGCACTCGGTGGTCGTTATTCGCAACAGAAATGCTCACTTTACTGTGCACTCTGAGGCTTACTTCATTCTGCTTCAGGTTTGTGTTTTAGGTAGCGCTATTTGTTCAAAAATGGCTCTGAGCACTATGGGCCATAACTTCTGAGGTCATCAGTCCCCTAGAACTTAGAACTACTTAAACCTAACTAACCTAAGGAAATCACACACATCCATGTCCGAGGCAGGATTCGAACCTGCGACCGTAGCGGTAACGCGATTCCAGACTGTAGCGCATAGAATCGCTCGGCCACTCAGGCCGGCGCTATTTGTATGTGAACAGTTATGCACAGCAGCAGGGACAGATTAAAAAAAGGAAAAAGTGTTAGCCTGTACGCACCTCATGTATGGGTTCGCTGGATGCAGTGGAAGACGGGCACAACAATGCTGTTGTGAACTGTTGCCGCAGCTTCGGCTGCCACATTGCACGAAATTTGTGAGCGTCCATCTGTACACAGGCACCTAAGACAACATGTATCCCTCCAAGCTGCATATTCAGAAAATTGTACGAGGTGCATTCAAGTTCTAAGGCCTCCGATTTTTTTTCTCCGGACTGGAAAGAGATAGAAACAAGCGCATTGTTTTAAAATGAGGCCGCGTTCATTGTCAATACGTCCCAGAGATGGCAGCACCGTACGGCAGATGGAATTTTACCGCCAGCGCCGAGAATGAGAACTGTTTTAAATACTTAAAATGGCGACGTTTTCTCAATTTGCATGGTGTGGAACCAATTGAAATTCATCGACAGTTGAAGGAGACATATGGTGATGGAGTTATGGATGTGCCAAAAGTGCGATCGTGGTTGCGACAGTTTAATGAAGGCAGAACATCGTGTGACAACAAACCAAAACAACCTCGGGCTCACACAAGCCAGTCTGACGACATGATCGAGAAAGTGGAGAGAATTGTTTTGGGGGATCGCCAAATGAATGTTGAACAGATCGCCTCCAGTTTTGGCATTTCTGTGGGTTCTGTGCACACAATGCTGCATGACGACCTGAAAATGGGAAAAGTGTCATCCAGGTGGGTGCCACGAATGCTGACGGACGACCACATGGCTGCCCGTGTGGCATGTTGCCAAGCAATGTTGACGCGCAATTACAGCATGAATGGGACTTTCTTTTCGTCGGTTGTGACAATGGACGAGACGTGGATGCCATTTTTCAATCCAGAAACAAAGCGCCAGTCAGCTCAATGGAAGCACACAGATTCACTGCCACCAAAAAAATTTCGGGTAACCGCCAGTGCTGAAAAAATGATGGTGTCCATGTTCTGGGACAGCGAGGGCGTAATCCTTACCCATTTCGTTCCAAAGGGCACTACGGTAACAGGTGCATCCTACTAAAATGTTTTGAAGTACAAATTCCTTCCTGCACTGCAACAAAAACGTCCGGGAAGGTCTGCGCATGTGCTGTTTCACCAAGACAATGCACCCGCACATCGAGCTAACATTACGCAACAGTTTCTTCGTGATAACAACTTTGAAGTGATTCCTCATGCTCCCTACTCACCTGACCTGGCTCCTAGTGACTTTTGGCTTTTTCCAACAATGAATGACACTCTCCGTGGCCGCACATTCACCAGCCATGCTGCTATTGCCTCAGCGATTTTCCAATGGTCAAAACAGACTCCTAAAGAAGCCTTCGCCGCTGCCATGGAATCATGGCGTCAGCGTTGTGAAAAATGTGTACGTCTGCAGGGCGATTACGTCGAGAAGTAACGCCAGTTTCATCGATTTCGGGTGAGTAGTTAATTAGAAAAAAATATCGGAGGCTTTAGAACTTGAATGCACCTCGTATATTATAGGCTTTATCACCGATGTAGCAAACCAGTAAGTTGTATTTAAGAGGGGTGCTCAATGGTTAATGCAAGTGGTTGTGATTTATTCAGGATTGCAATACACCATATTATTCCCCACTCTCTTGGTTACAAAACCCTGTTTTTCAACAGAATCTCCGTTCAGTGCGACGGCGTTACGCTACCTGACTGGGAGAGTCTGTATGCCCGCGCGGTACCACTCAACAGGCCGACGTCGGAGCCAACGTCTTACTGCATCAACAACTTCTCAACGATCAATGTGCTGGTTCCTGCTGTGTGAATTCTTCATTGGGACAAACACATGAAAGCCTGAAGTACGAGATCGGGGCGGTAGGGTGGATGAGCTTTGTGACCTCCTCGCGTGTCCACAAACTTGTGTGAGTCCTTTCGTTTCATGGAGAAGGGGAAGTTTATTTGCAAATTTGTGGCAATGAACTGGTCGAACATGTTTCTTCAATGTCCTGATGGTAGTACAATACAGTTCTGAGTTTATCGTTGTACCATGATGGAGAGCATCAATCAGAGTGACCTCTTCGCAATCCCAGAAGACTGTCGCCATGAATTTACCAGCTGAGGTAGGATTTTGTAATTTTTCTTTGGAGAAGAGACGCTGTAGCGCTACTCCGTGGGTAGTCGTTTTCTTTTTGGTTGAAAGTGATGAACCCATGATTCATCGCCTGTGAGGATGTTCGACGGAAAGACGTCACAACAGCCCCGTAGAGCGCAAGCAATGCCGCACAGATGGTCCTCCGTTGCTCTTTTCAGCCTTCTGTTAGGCGGCGAGGAACCCAACTTGCACATGCCTTTGAGTACCCCAACTGGTGGACGAATTTGTCAGTAATACCAACAGTGACGTCCAGTTGTGCAGAGAGGTGTACGATTGTAATCAGTAGATCATCTCAGCACACGTTCCAATGCCTCAGGGTTCATAGATGTGTGCGGCCGTTCAGCACGCTGGAAATCGGACAGGTTTGCGCAATCTTCTTCTGGTGGAGAGGGACGCCTAGCCCGGCGACTTAGTGCTCTTTTGTTGGCTGCTGTTTACAAAGCTACGTAGTTCATGAAACTATAGTGGCTAAAGCGGAAATATTTCACAATGTCTCACAAACAATTCCCATTTTTCTACACAAATTGGCTGAGAAAAAAGTTTTGTTTGGAGAGGCGCGTTTTTTAAGTAAGTACCGTTTTGAAACTAAAAAAAGACGTGCTAAGATATCTCAATAATTTTTTTTTTTTACTTGAAAGCCTGTACCTTCATCTACGCACTGACGTCATTTCAGTATGATTCTTCCTTATTTACGTTGTATACTGAGTGTTTAAGATGCATCCGATAATCGTGAGTCACACCGACTGTGAAGTACAGGCTGTTATAAGATTTCTTAGTGCTAAAGGCCTAAAAGCGATCGATATTCATATTGAGATCTGTGCAATTTACGGAGTGATGGAATGGTAAGAATGTGAGTGAGAGCGTTTAAAGGTGACCGCACAAATGTGCATGATGAACAACGGAGTGGGCGTCCTTCGGTCGTTAATGAAAGTTTGGTGCAGGTTGTGGACAATAAGGTGAGAAAAAGTTGACGCTTTACGATTTCCTCCTTGCGGGATGACTTTCCTAATGTTTCTCGAAGTGTTTTGTATGGCACTGTGACCGATCACTAGAATTACCGAAAATTGTGCGCACGTTGGGTACCGAAAATGTTGACGGATGTGCGCGACTGCTACGGTCGCAGGTTCGAATCCAGCCTCGGGCATGGATGTGTGTGATGTCCTTAGGTTAGTTAGGTTTAAGTAGTTCTAAGTTCTAGGGGACTGATGACCACATCTGTTAAGTCCCATAGTGCTCAGAGCCATTTGAACCGTTTTTTTTTTTTTTTTTTTTTTTTGACGGATGTGCACAAAACCAAACGCTTAGACAGTGCATTGACTTTCCTTGAGCGGTACCACAACGACCTGATGATTTCTTAAGCCAAATTGTTACGGGCGATGGAACATGGGTGGTCTTCGTCACACCAGAATCAAAGCAACAGTCCATGGAAGTTGAGCAAGGGCATCGTTTTGCTGCAAGACAATGCCCGTCGGCATATGGCGAATCAGACCAAAGATTTCATCACATCTTTTCGATGGGAAACTCTAGATCATCCTCCGTACAGCCTCGATATTGCGCCCAGTGGCTACCATATGTTCCGGCACTTGAAGATACACCTGGACGGTCAGCGTCTTCAAGACGATCTCAAAACTAGATGACGCAGTGGTTAACAAGTCAGGCGGCTGACTTCTATGAGGATGGTATTCAAAAACTGGTACAACGTTATAACAAGTACCTCAATATTGACGGAAATTATGTAGAAAAGTAGATTAAGGTACACGCTTTCATGTAAAAACAAAATTGTTGACATATGTTGCCATGTCTTTTTTTAATTGCAAAACGGTACTTACTTAAAAAACACGCCCGTACCACTCGCACATTATTACTCTGTAAAAATGCAGTGGTGATCAAGTGTGCCTTGTACCAAAGTACTCAGAAAATATCAGTGAACACATGTCGAAATGTAGTCAGTGGAGTTGTGATTAATCCGATAATGTTCATAAAAAGTGTAGAACTTTATATTTTACAAGCTGTCTATAAAGTGGTAAAGTTGCCCGCATTTACTTCTCTAATACTGACCTGTGGTGGAAGGAAGTGGATGCTGTTTCGTAGCAGGTAGGGAGGTAAGGATGTGGGCTGGAGGAAGACGCCTCTTCAGAGGGGATCCCGTTCTTTCCTGAGGTGGCGCCGTTGGTGCCGGCTCTGGGGCGCCGGTATCAATCACCCGGAGGCGCGGCTGCAGGGGAGGCGGCCGCCGAATTATTTATGGCGGCCGTGATCTGAATGTACGGGCCGGCCTCTCCGATGTACGACTCCCGCCTTTCTGGCTCCTTTAATGTGGCTCCAGGGTTCACCGCGAGGCAGCTAAGGCGGCTGAAAAGCTATACCAATGCCTGGTATACACGCAAACACACTTTTCAGATAGCAATAGAAATACTTCCAGTAACCGAGAAGTGGAAGTAAGATTACTCGGGGTCAGTCAAACCCTAAAGCCTTAAGCTGGAGGGTGACAACTTAGGTATTGGACTTATCGACCAGACGACATGAAAACTGCAGGAGCGTTTTCTCTATATTATTAACGTCGTCAACGATGTTACTGATTGCAACTATAGTTCCAATTTACAATTGTTACTTCAATACAAACGCCTTTAGTCACAATTTTTTCATGTTTTATTAATTTACACGATGCATTACGGATCAGCTGGCTGCATCTTCAGGTGCTAATTGTATAGTATACAATTTATATTTTCTCTTGAGTGAGGTGAAATACGGTTTCCCAACGACAAAGGAAGAACATTTTTGACCTACTGAAGCCAGCTTACGTTGCTTTATTCAGAATGTGGTCGCACATCGAGTGATTCAAGGCGCACATTTGTTTACAAGGGTTCAAATAGCAACGCTGTCTGAAGGCACTGTTATTCAAACTACTTACATATTGAATATAATCTCGTTCACAGCTGCAAAATATGGATTGAAAAATGTTTTATGTAATTCAGGGACTGAATTACCAAATAGCCGGCCGCGGTGGTCTCGCTGTTCTAGGCGCGCAGTCCGGAACCGTGCGACTGCTACGGTCGCAGGTTCGAATCCTGCCTCGGGCATAGATGTGTGTGATGTCCTTAGGTTAATTAGGTTTAAGTAGTTCTAAGTTCTAGGGGACTGATGACCACAGCAGTCGAGTCCCATAGTGCTCAGAGCCAACCAATTACCAAATCATTTCCTGGTGATCTGTCTATTTACACGTTCAGTATTTTCATGTAAACTGCAGCAAAGTACTAAAGGCATCTGGTGTATTACTTTACAAAAGATATGTTTTCATATACAGTCATTATTCACTCAGTCACTTCTTTATGTTTTCCTATACAGTCGTTATTCACTCAGTCACTTTGTTAAATATCTTAATCATAGACTCTGTAAGGATAAATGGTTCAAATGCCTCTGAACACTATGGGACGTAACTTCTGAGGTCATCAGTCCCCTAGAACTTAGAACTACTTAAACCTAACAAAGCTAACGACATCACACACATCCATGCCCGAGGCAGGATTCGAACCTGCGACTGTAGCGGTCGCGCGGTTCCAGACTGTAGCGCCTAGAACCGCTCGACCACTCCGGCCGGCACTCTGTATGGATAGCCATAGGTCCATAGGTTTTCAGATACTAGATGAGATCGCGTGTAGCCTGATGTAACTATTAGAATTCACCCCACACAGAAGTATATAAGGTACGTTTTCATATCTGCTTCGCTACCGCTATCTCTTTTTATACAGTCAAGTCGTATCTGTACATCTCAATTTTTGCTATATATGCTGACTGAAACGCGAGTGAAAATTTGTACCAAGGCCGGGATTCGAATCTCAGTCTTCTGCTCATCAGACAGATGTGTCAACCACTACGCCACGCTGGCACAGTGGCTTTGCACAACTGCACGGACTACCCCAGCACCTTTCCCTCCTCAATCCAAATACTTATTCACGCCTCAGACCACTTGGTATTCCTTCTAAACTCGAACACCATTGCAGAGGCTCTCCAACTGTATTGGAATTGCACCTCAGCATCGAAAGAAACAGGGAACTGCGCCTGGAACCCAGGCATGGGTGCTTTAATCAAATGAAACTACTTTTACGTAGTTATAAAGTACATATGGGCTGTCTTTGTAGTGCTCGGCTTCTTTTCATAATACAGGACGCAGGCTGCTTAATGTTATCAAAAAGTAGTGAATGTATGCTACTGCTGCGAGGTATAATGTTTTTGCGTTGAGCTAGTATTAATTTGATGCATTTATCGAAGCGTGCGAGGTTTTGGATAACACATTATTTTTCATCTTGTCATCTGTACTGTAGAGAATTGTACTGTGTATGAATGTTATTTAAGTGATCATGGCTTGATTTGTTACATGTTCCACATGAGGTTTAATTATTTTTATATCTGTTTCGAAAGTTTACAAAAAATCCTATAGTAAAAATTGTAATCATGATCACCGTAACTGAAGTTGACAGGCACAAGTGCAAATTTTATCGACCAAGAATATTTATATCACGGAGAAAGCTGCTCATGGGAACATAGTAAGTGGACAGACTTCTACGAAGAACAGATGCGACAACAGAGAAAATACGTAATTTTGACATATCATTGTCGCGTCTTTGTTAAGAGCAGAAAGTAACATGCTGAGACATTTTTGCAGGTAGAGCGTGTGAAGAGAGGACTGACAAACCGCCATCGTATCACAAACCGGTGAAGTTATTTGTAGAAACGTTGTGACTAAACAGTGAGTTTAAAAAAAAGTTGCCAAGAGCCAGCCATTGATACATTCTTACTGCAGCTAAGCTGAACACCACTTTGTCTTCGAAACATAAGAAGTGGTCCCGGAGTGTTACTTAACGATCAGACAAATGCAGAAGGAGCACAGCGATGTTGTTTTCTACACGATTTTCCGTCGATTGGCGAAGGCAAAGATTAAAAGTTTTATCGATGTTAAGGACTTCATTAAAACTTCCGTGGAAAGTAAAGCGAAAGCTGAATTTTCAATTAGAAGTCAATAATAGTGCTGTCGTATGGCTTGGAAAGCAACCAGTGGTATTCCGTATTCCCTTTAGATATAAGTGATAAAAAAAGTCAAGGGCTTGGGATGACTGGTACGATGCCGACATAATTTCACACACGTAGATAGGATCCGCGATGTGTAAATTGTTTCAAAGGTCTATAACAGCGGAATGGCATTGAGAGTGCCTTAGTGTTGTCACCACACGTTACAAGGTGTGGAAGGGCAATAAGAATAGCGGGGAATTCTGTGCCTTCGTGTTACACGACGTTGGCGGCACTTACAGTTTGAAGGGGAGACCAATGTAACGTCAACATATGGCAGGCTGGCCGAGTTGCGGTTAATCCGCGAATGTGGAGAATTATAATGTGACAGTAGTGTTATGTTGCACTGGATTGTAATCTAGAGGAAACCCCAAGGTTTATCAAGACTCTGGTCGATTACGTATTCACCACCCCAAGGATGAATTAATACACTGGGCGCCAAAAACATAGTAATACGAAATTTTCTGGCAGATTCAAACTGTGTGCCGAACTGAAACTCGAACTCGGTCGTGAGTCGCGCTTGGGTAGCTCAGATGGAAGAGCAAATGGTTCAAATAGCTCTGAGCACTATGGGACGTAACTTCTGAGGTCACCAGTCCCCTAGAACTTAGAACTACTTAAACCTAACTAACTTAAGGATACCACACACATCTATCGCCGGGCCAGGATTCGAACCTGTGACCGTAGCGGTCGCGCGGTTCCAGACTGAAGCCCCTAGAACCGCTCGGTCACACCGACCGGGTACGGTAGAGCATTTGCCCTTGATAGGCAAAGGGCTCGAGTTCGAATCTTGGTCCGGCAAACAATTTTGATCTACCACGAAGTTTCATATCAGTGTACACTCTACTGCAGAGTGAAAATTTCATTCTGGAAACATAGTAAAACCTTCATTTAGACATACTACATATCCCATGTCATTCTGCATCATTGCGTTAAGACTCGCAGATGTCACTGCCCAATCTCCATCCCATACGTAGGCTACTGTTAACATTGCAAAACGTAGGGCTTCCTTAGGAATGGTTGTGTGCCTGGTAAACCTGCTGAAGACTAGCGTCGGAGAATTTTTATAGATGAGCGTCGATTCTGAACCACTGTTGAATATCGGTCTCGAATGTGGCTGCACCCACTGGAGAGGGCATAACGTACTAATATTTTAGGGAGATGAACTGCTGATACCCCAGCGTCATGGTGCGCAGTTGTCCATCACAGACATCCAGGGCCCTCTTGCGTTTCCTCAAATGAGACCATATTCTGGGACAATCTTCCAGCAGGACAACGCTCTTTCACAAGCGGCCCTTGCCTCTATGAACTGCAAAATGGTGTTGAGGTACAGCCTTGGTCACCAATTTCACTGAAGTACCCTGACAGGACGTGAGCTGTGGCCAGCTCAGATGTCGGCGCAATCCCAGTTCCAGTTTCCAGGATACTGAGCACCAGTTATAACAGTTGTGGGCTTACTTACCCCAGGAAAGGATACAACGGTCTTAAGACAACCTGCCCAACGTTATAAATGAAGGCGTCCTGGCCCAAAGAGGCTGAAGATTCCATTGATAAGTGACCAGCTGTGTGTTCGTACTACCAACATTCCTGTTAATTTTTCTTTACGTTATCATCCAAATAAAACCTCAAAACCCCTTAAAGCATCAAGTTTCATTCAAATCCTTCTCGTCTTCTAGGTGCTCAACTTCTGTCAGTGAGAGGATTATTAAAATGTAGTGGTAACGGAGTAGATAGTTTTAACAGGAACACACGTGCACAGACGCGTGATTTCAAGGGACTTTTCGTTTCACGTACCACAAGAACGTACGAGCAATAGTCGACAGTACTTTATTCCAACCATTGGTATTTTTACATTTTTGACAAACTAACTAATGTGCCAAATACGTCTAAGGCTAACCATTGTTGTACTAACAGAAGGGCGTGTTGCTCTATTTAAGGTTCCATACCGCTGTCGGTAAAAATGGAACCTTACTCTGTCATCCGTCTGCCTGTCCCTTTGACTTTTTGAAACCATTTTTCTCAGAATCAAGTAGACGTATCAAGTTGAACTTTATGTCACATATTAATGTCCAAGATCCCTTGGCTATACAAAGAAGTGAAGCTTCTAAGTCAATGCAGTCAAAGGATAGGGCCACTTATGTCACATATTTTGATACTAGCAAAGTCACTCATCAAAACCTACAGGCTACTTTCCGTTGACCCAGAGTCGTAAAATTTGTCATGAAGCAAGGTTCCGCAATACAACCGAAGGCAAAAATCCGAAAATCGTTAACCTGTAACTACATCGCAGGAAAAAAATTTTATCACTTGTTATCAGACTGTTCACACGTCCGTCTATTAAGACCAGTTATTATCAGGAACGAGGAGACATATTAAGTTGAAGTTCGTGTCACTTATTAAGGTCCACGAACCCTTGGCAATGCAAAAAAGTGAAAGTTATAAGTCAGTTTAATCAAAACGTATGGCCATTTACGTCACATATTTTGACAGTCGAAAATTCACTCATTAAAATCTGTAGGGAATTTCCCATTCACGTAGAACCATGAAATTTCGTAAGAAGAAATGTGTCATATTACATTTGAAGGAATAAATCAGAAAACTGTTAAACTGTAATTATATCACATGACAGAATATTATTTTGTACTTGTTATCCGACTTCAAATTTGAAATTAAAACGCACGGGGCAGTCTTTGAACGCCTGGGACAGATAAATTGTCAGTATCAGTGTCAATAACAGGCAAAAATCGTCGAGATTCTCGATTCCCAGAATGGGTCGACTGTCTACACTCGCAACTAAGTTAGTACGAAAGCCCTTAGTGCCAATGTTTGTTGTTGTCTTCAGCCCGAAGAAGGGGTTTGCTTCAACACCACGTACTAGTATGTCCTGCGCAAATATCTTCATTCCTGCATGGCTACCACATCCTACAGCTTCTTGAATCTCTAAAACCTCTCCTTCCGAACAGGCTCGGAAGGCCCAACATTATCGATCGACTGCCGTGTCATCCTTAGCTATAGGCGTCACTGGCTGCGGGTGTGAAGAGCACGCACTTCGCTCCTGAGTTATCGTGACTAGAGCCGCTACTTCTCAGTCAAGTAGCTCCTGAATTGATCTCATAAGGGCTGAGTGCACTCCACTTGCCAACAACGCTCGGCAGACCTTGACGGTCACCCATCCAAGTGCTAGCCAAGCCCGACGGCGCTTAACTTGAGTGACCTGATGGGATCCGGTGTACCACTGCGGCAAGGCCACTGGGTGAACCTCTTAACAGTTCCTCTAGTACTGCTCTACGATTCAATTCAGTACCTATACCTTCTTTACTCGATGTAGACGTTAATCTCCAGCAGTCCTCTGTAGCACCAGACTTTAAAAGCTTCTGTTCTTTTCTTGTCTGAACTATTTACCGAATATCTTTCACTTGCACACTCCAAGAAATTACTTCCAGAATGGACTTTAGAGAACTTTAACGAATATTCGATGCTAGCAAATTGATCTCTCCCAGAACAGGTTTACTTGAAATTAGGAAGCTCACTTTTTGTATCCCCTTTACATCCTCCTTCGTCGTTTATTTTTATATCCAAATTACAAAATTACAAATTATAAGATAAGTTCAGAATCAAAATATCATTTTGGAAACACCCACCAGGCTGTGGCTAAGCCATGTCTCCGCACCATCCTTTCTTTCAGGAGTGCTAGTTCTGCGAGGTTCGCAGGAGAGCTTCTGTAAAGTTTGGAAGGTAGGAGACGAGGTTCTGGCAGAAGTAGGGCTGTGAGGACGGGGCGTGAGTCGTTCTTGGGTGAGTCGTTCTTGCCCGCGAAAGGCAAAGGTCCCGAGTTCGAGTCTCGCTCCGGCAGACAGATTTAATCTGTCAGGAAGTTTCGTAAGAAAGGTGTTGGATGTTTATATAGCAACTAAGTTATGGACAGTATGTAGAATAGTTAGAATATGGATCACGTTAAGTACCACAGCGACAGTTGGACTGTCCTACCTTACATTTGTAGGAAATTTGGCACATAATACTGACAAAACAACGACTGACCGACAGTGCCCTAAGAAGTAGCGGAAGATGAGCCTAACATTTACTATACGTGAGTGTTTCTGGATGTGTCCTCTTTGAACTGGTAACATTCACTGACGAAGGACCTCCACTAAAGTCGTAGCGTAAGTGGGCTCATGAATTCAGTTTTAGTTTCCTGTGTCATACGAAGAGGGAGGCCGCAAGAAATTTAACATTCGATGCAAATGTATATCGTGATTAATTACTACAGCTAGAGTTGGCCAAACCAGAAACATTTGTATAAAAGGTAATTTTGCTTTCGTAATGAGCTTCTGATCGTTTCATTAGCACTACATGATGGGTTTCACTTTTAATGCTTATTTTCAGGTAATTTAGTTACCGTTTGATTATGATCAACAGTTTCATCTGTCTGTGAGAGGTTATTGTGGTGCTGCGTTATTACTCGCTGCGATTATGACATGTAAGTTAGAAGTTTACAATCAATATGTTGCAACTACAATCAGTATAAATAGCTTTTCAATGGTAAATGTACACTGATAAACCGGAACGTATGCAACGACAGGAACCTGCCTACCCCGTACTGCTTCCTGCGCAACTACGATCATATAACTTGAGTTAAACTATGCCAAAATAAGGTACAGATGCAATAACTGAAGCGTCAAACAATAGGCCTATTTTCTCTCAGAAGATTATACTATCCTTAAGACAATTTCTTCAAGTAATGTCTCGTGCTGATTCCAGCGGTGTGTCTCTTTCAAAAATGGTTCAAATGGCTCTAAACATTATGGGACTTAGAGGTCATCAGTCAACTAGACTTAGAACGACTTAAACCTAACTAACCTAAGGAGATGAAAAACATCCATGCCCGAGGCAGGACTCGAACCTGCGATCGTAGCAGCAACGCGGTTCCGGACTGAAGCGCCTAGAACCGCTCGGCCACAGCGACCGGTCTGTGTCTCTTTACATCCAGGCAATAATTATAAGAAAAACCAAACGAGCAATCCATCAACGGAGCCTGTACCTTATAATCCACTCAAATGCTCAAATTCGTTGAATCAATACAGTTATCAAAAACTGACTGTGAGTCCTTACCTCCTAACCACTCGAAATAATGTCTGGGATGGGAGAAAACTACTAACCAGCCAAACGTACGCAGTTCCATGCAGATCAGAGCCCTCTTCCATGTACTGGTTCCGCATGACGAGAAGACAGACTTTGCATCAGTCAGTCAGGCAGTAGTAGCCGACCGAGACAGACGCAGCAACAGGGAAGTAACCGCATTTGTCATTTGCGAGTTCCTAACCAGGAGCGAATTTTATTATATCATCTGTGTGCTTTAATAGTTCAGTTTCTTGTGTTCCTGCGTGTAAATTTAATATCTAATAGCCACAGTTGTCGCATTTTCGTTTGTGTCGGAAAGTGAACCGATTTTGTGACATATTAAAAGTTCCTAAACATGGGCAAATTATTTATTTCACCTGAGTGCTTCGGTAGACAGGTTTTTGAATATCTTCGTATTACTAGACACAGTTCGTGCGTTTTCGTCAGGGTCTACAGTAGAGCTGCGCAGCACGTGCCGATAGTCCGTTTATCTGTATAGTTTAGTTTTCCACGGCTTCTAGTATGGACAGGGACTGCGATTGTTGTGTGCAGATGCGAGCCGAGTTGGTGACACTTCGCTCTCAGCTTCAGGCTGTGATGGCTTCGGTTACACAGCTTAACGCTGCAGTGGATGGGCACCACTGTAGTGGGCCGGCCGTGGGGATCCAACGGACGTCCAGCACATCAGAGTTCTCCGATCTGTCCTCACCGGTGGCCAACCCAGTTACTGCTGGCACTGAGGCTGACCCGTCACCTGTGGTCGAGTGAGAGGTCGCCCCGGGGCGAAGCAGACGGCGAAAGACGTCCCAGGCGGCTGCCCTAAGGCCTCCCCGGTTTCTCTGACAAACAGGTTCCAGGTGCTGTCTGTCACTGACACTGTCGCTGAGCCAATTGCTGTCGCCTGTCATGTTTCAGAGGAAACCACACAGCCTGCAAGATCCGGGCAATCGCATAGAGTGGGATTATTGGTAGTTGGGAGCTCCAACGTTAGGCGAGTTATGGGGCTCCTTAGGGACTTGGCTGACAAGGGGGGTACGTAATCCAATGTGCACTCCGTGTGCATACCGGGTGGAGTCATTAAAGGTGTGGAAAGGGTCCTCCCGGATGGCATGAAGAGCACAGGGTGCAGCCAACTGCAGGTGGTGGCTCACGTCGGTAACAATGATGTGTGTCACTTTGGATCAGAAGAGATTCTCTCTGGTTTCGAACGGCTAAAGAAGTGGTAAAGGCTGCCAGTCTTCCTTGCAAGATGAAAGCAGAGCTGACCATTTGCAGCATAGTCAACAGCACCGATTGCGGACCTCTGGTACAGAGCCGAATGGAAGGTCTGATCAGATGCACAGACGGTTCTGCGACTGTATAGCCTGCATATTCCTCGACTTGCGCCAAAGGTTGGTTGGTTCCGCTGAATAGGTAAGGTGTCCACTATATGCAGGAGGCAGCTACACGGGTAGCAGGGGATGTGTGGCGTGGACTGGGCGGTTTTTTAGATTAGAGGGTCTAGGAGAAACACTAGAATGGCTCCAGTCACAAAGGGTGCAGGCTGAACACAGGAAAAACGTAGATACAGAAACCATTGGTATAACAGTTGTAAACTGTCGTAGATGTGTTGGGATAATACCAGAGCTCCAAGCGCTAATAGAAAGCACTGATGCTCAAATCGTTATATGCACTTAAAGCTGGCTAAAGCCGGATATAAGCTCAGCCGAAATTTTTGCGAAGAACCTAACGGTGCTCCGAAAGGATAGGCTAAACGCGGTTGGCGGTGGCGTGTTTGTTGCTGTCAGAAGTAGTTTAACTTGTCGCGAAATTGAAGCAGATAGTTACTGTGAGTTAGTATGGGTAGATGTCACTGTTGGCAACCGGAATAAAATAATAATTGGATCCTCTTACCGACCTCAAAATTCAGATGATACAGTTGCTGAAAGGTTCAAAGAAAACTTCAGACTGATTTCAAACACGTACCCGACTCATACGATAATAGTTGATGGTGACTTTAATTTACCCTCGATATGTTGGCGAAAATACATGTTTAATTCCGGAGCTACGCATAAAATATCATCCAAAATGGTGCTAAACGCATTCTCTGAAAATTATTTCTAGCAGTTAGTTCATTAGCCCACGCGAATAGTAAACGGTTGTGAAAACACATTTGACCTCTTAGCAGCAATAAATCCTGAGTTAATAACAAGCATCAAAACCGATTCAGGGATTAGTGAACACACGGTTGCCGTAGCGAGATTGAATACTGTAATCCCCAAATCCTCGAAAAATAAGCGAAAAATATATCTATTAAAAAAAAACAAAAAAGAACAGATAAAAAGTCACGTGACGTCTTCCAAGGAGATAATCTCCAATCATTCCAAATTAATAATGTAAGTTTAGACCAGATGTGGCTTACAGTCAAAGGAATAGCATAGGCAGCAATTCAAATGGTTCAAATGGCTCTGAGCACTATGGGACTCAACTGCTGTGGTCATAAGTCCCCTAGAACTTAGAACTACTTAAACCTAACTAACCTAAGGACAGCACACAACACCCAGCCATCACGAGGCAGAGAAAATCCCTGACCCCGCCGGGAATCGAACCCGGGAACCCGGGCGTGGGAAGCGAGAACGCTACCGCACGACCACGAGATGCGGGCTAGGCAGCAATTGAGAGATTTAAGAGATTTATACCATATAAATTAACAAACGACGAAGCTGAACCTCCTTGGTACACAAAACGTGTTAGAACACTGTTGCAGAAACAACGAAGCAAATATGCCAAATTTAAACAGTCGGAAAATCCCCAAGATTGGCGATCTTTCACAGAAGATCGAAATTTAGCGCGGACTTCAACGCGAGATGCCTATAACAGTTTCCACAACGAAACTTTGTCTCGAAACCTGGCAGAAAGTCCAAAGAGATTCTGGTCGTATGTGAAGTATGTTAGCAGCAAGAAACAATCAATGCTTTCTCTGCACAGTGCTGCCAAAGCAGAGTTACTAAACACAGGTTTCCGAAATGCCTTCCCGAAAGAAGATGAAGTAAATATTCCAGAAACAGTAAAGCAGTGAGGATGGGTAGCGAGTCGTGCTTGGGTAGCTCAGTTGGTGGAGCACTTGCCAGCGAAAGGCAAAGGTCCTGAGTTGCAGTCTCGGTCCGGCACACAGTTTAAATCTGCCAGTAAGTTTCATATCAGCGCACACTCCACTGCAGAGTGAAAATCTCATTCTGTAAATATTTCAGAATTCGAATCGAGAACAGCTTCCAACATGAGTAACGTAGAAGTAAATATCCTCGGAGTACTGAAACAACTTAAATCACTTAATAAAAGCAAGTCTTCTGGTCCATGCTGTATACCAATTAGGTTCCTTTCGGAGTATGCTGATGCATTAGCTCCATACTTAACAGTCATATACAACCGTTCGCTCAACGAAAGATCCGTACCCAAAGACTGGAAAGTTGCACAGGTCACACCAATATTCAAGAAAGGTAGTGGGAGTAATCCACTAAATTGCAGGCCCATATCGTTAACGTCGATATTCAGCAGGATTTTAGAACATATATTGTGTTCGAATATCATGAATTACTTATAAGAAAACTGTCTATTGACACACAGTCAACGGCTTAGAACACATCGTTCCTTTGAAACACAACTATCTCTTTATTCATATGAAGTGTTGAGAGCTTTTGACAAGGGATTTCAGATCGATTCCGTATTTCTGGATTTCCGGAAGGCTTTTGACACTGTACCATACAAGTGGCTCGTAGTGAAGTTGCGTGCTTATGGAATATCGTGTCAGTTACGTGACTTGATTTGTGATTTGCTGTCTGAGGGGTCACAGTTCGCAGTAATTGACGGAAAGTCATAGAATAAAACAGAAGTGATTTCTGATATTCCCCAAGGTAGTGTTATAGGCCCTTTGGTGTTCCTTCTCTATATAAACGATTTTGGAGACAATCTGAGCAGCCGTCTTCGGTTGTTTGCAAATGACGCTGTCATTTATCGACTAGTAAAGTCATCAGAAGAGCAAAATAAACTGCAAAACGATTTAGAAAAGATATTTGAATGGTGCGATAAGTGGCAGTTGACCCTAAAATACGAAAAATGTGTGATGTCATCCACATGAGTGCTAAAAGGAACTCGTTAAACTTCGGTTACACGATAAATCATTCTAATCTAAAAGCCGTAAATTCAACTAAATACCGAGGTATGTCAATAACGAACAACTTAAATTGGAAGTAACACATGGAAAATGGTGTAGGGAATGCTAACCAGAGACTGCGCTTTATTGGCAGGATACTTAGAAAACGTAACAGACCTACTAAGGAGACTGCCTACACTACGCTTGTCCGTCCTCTCCTAGAATACTGCTGCGCGGTGTGGGATCCTTATCAGATAGGAGTGACGGAGTACATCGAAAAAGTTCAAATAAAGGCAGCACGTTTGGTATTATCGTGAAATATGGGAGAGAGTGTCACAGAAACGATGCAGGATTTGGGATGGACATAATTAAAAGAAAGGCGTTTTTCGTTGCGACGGATTCTTCTCACGAAATTCCAATCACCAACTTTTTCCTCCGAATGCGAAAATATTTTGTTGACGCCTACCTACATAGAGGGGAACGATAACCAAGATAAAATAAGGGAAATCAGAGCTCGTATGGAAAGATACAGGTATTCATTCTTTCCGTGCTCTATACGAGGTTGGAACTATAGAGAATTGTGAAGGTGGTTCGATGAACCCTCTGCCAAGCACTTAAATGTGATTTGCACAGTATCCATGTAGATGAAGATGTTACGTGAAACGCCCTATATTACGTAGACTTCTCCAGTGATTCAATAGTCACACAACACTCAAGGCATTTATCGTATAAATGTGACTGCCACAACGTAGCATATGTAACTGCACGTCCACGCTACGACTATGGGAACTACAGAAGGAAAATGTCTGATTTCAAGTGTGTACGGTCTCTTAATCTTCTCTTATTAGTGATATGTGACAAGCGAAACGATGTTCATCTTTAAGGAAAAGTATTCCAAGGTCAGTGGCCTCAGCTTTGCTATGTGCAACCGGTATAGCAGCCACTTATGTATTTGTGAAGAGGTACTTGTAGTACCAAACTCAGAAACACGTGAACCCCAGTCGTGTACTGGTATACAACACAAACTAGCGCAATACGGTGTGAACCTTGCGCTGTGCTAATACGTATCGCATGTGGAAGAAGCTTCACGGGCAGTCAGTCCACTCACATTAAACTTACATCGATGTCACTAATCTCGTCAGCTAACAGGGATGAAGGAAGTTTCGGCGCCAGTATTTTCCACCACAGAGGTCTCAGAACCTCATAACTGATTTTCCGAGCGTAATGTGCCGCTACAAAAACATTTAATCTGCCATTCCGCACGATGAGCTCTAAGTGGATCCTTTGGCTTTGTTATGCAGTGTCTATGAGAAACTTCTGATTTACAAAATGCAGTTAAGAGAAGTCAACGAAACATAGATAAATGCGGTTTCCAGCGTCACGTAAAGCAGTTAAAAAGTTTTCGCTATACTTTTTGTAAGCTATTCCTTTTGTTTTATTTCAAATGCTCAATAATTTCAAGAAACAACTACATCTCACGACAGAGCCTAATGCGTGATGTGGTATGCTCAAACAAAATCATCCATTGTCGAGACGAATTTCAAAGGAAACCGCTAGGTGCTTTAACTGTCTTACGGATAAAGCTTAGCAGGACAAGATCCTAGCCACCGGGAATATAAACAGACGGTCAGGTTCTGACAGAAAACGCACGTCTAATGAACTGGCAGAGGAGATTAGAGAGACCTTCCAAAGAAGCTCATCATAGTCAGTTAGCCGAGCGTCACGAGAGCTAAGCATCCTTTATCAAATCACAAGGTGCTGCCTAAAGAACTTGACTTTCATACTTGCAAAGCTCAAATTATGTAACCGGTGAAGCGAAACGACCTGCAGTTTCGCCGTGAATTTGCTGTTGAGATACTGGACCGGATCGAGCAATGATCTAGCTATCTACGGAATGTTTTCTGTGACCTAGCAAACTTTGAAGAACACGGAAGGTTAATCGGACGAAGTCTGCACCTGTTGTTCGGAAAGCTATCACAGTTTTCGGGAAAATCTCCGAGGCAGAAAAAAACTGAATGTTTGTTGTGAGCTGATGAGAGGCAACACAGATGGAACATTTTTTTCATCGAGTAAACAGTAACATAAATCGTTTATCTGGACCAACATGGGGAATTTTTTGGCATTCAGTCTGTTGCCCTACAGCCAGATGTGCTCTTCCAGCAAGATAGTACACCACCCCACTGAGGTTCACATGTTATTTATTTCTTCGACCGGACGAGCGATGTATAATAATTTATAAACCAAAATTGATTAGGCTTGACGATTTCCGCGGAATAGTTGTGAATTCAGTAGCTTCCCTCACCCTTGACATGCTTGTGAGCACATGGGCTTAGACAGAGTATCCTATAGACATTTTAAGGGTTAAGAAACGAGCTCTCGTAGATAATCATTTATTTTTTGTATATAACTTCATGAGCGACTTCACATCATGCCGGAAATTGCAAGTATCTCAACCTCACTTCCTTTATTTTATTTTATTTGGCAGTCAGAATAATATTTTATGTGGACCCCTTGTACAGGCGTGCATTTAAATTTTTGTTACGATGAAGTAGGTAGGTGTAAATAATTGGGTAGTGAAATAAACCTAATTTACATTGAAACGCAGCAAATGAAGCACTGATCTTAACATTCCAGCGGACAGACTGATATCAGCAGTGTTGTATTACATCGTTCTAATCTGAAGCTGGATGGAATAACATGATCTGGAATCTTCAACCAATAATTTGAATGTCACTGCTACCACATATGTACAGTTTACTGACCGCCAATGTACATACCAGCTTTCTTAGGTACTACTTGCACACATGTTCAGTAGCGAGAAGCTTCCCAAAACATTTTGAGGTTTACGACCCGTTTTACACAGATTGATGAAGAGGAATAGCTCTGACGCTTCCGTAAAGTAACAAAGCGAGGTAGACGTTTGACATTCTATACTGTTAACCGACACCTCTTTCATAGCGCGCCGGTATTTCACCGCACGTTTCAGTGACTAATCGGAGATTCAAGTGCTCTCCAGAGTCACATCAAAGTGCGCCTCATTAGAACACCAGAGCGCTTGACCCGTACCACAGTCCTGTTATTGCAGCGCCGAGTGTTCTTGAACTAACCACACACGACCGTTGCTGTGACACCGCACCAGGCACCCATAGATTCCGACCGTACTGACTCATGTTGCAGAAACGATACCGCTATCATCTCGAACTGGCATGTGTGATGTATGGAAGTTAATGGTTTGTAGGCCTTTCTGTGTCTATCTTAGATGTTACGCTTCATGTTAACTGGTTTTATTTCTGAAGGGTATCATTACGCCCACTGTCAGTGAAGTAGTACAGGGTCAATAACAATCGAATCTCCATAAACGTCACGTATGAGTGGCAGAGCTCCTCAGGTGAAGTATGAGATCAGGTGAGGACAGTCAGTTTGAAGAACGATGTAGCGAGTATCCGAGATAATGAATTACGTTAAATAAGGTGCACGTTTTGTTCCACATATCCACAATGAACAGGTCGTCGAGGACGTGGAATAAATCAGAAAAACTAATGTAGATAATAAACGTTTTAATAGAAGAACTGCAATGTTAAGATTTCTCTCATCTGTATCAGATGATCCTCAGGCAACGGAGAAACTCATAAATGTTAGACATTTTGAATTTTAAACATATGCCCGCATCTCGTGGTCGTGCGGTAGCGTTCTCGCTTCCCGCGCCCGGGTTCCCGGGTTCGATTCCCGGCGGGGTCAGGGATTTTCTCTGCCTCGTGATGGCTGGGTGTTGTGTGCTGTCCTTAGGTTAGTTAGGTTTAAGTAGTTCTAAGTTCTAGGGGACTGATGACCATAGATGTTAAGTCCCATAGTGCTCAGAGCCATTTGAACCATTTTTTGAATTTTAAACCTTAAGTAAAAAACTTACCACAAGTATTTAAATCCATACATATACATTTAAATGTATACATACTAAAGCGTAGAAGATAATTTATGGACTATTGTAGCCAAGCATCATTAGAAGAAACCGACTTTGCTAAGCTTTTCTTTACACATCGCATCACAGGCTCACGACATATCATTCCAGAAACAGATTCCGTGAAGTGATCCATTATTTTAAAACATACATACATTGCTTACGATAATGATCATCAATAAATAAATATATTAAGAAGCAGCGATTCCTTTACACATTTCATGAAACATGGTTTTGTAAGATGCTCTTCAGATTGTAAATCATTCAGCTTACATTATTCGTGACCATGACAACTTTAACCCGGAGGTATGGCATCTTCTGACTCTATGGAATGAAAATTTACGAACCACGTCAAAGTAATGTACAAACTTTTACGTTATCTATGTCCAACAGCGTTCACATTACGGATACAAAGGTAGCTGAAGTTTGAATGCCAACTACTTAACGATTTGGAAGATTTTTATCCGCATGTCAACATATTTTATGCAGTCGTAGATTGGAAACTTCTTGTAGCACTAAAATATGACTACGATGTCACTGTACTATGTATTTGACGCAATGTGTGTGTGTGTGTGTGTGTGTGTGTGTGTGTGTGTGTGTGTGTGTGTGTGCATTATTTTTCCGAAATTATGTTGGGTAGCAAGTATTAGGGACTTTAGTCTCCATTGCGTACCTTGCATTAGGATCGAAAGGACTAGATTATACATATTAGTATGCACATTCAGGTCTGAGACAATCAACACTCCTGCATTACATTCCAAAGGGTGCAGGAAATAGTGACGAAGCCTGTTCAAAGGTCATGTCCGACACCTATCCTTACCCTTTATCAACTTCTGTAAGGTGAAGCAAATGTTTGTGCCCTATGTTTGCTGTTAATATTACTTCTACTGCAGTTGCTTTTCTTATCATGGCTGTTTTAATGCTGACAGCTCGTAATAAAACTCCATGTTGAATTAGTATCCCAGCAGTGAAGTGTGCGCTACTCTGAAACTACCCAGGAAGGCCGAAACTGTGTGGTTCACTGGGACTTGAAAACAGGTACCTTGACCTTCGCCGGCAGTTACTACTGAGCGACATACCCAGCCCGGACTCACGGCCCATGCTCACAGCTTGGTTTGTGGTAGTAACTCTCTCTCTTTCTCTAGTTCGCAGAGCGGTGAGGAGGGGGGAGTATGTTGTGCCACATAACGGAACCGTTAAGGGCATTGCCCACCAATGGTTTGGTTATTCGTTCTCATCACGTTTAGGCTCATATTCCTAGCCTGTCCTGAAGTTTTTTTTTTTTTTTTAACTCATTGTTACTCTTGTGTTTTCTAAATAATTTATTATACGACGCAATAACATCTGCCAATGTAGTTTCCGCAGTTGTGGAATTGAACCACAGCACATAACCGATCATTTAGTTTGAAACTACTGTGATTGTGCCAGGTTTTAGTTTCAAAATATTCCGACATTATGGTCTCCAGGCAGAGATATCATTTCTCCAACCTGTTTTCATTTTATTCTCGTAGACTTTTCTAAATATTGTGTGAACGCGTTCTGTGATCGTGTCATAGAGACAGAGGGGTATGTGGATAAGGCTTAAGTGAATAAGCACACTGAACAAAGTGTTAGTCGCGCCTCTCAAAAGAACAAACTAGTCAAAAAATGGTTCAAATGGCTCTGAGCACTATGGGGCTTAACATCTATGGTCATTAGCCCCCTAGAACTTAGAACTACTTAAACCTAACTAACCTAAGGACATCACACAACACCCAGTCATCACGAGGCAGAGAAAATCCCTGACCCCGCCGGGGATTGAACCCGGGAACCCGGGAACAAACTAGTCACTTTGAAGCACTTTAAATAATAAATAACTGTGACCGTGTACCGCTGAATTAATTCATGGCAGTGGTGCCAGTTGTTTGTATGAACTGAGCGTTGAAAGACGGAGCGATGTTTGAACTTCACAAACGAGGTATCGCTTTTCGTCTCGTGCATGAGAAGAATATGAACGATGTTGTCCGACCCGGTGATGTACCAGCGTAGCACTGCAACATGTATTCAAGAAATGGCGTACCAATTGCAGCCATGTAACAGACAGGAATAGTAATGGTCGCAAAAAGATCCTAACGGACAGGTGGCGGCGACGAATTTCACACCTTTCAAGGGCAGTCAATTTCAAACCCCGTATCAATTGCTGCTGGGAATAAATGTAAGTCCATCTGAAACAGTTTACGAGCGCAATTTGCTTGGGGAACTCCGTGCAGCGGACTTTCAAAGTCGACTGCAGTTGCTCAAAGTGGCATATAAAGCTGCACCATTTCACTGGAACAAAGAAAACTGAAACTGGAACGTAGCTGACTGGAGGCGTGTACTGAGATCTAACGAGTCACGATTTTGCCCCTTTTCAAGTGATGAAAAGCGTCTAGTGCACTGAAGGCCCGATGAGGCAATTAATCCGCAGTTTGCAGCGGCTGTAGTTCATTCCGGAGAAGTTTCTGTGTTCTGTCGTGGGTTCTCTCTATACTATGACTTCCCCTTGGTGATCACAAACCAGAAGGTTCGTTTCAACTTTCTCAATATCTGCAACGCAGTTTTTTTTCTCAGAAGTCAGGTTGGTTTCATTCATAATTCCAGTGCACCAAATTATTTCCCACTTTTTGGCTACAAAATCTTATTTTTCAACATAATATCCGTTCAATGAGACGGCCTTTCGCCACCTTACGGGGAGGGCCTGTTTGCTTGCATGGTAGAACACTTCTGGAGGACGTCGGAGCCAACGTCTTGCTCCGTCAATAACCTCCCATCAACGTTCTGATTCCCGTGGAGTGCATTCTTCATTGGGCCAAGCACGTGGAAGTTGGAAGGTGCGAGATCTGGGCTGTAGGGTGGATGAGGAAGAACCGACCAATGAGGTTTTGTAAACTCCCTCGGTTGCACAGACATGTGTGGGGAGGGAGACGTTTGTTCGCATTTTTGTGGAGACGAACACGCTAAAGCCATTTCTTCAGTTTCCTAAAGGTAGCACAATAAACTCTCGAGTTGATCGGTGCACCATGAGGGAGGACATCAAATAGAATAAACCCTTCAGAGTCCCAGAAGATCTGAGGTTCCGGCTTTGAACCTTACCTTCAGAAGGGATTGTTGCAATCAGTCTAGTAATAGTCAACCAATTCCGCACAGATGGTCCCTCGTTGGTCATAATGGTCTTCTTGTAGGCGGCGAGGAACCCAGCAGCCACATACCTTTGAGTACCCCAACTGGTGAGCGAGTGTGTCAGCATTACCAGCTGAGACGTCTAGTTGATCAGGGAGGTATTTGACTGCGATCCGTCGATCACCTCGAATGGCAATGTCGTCCGACCCCGGTAGCTGAATGGTCAGTGTGACGGATTTTCAATCCTCTGGGCCCAGGTTCGATTCCCAGCGGGGTCGGGGAATTTTCTGCGCCCACGGACTGGCTGTTGTGCTGTCCTCATCATCATCCTATCATCCTCATCCTCATCGACTGCAGTTCGCCGAAGTGGCGTCAAATCGAAAGACCGGCACCCGGCGAACGGCCTGCCCGATGGGGGGGGGGGGGGGGGGGGGGGGGGCTAGCCAGTGTCCGCACGTTCCAGCATTACAGCAGTCACACCGTGTGCGACCGGCGGCCATACGGGAGGTCGGAGAAGTTTGCGCGATTTGTTGCAATGACAGACGCCTCTCCCAACGACTTACCGTTCGTTTGTTCACTGCCAGGTCTCCTTAAATATTCTGCGAGTGCCTACGGATATCTGCTATACTCTTGTTTTCTGTCAAAAGGAAACTTAGTGACAACTGTCTGCTTGGAACGCACCTCCGTCGCAGACGCCACTTTGAAGGCTACGTACAGAGCCGCCACCAATCGAAACTTTATGAAACAATATGGGTTGAAGCAGGAATATTTTACCATGGTCCACAACAATGTCCGCATTTTTTCAACTGAAATTGGCCGAGAATATAATTGTGTTGCATTACTCGCGTGCCCCTCGTATTTACAATGTAATGAGTATGCCGAGGACAGTCCCGTCATGTAAGATGGCGACAGCATAAGTCGTGTTTCAAAGGCCGTAACGATACTCTGGAGAATTGCAAATACTGGGAAGATCAGTTCATTTCAGATAGGGAAAAGAAACTTGAGGTACTATAGGACTATAGGTTCTCTGTGTATGATTGGAGAAAGAACGAGGCAAATAAACAAGCAGGTGTATATTTCAGAATGATATTTTCACTCAGCAGTGGAGTGTGCGCTGATATGAAACTTCCTGGCAGATTAAAACTGTGTGCCCGACCGAGACTGGATCTCGGGACCTTTGCCTTTCGCGGGCAAGTGCTCTGCCAACTGAGCTACCGAAGCACGACTCACGGCCGGTACTCACAGCTTTACTTCTGCCAGTACCTCGCCTCCTACCTTCCAAACGAGGCGAGGTACTGGCAGAAGTAAAGCTGTGAGTAGCGGGCTTGAGTCGTGCTTCGGTAGCTCAGTTGGTAGAGCACTTGCCCGCGAAAGGCATAGGTCCCGAGTTCGAGTCTCGGTCGGGCACACAGTTTTAATCTGCCAGGAAGTTTCAGGTGTATATTTGTTTTAGCGTCTGGGAGAAGGCATCAAATATTGTCACATAAAATATGCTTCTGCAGTTTAAAAGATGTATGACTAGACTGGAAAGATATAAACTTAATAAATGAAATGTACACAAAGCTATATGTGACAGGCCGGCCGGCGTGGCCGAGCGGTTAAAGGCGCTTCAGTCTGGAACCGCGCGACTTCTACGGTCGCAGGTTCGAATCCTGCCTCGGGCATGGATGTGTGTGATGTCCTTAGGTTAGTTAGGTTTAAGTAGTTCTAAGTTCTAGTGGACTTATGACCACAGCAGTTGAGTCCCATAGTGCTCATAGCCATTTGAACCATTTTTATATGTGACAGCAAGGCAGAGCATTAGGAGAGAGAGGCAATGAACAGTGGAACGGATATAAGGCACGGATGCTCCTTATCATCGAAGCTGTTCAGTGCTCGTGGAGAAAAACTGGTAGGTAAGGTTATTGAGCACGGAAGAGGCACTGTAACTGGAAGACAAAGAATAATGGCTAGATAATATGTAAATGTTCAAGCAGGACGGGCCTAATCAGAAGAGGAGACACAAACGATGTTGAAGAGTATAGGAAGGAGAGGTGACAAGTATGAATAACAAATAAATATAGGAAAGACAAAATGCTGAGAATAAGCAAACAGGCAGCACCACGTAATATATTCTTAGACGGAAAGGGTAGAATAATTAAAATCCTGCCTTCATCTGGGGCGTTTAATGACATGGAAAGAAAGCTGTACAGAACTATAAAAAAGGAGTATATTTATAAGAAAAAGAGCATTTCAAAGGTGACGCAGTCCAAAAGCCTGAAGAGTTCCAATGGTGATGAGCAAAAGACCTGCTAAAAGTGATGTCAGGTTTGTAGTGTTGTACAGCAGTGAATAATGGACAGTTAAAAAGAAATAAGAAATTTAGAAGATTTGGAAATGTGATCACGAGGAAGGATGCTTAACGTGAATTGGGCTGATGGACTTAAGAATGAAGAAATCCTGAAGTAGATGGGGTAGGAAAGAAAACTATTGTAAATGAGCAGGAAGAAGCAAAAATCTTGATACGGGTATATAGTACGTCGATATTGCAACAAGGAATTAGGGAGAGATAAGTAGAATAAATGGGAGGAAGAAATATGAAGGAAATTGGAATCATGATCACCATTAGAAGAGGACAATCATACCAACATATGAAGGAAGGTTCTCAGAACGGGACATAATATATAGAGCATCCAGCTTAAACCTGTTGAAGACGGATTCAGTAAAGAAAAAAAAAGCCTCACACCTTCCTCTTTTGACAAGGACTTGCCTCCAAAATCAACTGATGTTATCCCATAGAAAATGGAGTGGAACAGGTTAAATGTAGCATTCAACGTACCCACAGTTCTATAACTCTACGCTCTCTAACCAGCAGTGTGTAGTAACTTCAGCTGACTATGACATACCTGAGGAAACCGGAAGCACCTAGCCATCTCCCCGAATTGCGACCGTTTTCAACGCGAAGCTTCACTATATTAGCGTGATTCCTCCTTAGTGTGACCCACATTTTTGGACGTGTGGATCTTGTACGCGATTAGCACACTGTTGGAAATGTATGTGTCACTGGTGGAGTTGTACTCAAGAGTTTTGTGTTTTTGGTACCATACGTAAGTGGCATAGTAAGTGGTAAGATTACCAACAGTATTGGTAGCACTGGCAGGGAGAAAACGTAAATCAATATTTGGGAGAGAAACTGGGAGCAAACGACTTCTCTTTGACTTCTGCTTTTTTTTCTTGTTTTGCACATAATTAGCGCCACACGTCCTTCAGTGTTACTCCACTACGTATTGTATATCATTACACATAATGATTTGCATTTCATGAGTAATAAAAGTTAATCGTTCGCGTGCTTTCGTCGTTTTTATGTAACTAAAGCATTTAATTTTAATGCAGCTACAGTTTACATGCAGCAACATAAAAATCTATACAATTATTGTTGTTATTTTTTCATAAACAGAACGTTCTTCATCATAATGAAAGACGAGAGTTTCCTGTTATTATTGGTAAATGAGAAATTTGCTTATGAATAACACAAACATGTGTAACATGAACTGGACGACGTATTGAAGTGATATTTGAAATGATTTTGTTTTGCGGCTTCCTTCAAATTTTCTCTCTTTTTGATGAAATAGCGTTTTCTAGAACTATAAATATATCTTCTTTTTTTCATTAAAACATCTCTCTGTTTCACGTTGCCAATCAACAATTTCCGAATTAAAACAGAATTTAACACTGTCTGTTTCAGTTTTGCTACAAATACTATTTGTTATTAAGTAACAGGCAGAAGGATAACTATGCAGAACAGAAATTTTTTACACGTAATGTGACCATTTATGTAGCTTCGCTCAGTTTCCAGACAGTTCGCCACTTGCGATTTACAGAGGAATCTAGTAACAAACTGATCGCGTGCGCAAACAAAAGGCTCGAATTGTGGTAACGGCCGATAGGCATGCAACACCCTTGACGTACACAAGTAACCCAGTTACGAACTCAACAGGGCTACTGCGCAAACTAGTGTAGTCTACGCTTATGTACGGATGTCTACGGCACCCTGTTGTATCTCTACAGCCCCGGTTGCTGGTATTTGCAGGTCCCGCGTTCTGGGGGCTCATCAACCCACAATGGTCGCTGTGCAGTAAGGGCCGCCGGCAGTCGCCCATCGACATCGAGCCGGACAAGTTGCTGTTCGACCCCCTGTTGCGGCCGCTGCACATCGACAAGAACATGGTGAGTGGGAGACCACCGAACCCGGCGTACACGCTCGGCAGCAGCGCCGCTTGCCTCTCTGCGGTTTTGCCACTCGGAATCAGTCGTAAGTGGCGGCCGTATTGCCCGTTCCGGGGAAACCCGCAGCGCCTGCTCTTAGCTTACAGTCCGCCAGCTCTCGGCTCGATATGCTTTACTTGCGGAAGGGAGCGCCTCCACTGTGAACATTTTAACTCCAATGCGAGTGGAGGAATGCGGAAAGCAGCGTACGCAGTGCCGCAATTGCATTTCTCCGAGATGGCGTCGGTAATGGTCGCGACGACCTGGACTAGGAAGATGACTTGTCCAGAGGCGGGAGACACCTGCGTGCTTCTCATCTCCTTAGTCGCTCTGAGCCTGCAATTTATTTATCCCGCGAAATATATATATATTGCAGACTCAGAGCGACTATGGAGATGAGAAGCACGCAGGTGTCTCCCGCCTCTGGATATATATATATATATATATATATATATATATATATATATATATATATATATATATAAAGCGACACGATTGTGCCAAGATAAATTTTAGAAAATTGTATGAGTCTCATGATATAAGACTTGTTTCCAAATTAATGAATTTTCTAGCAACGTTGCTATATGGCAAAGTTGTCCACTTACCTCATATTTGTGTGCTGCAAACTTGTGAAAGTGCTCTGAACAGAGTCACATTACTTGCAGACTAACAGAATTAATGAAGAAACATATTTTGTTTCATTAAGGAAGAACTGATCCATGACCCATGGACTTTGCCGTCAGTCGGGTGGCTTGTGTGCCTCAGCCATACCGTAGCTGCAACCACAATGGAGGGGTGTCTGTTGAGAAGCCAGAAGTACGTGTAGTTTCTGAAGAGGGGCAGCAGCCGTTTCAGTAGTAGTAGGAGCAACAGTCCGGATGATTGACTGAACTGGCCTTGTAACATCAACACAAACGGCCTGTCTCTGATGATACTGCGAACGGCAGAAAGCAAAGTGAAGCTACAGTCGTAATTTTTCCCTAGGGCATGCAGCTCTAGTGTACCCTTAACTGATGATGATTTTCTCTAGGATAAAATATTTCGGAGGTAAAATAATCCCCAGGAGGATGTCGTCATCAGAAGAAAAAGAACTGGCCTTCCACGGATCGGCGCGTGGAATGTTAGATCCCTTACTGAGACAAGTTGGTCAGAAAATTTAGATAAGAAAATGGATAGGTTGAAGTTAGATGTAGTGGAAAGTAGTAAACTTCAGTAGCAGGAGGAACCGGGCTTCAGGTCAAATGGTTCAAATGGCTCTGAGCACTATGGGACTTAACATCTGAGGTCATCAGTCCTCTGTAACTTAGAACTACTTAAACCTAACTAACCTAAGGACATCACACACATCCATGCCCAAGGCAGGATTCGAACCTGCAACCATAGCGGTCGCGTAGTTCCAGAGTGAAGCGCCTAGAACCGCTCGGTAACACCGGCCGGCTTCTGGTCAGGTGGATACGGTGTTATAAATACAAAAGTCAAATAGGAGTAATGCTGGAGTGGGTTTAATAATGAATAAGAAAATAGGAATGCAAGTAAGCTACTACGAACAGCATAGTGAACTCATTATCATAGCCAAGATAGACATGAAGCCCACACTTACCACTGTAGCACAAGTTATATGCTAAACAGCTCCACAGATGATGAAGAGATTGAAGAAATGTATGATGAGATAAAGTAAATTTTGCAGGTAGTTAAGAGAGATGAAAATTTGTGATGAAGAACTAGAACTGTATAGTAGAAAAAGGAAGAGAAGAAAAAACTATAGGTGATTAATGACTGGGGAAAAAGAATGAAAGAGGCAGCTGCCTCGTAGAATTGTGCACAGAGCACTTATTTGAAGAATCATAAAAGAAAGTTGTGAACGTGGAAGACACAGAAAGGTTTCGGATTCATTGTGTAATGGTAGGACAGATATTTCAGAACTAGAATTTAAACTGTAAGACATTTCCAGGAGCTGATGGGGACTCTGATGGTAATGTATTGGTTACGAACTGTAGATTAAAACTGAAGAGGTAGGAGGTGAAGGAGATGTAGCTGGATACGTTGAAAGAACCAGAGTTTGTTGACAGTTTAAGAAGCAGTATTAGACAAAAGTTGACTAAACCAGCGGGGAAGATGTAGAAGACGTGTGGGTGGCTTTAAGAAATGAAATGGTGAAATCAGCAGAGGATCAAATAGGTAAAAAGACAAGCCCAGCAGAAATCCTTGCTAACCCAGGCGATACTTAATGTAACTGATGAAAGAACGAAATATAAAAACGCAGCAAATGAAGCAGGCGAAAGGGAATATAAATGTATAAAAATGAGATTGGCAGGAAGTGCAAAATTGCTAGTCACGAATGGCTAGAGATCAAATGTATAGTTGTAGAAGCATATTTCACTAGGGGAAAGATAATGCTTACGGGGTAATTAAAGGGGCCTTTGGAGAGGAGAGTGGCAGTTGTATGAACATCAAGAGCTCATATGGAAAAGCTGTCTTGAAGGTAAACCACTCTTACACAAAGAAGAGAAAGAGCTTAAAGTTGGAGGGAGTAAATAGAGGGTGTATACAAGGGAGTTGAAAATGAAAGCAATGTTATAGAAATGGAAAGACATAGATGCAAATGAGAGAGGAGATATGACACTGCGAGATGAGTTAGACAGAGCACTCAAAGGTCTCAGTTTGAAACAAGACCCTGGTAGCACACGGCGTTGTATCAGAATTGCTGATATCCTTGGGAGAGTAAACCACGACAAAACACATTCATCTGGTGTGCAAGATGTACGAGACGGGCGAAATACACTCAGACTTCAAGAAGAATATAATAATTCCAATTCCCGACAAAGCAGATTCTACTGTTGTTGTTGTTGTTGTTGTTGTTGTGGTGGTCTTCAGTTCAGAGACTGGTATGATACAGCTCTCCATCCTACTCTGTCCTGTGCAAGATTCTTCACCTCCTACTACCTACAGCAACCTACATCCTTCTGATTCTTCTTAGTGTTTTCATCTCTTCGTCTCCCTATACGATTGTTACCCTTCATGCTGCCCTCCAGTACTAAATTGGTGAGCCCTTCATCCCTTAGAACATGTCCTACCAACCGATCCCTTTTTCTAGCAAGTTGTGGCACAAATTTCTCTTCTCCCCAATTCTATTCAATACCTCCTCATTAGTTATGTGATCTACCCGTCTAATCTTCAGCATTCTTCTGTAGCACCACATTTCGAAAGCTCCTATTCTCTTCTTGTCTAAACTATTTATCGTCCACGTTTCACTTCCATACATGACTACACTCCGTACATATACTTTCAGAAACAACTTCCTGACACTTAAATCTATACTCGATGTTAACGAATTTCTCTTCTTCAGAAACGCTTTCCTTGCCATTGCCAGTCTACATTTTATATTCTCTAGTCTTCAACCATCTTCATTTATTTAGCTTCCCAAATATCAAAACTCATTTACCACTTTAAGAGTCTCATTTCCTAATCTGGACCCTCAGTATCACCCGATTTAATTCGACTACATTCCGTTACCCTCGTCTCGATTTTGTGGATGTTCATCTTATATGCGCCTTTCAGGACACTGTCCATTCCGTTCAACTGCTCTTCCAGGTCCTTTGCTGTCTCTGACAGAATTACAATGTCATCGGCGAACCTCAAAGTTTTTATTTCATCTCCATGGATTTCAATTCCTATCCCGCATTTTTCTTTTGATTCCTTTAATGCTTGCTCAATATAAACATTGAATAACATCGGGGATAGGCTACATGCTTGTCACACTCCTATCCCAAATCGCTTTAAGCACTATGGGATTTAACATCTGATGTCATCAGTCCCCTAGACTTACAACTACTTAAACCTAACTAACCTAAGGACACCACACACATCCATGCCTGAGGCAGGATTCGAACCTGCGTCCATAGCAGCAGCGTGGTTCCGGACTGAAGCGCCTAGAACCGCTCGGCTACAGTGGCCGGCCTCTCACTCCGTTCCCAATCACTGCTTTCCTTTCATGCCCCTCGACTCTTATAACTGTCATCAGGTTTCCGTGCAAATTGTAAACAGCCTTTCGCTCCCTGTATTTTACCTCTACCACCTTCAGAATTTGAAAGAGAGTATTCCAATCAACATTGTCAAAAGCTTTCTCTATGCCTACAAATGCTAGAAACGTACGTATGCCTTTGCTGAATCTATCTTATAATATAAATCGTAGGGTCAGTATAGCCTCACGTGTTCCAATAATTCTACGGAATCCAAACTGATCTTCCCCGAAGTCGGTTTCTACCAGTTTTTCCATTCGTATGTAAAGAATTCGAGTTAGTATTTGGCAGCCGTGACTTATTAAGCTGTTAGTTCGCTAATTTTCACATCTCTCAACACCTGCTTTCTTTGGGATCGGGATTATTATATTCTTCTTGAAGTCTAAGGGTATTTCGCCTCTCTCATACATCTTGCTCACCTGATGGTAGAGTTTTCTCAGTGCTGGCTCTTCCGAGGCTATCAGTAGTTCTAATGACATGTTATATACTCCAGCGGCTTTGGCTTTGTTTCAACTTAGGTCATTCTGCTGTGTCAAACTTTTCACGCAGTATCATATCTCCTATTCCATCTTCGCCTACATCCTCTTCTATTTCCATATTATTGTCCTCAAGTACATCGCCCTTGTGTAGACCCCTACATACTTCTTCCACCTTTCTGCTTTCCCTTCTTTGCTTAGAACTGGGTTTCCATCTGAGCTCTTGATATTCATACAAGTGGATCTCTTTTTTCCAAAAGTCTTTTAATTTTCCTGTAAGCAGTATCTATCTTACCCCCTAGTGATATACACCTTTACATCCTTACATTTGTCCGCTAGCTATCCGTGCTGAGCCATTTTGCACTTCCTGTTGGTCTCATTTCTGAGACGTCTGTATTACTTTTCTCCTGTTTCATTTACTGCATTGTTATATTTTCTCCATTCATCAGTTATGTTCAATATATCTTCCGTTACCCAAGGACTTCTTCTATCCCTTGTCTTTTTACCTACTTGATCCTGCTGCCTTCATTGTTTCGTCTCTCAAAGCCACCCATTCTTCTTCTACTGTATTCCATTCCTCCATTGTTGTCAATCGTTCCCTAACGCTCTCACTGAAACTCTTTCCAGCCTCTGGTACAGTCAGATTATCCAGGTTCCCTCTCCTTAAATACCCACCTTTATGCAACTCATTCAGTTTTAATCTACAGTTCATTACCAATATATCGTGGTCAGACTTCACATCTGCCCCTGGAAATATCTTACAATTTAAAACCTGGTTCCTAAATCTCTGTCTTACCATTATATTATCTATCTGAAATATTCCAGTATCTCCAGGTCTCTTCCACGTATACAATCTTCTTTATGATTCTTGAACCAAGTGTTAGCTATGATTAAGTTATGATCTGTGCAGAATTCTACCAGGCGGCTTCCTCTTTCAGTCCTTGCCTCTATTTCATATTCACCTACTACATTTCCTTCTCTTCCTTTTCCTGCTATCGAATTCCAGTCACCCATGATTATTAAATTTTCGTCAGATGCTACTAGGTGCGAAAATTACTAAAGTATAAGTTTACTAAGTCATGGTTGCAAACTACTAAAACGAATTCTTTACAGAAGAAGAGAAAAAACAGAAACTAAACTTGGGGAAAGTCTGTTTGGATTTCGGAGAAAAGTGGGAATGTGCGAGCCAATTCTAACGCTGTTATTAATCTTAGAAGATAGGTTAAGGAAAGGCAAACCTACGTTTATTGCATTTATGCGTAGACTTCGAGAACGCTTTTGACAATTTTGATTTGAATACGCTGTTTGAAATTCTGATGGTAGCAGTGGTAAAAGACAGGACCAAAAGACTGTTTAGAACTTGTACAGAAACCAGATGGAGTCATCGAAGTTGCGCAACATGAAAGGGAACTGTGGCTGTGAAAAGAGTGAGAGATGATTATAACCATTCGCCAGTGTTACTCAATCTGTACATTGAGTCAACAGTAAAGGAAGCAAAAAGATTGTGGTAGGAATTAAAGTTCAGCGAGGAGAAATATAAATTTTGGGGTTTTCCGATAAGACTGTTATTCTGTCAGAGACAGCAAGGGAATTTGATGAGCAGATGAAAGGAATGGACTGTGTCTTGAACATCAACGAAAGGAAGTCAAGAATATTGGAATGAAGTCGAATTAGATCAGATGAAGCTGAATGCAAAAGATTAGGGAATGGGTCTCTTAAACTAGTAGATGGGTTTTGTTATTTTGCAGCAAAATAACTGATTATAGCCAAAGAAGAGAAAATATGAAATGTAGACCGGGAGTGGGTAGACAGCGCTTCTGAGGAAGAGAATTTCGTTAACATCGAATATAGATTTAAGTGTTAGTAAATCTTCTCTGAAAGTATTTGTCTCTAAGGTAGCGGTACATGGAAATGAAAAATGGGCGATTGACAATTTAGACAAGAAGAGAATAGAAGCTTTTGAAACGTGGCGCGATAGAAGAATGCTGAAGTTAGATGGGGGGAGCAATTGACTGATGTGGAGGTACTGAATAGAATTGAGGAGAAAAGGAGTTTGTGGTGCAATCTAAGCCGAAGAAGGGATAGGTTGATAGGAACGTACTGAGACATCAAGCGCTCACCAATTCACTATCAGAGGGAAGCATGGAGGGATAAATCTTAGAGGGAGACCAAGAGATGAATACAGTAAGCAGATTGAGAAGGTATAGGTTCGGAGATTGAAGAGGCTTGCGGTGGACGGAGATGCATGGGGAGCTGCATCAAATCAGTCTTCGGATTGCAGACCACAGCAATAAAAATTAAGAAATATTTATTTTACGTTTAAATACTATCATCACTGAAGAACATTTCATTCCAAAACAAAATAGAGCAATTTCGTATTATAGTTTTCTTTTTCGAATATTCTGTTTGCTGTGAGCTGTCTTTGAAATATGACACAACTGATGATCACAATCTGCACAAGTTCACGTAAAAACACTTCCGTTTGCTCAAATCGATATTTAGTTAAATGAACTTGAATGTTGAATACAGTGCTTCACACACAAGTGGTTCCACAAACTGATGTCTCTTGACACACGGTTTTGTTTCAGGACGTTTTGAACTTAAAACCTTCTATCACAATGCAATAGTTGATCTCCAGTTCGTTTGAGCTTTTCATCCTTTGTCTTTTCGCATTTACAGGACCTTCAACTCTACAGCTGCTGAATCCTTTGTAATTGGCAATGACACAGGATTGCCTTTTTGATAGTATCAACGGCCAAATGATTTTTCAGGAATGAATATTAAGATTTGAGTGCCGATAACGGTATATCTGCCATTAATTTCTTGAAAGACGTTCGACATTTTTTATAAATATCATCGGGCAGGTAGGTAAGAAAATTTAAAAAGGGAAATGGATAGGTTGAAGTTAGATATAGTGGGAATTAGTGAAGTTCGGTGGCAGGAGGAACAAGACTTTTGGTCAGGTAATTACAGGGTTATAAATACAAAATCAAATAGGGATAATGCAGGAGTAGGTTTAATAATGAATAAAAAAATTGGAGTGCGGCTAAGCTACTACAAACAGCATAGTGAACGCATTATTGTGGCCAAGATAGACACAAAGCCCATGCCTACTACAGTAGTACAAGTTTATATGCCAACTAGCTCTGCTGATGATGAAGAGATTGATCAAATGTATGACCAGATAAAAGAAATTATTCAGGTAGTGAAGGGAGACGAAAATTTAATAGTCATGGGTGACTGGAATTCGTCAGTAGTAAAAGGGAGAGAAGGAAACATAGTAGGTGAATATGGATTGGAGGGAAGAAATGAAAGAAGAAGCCGCCTGGTAGAATTTTGCACAGAGCATAACTTAATCATAGCTAACACTTGGTTCAAGAACCATGAAAGAAGGTTGTATACATGGAAGAACCCTGTAGATACTAGAAGGTTTCAGATAGATTATATACTGGCAAGACAGAGATTCAGGAATCAGGTTTTAAATTGTAAGACATTTCCAGGGCAGATATGGACTCTGACCACAATCTATTGGTTATGAACTGTAGATTAAAACTGAAGAAACTGCAAAAAGGTGGGAATTTAAGGAGATGGGACCTGGATAAACTGAAAGAACCAGAGGTTGTACAGAGTTTCAGGGAGAGCATAAGGGAACAATTGACAGGAATGGGGGAAAGAAATACAGTAGAAGACGAATGGGTAGCTTTGAGGGATGAAGTAGTGAAGGCAGCAAAGGATCAAGTAGGTAAAAAGACGAGGGCTGGTAGAAATCCTTGGGTAACCGAAGAGATACTGAATTTAGTTGATGAAAGAAAAAAAAAATGCTGAAAATCAAGCAGGCAAAAAGGAATAGAAACCTCTCAAAAATGAGATCGATAAGAAGTGCAAAATGGCTAAGCAGGGATGGCTAGAGGACAAATGTAAGGATGTAGAGGCTTGTCTCACTAGGGGTAAGGTAGATACTGCCTACAGGAAAATTAAAGAGACCTTTGGGGAGAAGAGAACCACTTGTATGAGTATCAAGAGCTCAGATGGCAACTCAGTTCTAAGCAAAGAAGGGAAGGCAGAAAGGTGGAAGGAGTATATAGAGGGTTTATAAAAGGGCGATGTAGTTGAGGACAATATTATGGAAATCGAAGAGGATGTAGATGAAGACGAAATGGGAGATACGATACTGCGTGAAGAGTTTGACAGAGCACTGAAAGACCTGAGTCGAAACAAGGCCCCGGGAATAGACAACATTTCATTAGAACTACTGATGGCCTTGGGAGAGCCAGTCATGACAAAACTATACCATCTGGTGAGCAAGATGTATGAGACAGGCGAAATACCCTCAGACTTCAAGAAGAATATAATAATTACAATCCCAAAGAAAGCAGGTGTTGGCAGATGTGAAAATTACAGAACTATCAGTTTAATAAGCCACAGCTGCAAAATACTAACGTGAATTCTTTACAGACGAATGGAAAAACTGGTAGAAGCGGACCTCGGGGAAGATCAGTTTGGATTCCGTAGAAATGTTGGAACACGTGAGGCGATACTAACCTTACGACTTATCTTAGAAGAAAGATTAAGAAAAGGCAAACCTACATTTCTAGCATTTGTAGACTTAGAGAAAATTTTTGACAATGTTAGCTGGAATACTCTCCTTCAAATTCTAAAGGTGGCAGGGGTAAAATACAGGGAGCGAAAGGCTATTTACAATTTGTACAGAAATCAGATGGCAGTTATAAGAGTCGAGGGGCATGAAAGGGAAGCAGTGGTTGGGAAAGGAGTGATACAGGGTTGTAGCCTGTCCCCGATGTTATTCAATCTGTATATTGAGCAAGCAGTAAAGGAAACAAAAGAAAAATTCGGAGTAGGTATTAAAATTCATGGAGAAGAAGTAAAAACTATGACGTTCGCCGATGACATTGTAATTCTGTCAGAGACAACAAAGAACTTGTAAGAGCAGTTGAACGGAATGAACAGTGTCTTGAAAGGAAGATGTAAGATGAACATCAACAAAAACAAAACAAGGTTAATGGAATGTAGTCAAATTAAATCAGGTGATACTGAGGGAATTAGATTAGGAAATGAGACACTTAAAGTAGTGGAGTGTAGCCATGTTTGGAAGTGAAACATCGACAATAACTAGTTTGGACAAGAAGAGAATAGAAGCTTTCGAAATGTGGTGCTACAGAATAACGCTGAAGATAAGGTGGGTAGATTATGTAACTAATGAGGAGGTATTGAATAGGATTGGGGAGAAGAGAAGTTTGTGGCACAACTTGACTAGAAGAAGGGATCGGTTGGTAGGACAAGTTTTGAGGCATCAAGGGATGACAAATTTAGCATTGGAGGGCAGCGTCGTGGGTAAAAATCGTAGAGGGAGACCAAGAGATGAATACACTAAGCAGATTCAGATGGATGTAGGTAGCAGTAGGTACTGGGAGATGAAGAAGCTTGCACAGGATAGAGTAGCATGGAGAGCTGAATCAAACCAGTCTCAGGACTGAAGACCACAACAACGACCACAACATCATCATTCCCTTTTCATGAGAGTAGGAACAAGTATTTTCTTCAGACATCTCAAAGTATTGAACATTTTATTCTCTAGGTATGAGTCATCTAAGCTTAACTTGTTATGAAAGATGAACACTGAGTTAAAGCAGAAACACGTTTTCCATTTCCTTGTAATGCTTGTATGTTCAGGGTTTGTGAATTTTGAAAAGCAAACCTAAGGAAACAGTATCCATTCAGCACTGTGGGTCATCAGCTTGAGTCAAAGGTTTTACTCTCTCCACTAATTACAGAAGTCTACCCAGGACGTTGCTTACCGATAACCTCCAACTAAGCAATGGGAAGATTTGGTTACCCTCTATTTCTTTTCTCAGTTCGCTTACACTTAACCCCGAGACTGCCACCCATCAAAAGCACCATGCCGCCATCTGTGTTTCTGCAAACCATGAAGTGGGTACTGTGGACTTCCCTGAGCTCACGATGCAGGCAGATATATATAGTTAACCTAGGAACCCTCCCACACTCACCAAGATACTCCAGGAAGCTAATCACTGTACATTTCTTCAATGAAGGGCAAGAAACGTCGGTGTTTTGTGGGATTTGAGCGGATGTAGTTGACAATGTTGACATGTATCTTCTTAACATGTGAATTCTGAAAATACTTGCTTTGTATGGTATATACAGATGACAAAAGAACTGCCTTGTACTTTACCGCCATATCGACAGGAGCCATAGTAGATCGGAGCAAGAGCTATGTGCAGTTCACAACCAGCATTTTGGCCAGTCCTGTTACCTAGAATGAATGTCACTCTCAGCAAGGGAGTATGCACTTTTTTTAAAAAAAAACTAGCCCTTGTCTCCTTCCTCGTTTACCTCCCAGCTCCCTCCATTCATCACCTCTTCCCCCCTCCTCTGCATCTGTCTGAACATCTTAGCCGGCCGCAGTTTCCGTGCGGTTATAGGCTCTACAGTCTGGAACCGAGCGAACGCTACGGTCGCTGGTGCGAATCCTGCCTCGGGCATGGATGTGTCTGATGTTAGGTTTGAGTAGTTATAAGTTCTAGGGGACTGATGACATCAGATGTTAAGTCCCATAGTGCTCAGAGCCATGTGAATTTGAACTCCAATTCCTCCATCCAAGTCTACCCCTCATCCTCCGTCTCAGTTCATCTACTCCCTCTCTCAGCCCATGCCGAACTCTCTTTCTGTCCATCCCATTCCCCTGCGTCTTCTTGTCTGTCCCCCATTAGCTTCTGTCCACCCTCTTCTCCCCCCTTTCTCTCTGCTCAACTCCTTTTCCTCCCTCTTAGTCTGTCCCCTGATTCCTCTGTCTCAGTCAATCTGCTCCTCTCCCTCTCTCTGTCCATCCAGACCTTCCACACACTCTGACCAGTACCTCCTTCCCCCTCTCTGGCTAACCCCACCCCTATCTCTGTATGTCCATCACATCCTGCTTCTGCATCCTCTGTCCACCTAGGTCCTTCTCCCCACTATCTTTGTCCAACTCTTTCTCCTACTTTGTCTGTCCATCTTACAGTCCCAACTCTTTCTGTTCATCCCTTACTTCCAAATTTCTCTATCTCCTCCCCCTATTTCTGTCCATTTCTTCCCCCCTCTGACTGCCCACCTTATACTTCCCCTCTTTACGCTGTATTGACTACTGTAGTGTATAGCTGCAATAGTATATCCACTAATAAATTAATATGTGTAGCACATGTCTATCTACGTCCTGCAATCTCCCTGTCCGTTACGCCCTCCTTCCCACCTCTATGTGCGTCCATCTCCACTGTATGTCGATCTCAGCCTCCCTCTCCATGACCATCACATCCTCAATCTTCTCTGCCCCTAGTTCTTCCTTTCCATCTCCTCCTCACCATCCCGTCCTCACCCCTTTCAGTCAAGCTCAACACCCTCTCCCGCTGTCCATCTCCTCCCTTCTCTGTGACTGTCCCCCTTTCTCTATCCACCTCACACTCTCCCTCTCACTGTCCATCTACATCCCCCTCTATTTATACAATCCTGTCCGCATGTGTAGCCCCCACAAAGCATGTCAAGATTACACACACAACTTGCCTGTATCCAGACAGCGTACATGTCAAGGGTTGAAAAAATTTATATCTTCACTCCTGCAGGATCATAAAGCGGTTACGGCATCGATGATTTCAGCCATAAATGGAAATATTAAAAAGGGTAGGAAGATTTTTCTGTTTAGCAAAAGTGACAAAAAGCAGATTTCAGAGTACCTGACGGCTCAACACAAAAGTTTTGTCTCAAGTGCAGATAGTGTTGAGGATCAGTGGACAAAGTTCGAAACCATCGTACAATATGCGTTAGGTGAGTATGTGCCAAGCACGATCGTAAGAGATGGAAAAGAGCCACCGTGGTACAACAACCGAGTTAGAAAACTGCTGCGGAAGCAAAGGGAACTTAACAGCAAACATAAACATAGCCAAAGCCTTGCAGACAAACAAAAATTACGCGAAGCGAAATTTAGTGTGAGGAGGGCTATGCGAGAGGCTCTCAATGAATTCGAAAGTAAAGTTCTATGTACTGACTTGGCAGAAAATCCTAAGAAATTTTGGTCTTATGTCAAAGCGGTAGGTGGATCAAAACAAAAGGCCCAGACACTCTGTGACCAAAATGATTCTGAAACAAAGGATGACAGACTAAAGGCCGAAATACTAAATGTCTTTTTTCAAAGTTGTTTCACAGAGGAAGACTGCACTGTAGTCCCTTCTCTAGATTGTCGCACAGATGACAAAATGGTAGATATCGAAATAGACGACAGAGGGATAGAGAAACATTTAAAATCGCTCAAAAGAGGAAAGGCCGCTGGACCTGATGGGATACCAGTTCAATTTTACACAGAGTATGCGAAGCAACTTGCCCCCCTTCTTGCAGCGGTGTACCGTAGATCTCTAGAAGAGCGTAGCGTTCCAAAGGATTGAAAAAGGGCACAGGTCAACCCTGTTTTCAAGAAGGGACGTCCAACAGATGTGCAGAACTATAGACCTATATCTCTAACGTCGATCAGTTGTAGAATTTTGGAACACGTGTTATGTTCGAGTATAATGACTTTTCTGGAGACTAGAAATCTACTCTGTAGGAATCAGCATGGGTTTCGAAAAAGACGGTCATGTGAAACCCAGCTCGCGCTATTCGTCCACGAGACTCAGAGGGCCATAGACACGGGTTCACAGGTAGATGCCGTGTTTCTTGACTTCCATAAGGCTTTCGATACAGTTCCCCTTTTTTTTTTTTTTTTTTGTCATCAGTCTACTGACTGGTTTGATGCGGCCCGCTATGAATTCCTTTCCTGTGCTAACCTCTTCATCTCAGAGTAGCACTTGCAACCTACGTCCTCAATTATTTGCTTGACGTATTCCAATCTCTGTCTTCCTCTACAGTTTTTGCCCTCTACAGCTCCCTCTAGTACCATGGAAGTCATTCCCTCATGTCTTAGTAGATGTCCTATCATCCTGTCCCTTCTCCTTATCAGTGTTTTCCACATATTCCTTTCCTCTCCGATTCTGCGTAGAACCTCTCATTCCTTACCTTATCAGTACACCTAATTTTCAACATTTGTCTATAGCACCACATCTCAAATGCTTCGATTCTCTTCTGTTCCGGTTTTCCCACAGTCCATGTTTCACTACCATACAATGCTGTACTCCAGACGTACATCCTCAGAAATTTCTTCCCCAGATTAAGGCCGGTATTTGATAGTAGTAGACTTCTCTTGGCCAGAAATGCCTTTTTTGCCATAGCGAGTCTGCTTCTGATGTCCTCCTTGCTCCGTCCGTCATTGGTTATTTTACTGGCTAGGTAGCAGAATTCCTTAACTTCATTGACTTCGTGACCATCAATCCTGATGTTAAGTTTCTCGCTGTTCTCATTTCTACTACCTCTCATTATCTTCGTCTTTCTCCGATTTACTCTCAAACCATACTGTGTACTCATTAGACTGTTCATTCCGTTCAGCAGACATTTAATTCTTCTTCACTTTCACTCAGGATAGCAATGTCATCAGCGAATCGTATCATTGATATCCTTTCACCTTGTATTTTAATTCCACTCCTGAACCTTTCTTTTATTTCCATCATTGCTTCCTCGATGTACAGATTGAATAGAAGAAGCGAAAGGCTACAGCCTTGTCTTACACCCTTCTTAATACGAGCACTTCATTCTTGATCGTCCACTCTTATTATTCCCTCTTGGTTGTGCACATATTGTGTATGACCATTCTCTCCCTATAGCTTACCCGTATTTTTTTCAGAATCTCGAACAGCTTGCACCATTTTATATTGTCGAACGCTTTTTCCAGGTCGACAAATCCTATGAAAGTGTCTTGATTTTTCATTAGCCTTGCTTCCATTATTAGCCGTAACGTCAGCATTGCCTCTCTCGTCCCTTTACTTTTCCTAAAGCCAAACTGATCGTCACCTAGCGCATTCTCAATTTTCTTTTCCATTCTTCTGTATATTATTCTTCTAAGCAGCTTTGATGCATGAGCTGTTAAGCTGATTGTGCGATAGTTCTCGCACTTGTCAGCTCTTGCCGTCTTCGGAATTGTGTGGATGATGCTTTTCCGAAAGTCTGATGGTATGTCGCCCGACTCATGTATTCTACACAGCAACGTGAATAGTCATTTTGTTGCCACTTCCCCCAATGATTTTAGAAATTCTGATGGAATGTTATCTATCCCTTCTGCCTTATTTGTCCGTAAGTCCTCCAAAGCTCTTTTAAATTCCGATTCTAATACTGGATTACCTATCTCTTCTAAATCGACTCCTGTTTCTTCTTCTATCACATCAGACAAATCTTCACCCTCATAGAGGCTTTCAATGTATCCTTTCCACCTATCTGCTCTCTCCTCTGCATTTAACAGTGGAATTCCCGTTGCATTCTTAATGTTACCACCGTTGCTTTTAATGTCACCAAAGGTTGTTTTGACTTTCCTGTATGCTGAGTCTGTCCTTGCGACAATCTTATCTTTTTCGGTGTCTTCACATTATTCCTGCAGCCATTTCGTCTTAGCTTCCCTGCACTTCCTACTTATTTCATTCCTCAGCGACTTGTATTTTTGTATTCCTGATTTTCCCGGAACGTGTTTGTACTTCCTCCTTTCATCAATCAACTGAAGTATTTCTTCTGTTACCCATGGTTTCTTCGCAGCTACCTTCTTTGTACCTATGTTTTCATCCCGACTTCTGTGATGGCCCTTTTTAGAGATGTCGAATCCTCTTCAACTGAACTGCCTACTGCGCTATTCCTTATTGCTGTATCTATAGCGTTAGAGAACTTCAAACGTATCTCGTCATTCCTTAGTACTTCCGTATCCCACTTCTTCGCGTATTGGTTCTTCCTGACTAATGTCTTGAACTTCAGCCTACTCTTCACCACTACTATGTTGTGATCTGAGTCTATATCTGCTCCTGGGTACGCCTTACAATCCAGTATCTGATTTCGGAAACTCTGTCTGACCATGATGTAATCTAATTGAAATCTTCCCGTATCTCCCGGCCTTTTCCAAGTATACCTTCTCCTCTTGTGATTCTTGAACAGGGTATTCGCTATTACTAGCTGAAACTTGTTACAGAACTCAAGTAGTCTTTCTCCTCTTTCATTCCTTGTCCCAAGCCCATATTCTCCTGTAACCTTTTCTTCTACTCCTTCCCCTACAACTGCATTCCAGTCGCCCAAGACTAGTAGATTTTCGTCCCCCTTTACATACTGCATTACCCTTTCAATATCCTCATACACTTTCTCTATCTGTTCAGCTTGCGACGTCGGCATGTATACCTGAAATATCGTTGTCGGTGTTGGTCTGCTGTCGATTCTGATTAGAACAACCCGGTCACTGAACTGTTCACAGTAACACACCCTCTGCCCTACCTTCCTATTCATAACGAATCCTACACCTGTTATACCATTTTCTGCTGCTGTTGATATTACCCGATACTCATCTGACCAGAAATCCTTGTCTTCCTTCCACTTCACTTCACTGACCCCTACTATATCTAGATTGAGCCTTTGCATTCCCCTTTTCAGATTTTCTAGTTTCCCTACCACGTTCAAGCTTCTGACATTCCACGCCCCGACTCGTAGATTCGTTGATTATTCAATCTTTTTCTCATGTTAACCTCCCCCTTGGCAGTCCCCTCCCGGAGGTCTGAATGGGGGACTATTCCGGAATCTTTTGCCAATGGAGAGATCATCATGATACTTCTTCAATTACAGGCACATGTCCTGTGGATACACGTTACGTGTCTTTAATGCAGTGGTTTCCATTGCCTTCTGCATCCTCATATCGAGAGGTATTAACAATGGAAAAATGTACTGAAATGCAGGAGGATCTGCAGCGAATTGACGAATGGTGCAGGAAATGGCAATTGAATCTCAATGTAGACAAGTGTAATGTGCTGCGATTACATAGAATGATAGATCCCTTATCATTTAGCTACAAAATAGTAGGTCAGCAACTGGAAGCAGTTAATTCCATAAATTATCTGGGAGTACACATTAGGAGTGACTTAAAATGGAATGATCATATGAAGTTGATCGTCGGTAAAGCAGATGCCAGACTGAGATTCATTGGAAGAATCCTAAGGAAATGCAATCCGAAAACAAAGGAAGTAGGTTACAGTTCGCTTGTTCGCCCACTGCTTGAATACTGCTCAGATGTCTTGGATCCGTGTCAGATAGGGTTGCTAGAAGAGATAGAGAAGATCCAACGGAGAGCAGCGCGCTTCGTTACAGGATCATTTAGTAATCGCGAAAGCGTTACGGAGATGATAGATAAACTCCAGTGGAAAACTCTGCAGGAGAGACGCTCAGTAGCTCGGTACAGGCTTTTGTTAAAGTTTCGAGAACATACCTTCACCGAAGAGTCAAGCAGTATATTGCTCCCTCCTACGTATATCTCGCGAAGAGACCATGACGATAATATCAGAGAGATTAGAGCCCACACAGAAGCATACCGACAATCCTTTTTTCCACGAACAATACGAGACTGGAATAGAAGGGAGAACCGATAGAAGTACTTAGGGTACCCTGCGCCACACACCGTCAGGTGGCTTGCGGAGTATGGATGTAGATGTAGATTTAGAATGTTCTAAGCCTCAAAGTTCTAATTCTCCATAGCAAGCAGTATATGTGCCAGATTTAGTCGTAATCGATTAAGCAGTTTATAAGGAGATTCTGGACTTACACACACATTAATACTCATTCCGTTTTGTACAATGTGAGATTCTTAGAAGTACTCACTTAGAAACGGCGAATTTCAGGCTATTAGGAACGCATTTTTCCCCTCTTTTGCATCGATGATTTTATCCTACTCTCCTCTCTAGTTGGCCCAATGGAGGAATGCTTGAAGGAAGGTAGTGAAACAACCTAGCACATGTCACTGCTGCTCTACTGCCTTAAGTCATTTAAAAATGAAAAAAATATATGTATAACCTTGAAATGGATACAATAATCAGTTTAAACTTAAATATTGGATTATTCCCATTTGTGAAATAATTGTATAGAATCCATATGGCGACGATAAAACTGTTGCTGTGAAGCAGGTGACTGAGTTGCTTCATATGAATATGTGCTTTATTTTGTGGTTTATGTTCACCACTGGTAAGTGCTGGAGAAGCGAACGGGTATAAAACGAATTGGAATATGGTAATAAGAGAACTTGCATAATATATGGTGTCCTTGGTCTGAAGAGATGGACAGAGGATTATCATGTGTAGAGATCAACATGTAGTTATGACTGTGGAACATGAAATTATTATATAAGCCTTGTGATATGATTTGGTCTCTACGGTTACAGATCGAAGGCAGTAAGATTCATTTATGCTCACGACGGTTTTAAAAGGTACAAAAGCAGAGAATGCTTCGTTTTTCAAGTTTATTGGGAGTGTGTAGATGTTATGCTCGATTCCAGTGACATTTTAAGTAAACATGCTGTAAATGAAACGAAGCTGTGACAGTAACGTCACACGCATGCTGAGTTACTAGTCAGTAGATTATATTTCGTTTTCAGACTATGCACCCTGATACTGGATAGTTAGTATTGTCAGATACTGTTATAATTAATAACTTGGACTTATAATTACAAGGTTCTGTTAGCTATGGAAAATAGCATATTCAGACAGTGGATTTTCAAATAATAGTAAGAATTAGTCTGAGCGAGTCATAGTAGTGAAGCGGTGTCAACGTGCTAGTCGGTTGTGTGGAAACAGCGCAGTACGAGAGGTCCATGTGGTGACTTCGTAAGGCGGCAAGATTTTGCCACTATATATTTAATATTCTGGCAGAGTTATATTTATATTAGATCACTGTTTACTATGTACAATAGAATTATTAATCACTTCATTGGTTGTTACTGCCTAGCATCATGTACTAACTGCCTAGCATCATGTACTAACAGTTTCTGCAGTACTGCATGTCCGAAAGTTAATTAGGGCTGGTCACTGACAGGAAAGGTGAAGAGAGGCACACATTCCTCAAAATCAACTATTGGCTAAAGAGGAGCTAGGAAGAGACTTATTGTGTGCTGCAAGGGCATACATTTACGGTTGTGAGAGAGAGCAGAGCATGGTGGCGGCAGCTTATTATCATGGAGGCGACTGAAACAGTCTACTGTGGACAGAGCAGGTTGGAGGGTCCTTTCTGGTGGGACAGAAAAAAAATTTGGAATTGCATACGTGTGGAAAGAGCATCGAGGGAGGAAGAAGGTGAAGGGACATACTTTCAGTGTGAAGTAATACGTGGGGTCACAAACAATGGTCACAAGCTGACTGCTGAGGAATCTTGTTACAGGAAGCGCTGGGGCACGTTTCTCACCGGAAAACAGAGAGACACCGTTTTCGTTGGTGGATGTTAAGGATGTAGGAGGAGAAATAGAACCTTCTTACTACGGTCGCGGGTTCGAATGCTGCCTCAGGCGTGGATGTGTGTGATGTCCTTAGGTTAGTTCGGTTTAAGTAGTTGTAAGTTCTAGGGGACTGATGACCTTAGAAGTTAAGTCCCATAGTGCTCAGAGCCATTTGAACCAGAACCTTCTGAAAATCTTGTGAAAGGAGTACGAGCCTCAGGAGATTGGCTGGCAGATTCATGACCCATGTAGTGGGAGGTAATGTTTTTGTAACGCGCATGGGGTTTGTCGCCTAAGTAAACATTTAGGCGCCTTGTGTGCAGGAGGGAGCGGAGTGTGACACGTGCAAGAACTTTGCTCTGGGAAGCGATGGAGAACTCTTCCCTGCTAGGGGTGATCGAAGACGGTTCCCTATACGTTTAGAGCTAGAAACTTCACTGGCAGGAGCCGCAGTGCAGAATTTGAGGGTTAAATTTTGAGAAGTGTTGCTTTGGACACAAAGAGCATTGAAGTCGTTTCTCCGTAAGTGTAGTTGTTATTCATTTTACTCAAAAGATGGTTCTTTAGCTCTCTGTGGTGTCTGACACGGACTGAAGTGCTCCTTTACTGTGCTTCAGCCCAAATTCTGTTCCTGGCTAGTGAGCAAACAGAAATCTTCACCGTTCTTTTGTATTTTACTGAGGCAATTTCAGTCCTAGGAGTTTGTGGACGGCATATTGCGCCTACTGTGTAGGCAGAAAATTGCAGGTACTCCTGTACATCGTCCGCATATCGGCAGAAACCCCAGCCAGCATGTAAACGGTGCAGGGCAACGGCTGTCAGTAATTCAATAGGAATTATGCGCACTCCGGTTCAGTGGATAGCGAAACACTCACAGTAAATGTGTCGAGTTTCATTTTCTTGTACACTGAGCGTTTTCTGTAAGTACCAGTCAGGGTGAGGATCTTCCGTTCCTCATTCTTAGGCAATATCAGCCAACTTTGTGCCTTTTAATAGTGGCCGGCGCGCCCAAAGAAATGTCAAACTTTTGTTCTGCTAATCTCGAAATTACCTAAAGGATACAATCCAATATTTTGTACTTCATATTTGTACAATTTTTTGCACTCTACCTGTTTTTGAGAATAACTAATTTACGGTATACACGTTGTAGTTGATTCTAGTTGCATCCCCATATGAATCATTGATTTGATGTGCTAAACTGAAGTGAAGTTAAACCACAATACGATACTTCGTTTTACGGAAATCCCTAGGTGTAGTTTGTCAACGGCAGGGGCATGTTAGTCATTTGTAGCCCTGAGAATTCCACTGCGGAGACAACGTTAGGCAACAGTGCGTACACACACCATATGTTACAAAAACCACGCCGGTTTACAACTTGGCAGATTGGCAGAAATAATTTGTATTGTTAGACTTTTCGTATTACCACGACCTGAATTAAACTACCTGATTTTTATTTGTCTCAGTGCAGGCTGTCTAATGTGCGGGCACATAATGGTGTGACGCTCTCAATAACAATTATCTGAAGAAAATCTAACCAACAGTGGCGGGAGATTGTCAAATGACAACCGGTGTCAGATACGATAGAAACTGCTACTCTCAGGGAATACACCACACACTGCGAAGGGAACTTCACGTACTGGACATCTGGAGCCAGGCACCTCGCAAAATCCCTTTGTCCGCAGTGGTGCATGAAGCTACATGTCAGTCAGCCAAACAACACAGAAACTGTACAGTAGCTGACTGGCGACGTCAAGTGATCTCCGGTCTCACGACTTTGTCAGTTTTTAAATTATACCAGGCGGCAAGTGCGCTCCATGAGGCGTTTAACCCGCAGTGGAAGGTGTAGTTCAGACCAGAAGTGGTGCTTCTATGATGTGGGTGAGTTTTTCGTACTATGGCAATCATCCACTCACTCAGATTGCCGAAAACATGCGCCACGGTGTGAATTTTAACATTTACAGTGACCAATTGTTTTATTTTCTTCTATTTATTCACTATGAGTTTTCTGCAGACTTTGCTGTCCTTGAAGAAGATAACATTCTTACTCTTCTTACTCACAGGGCTGCACGTATATGTTCCCGATTTAATGAAATCTCAGGACCTCGATGTTCAGGCAATGACCATAAATCACCGCGTTCAACTAAATATGAAGGGCATGAGGAAACTTGTGGAATCTCTTTCTCACTGAACTCAGCTCCCTGTCAAGGCTAGCCGTGATGTTCGACGGAATTAGCATAAAGTCTTTGGGGCTGACTAATTTTTTGGGCAGTGTGCTTACCTGAAATTACAGCCAAAGCTTTGTAAATAGGTAATTCTTTCAGTTCTTTGCGTTGATCTCTCAGCTAAGAAGACTAGTAAATGTGGAAATTTTCACCATTCCTTCCCAGTTTCTTCCTTCTTCCTGATGTATATCACGAAGCATTCAGCCATTTCTTGTATCTCCTTTGTGTTCAGCCTAGAATTATTTATACGAGGTGCATTCAAGTTCTAAGGCCTCCGATTTTTTTTCTCCGGACTGGAAAGAGATAGAAACATGCACATTGTTTTAAAATGAGGCCGCGTTCATTGTCAATACGTCCCAGAGATGGCAGTACTGTACGGCAGATGGAATTTTACCGCCAGCAGCGAGAATGAGAACTGTTTTAAATACTTAAAATGGCGACGTTTTCCTTACTTGAACAGCGTGCAATCATTCGTTTTCTGAATTAGCATGGTGTGAAACAAATTGAAATTCATCGACAGTTGAAGGAGACATGTGGTGATGGAGTTATGGATGTGTCGAAAGTGCGTTCGTGGGTGCGACAGTTTAATGAAGGCAGAACATCGTGTGACAACAAACCGAAACAACCTTGGGCTCGCACAAGCCGGTCTGACGACATGATCGAGAAAGTGGAGAGAATTGTTTTGGGGGATCGCCGAATGACTGTTGAACAGATCGCCTCCAGAGTTGGCATTTCTGTGAGTTCTGTGCACACAATCCTGCATGACGACCTGAAAATGCGAAAAGTGTCATCCAGGTGGGTGCCACGAATGCTGACGGACGACCACATGGCTGCCCGTGTGGCATGTTGCCAAGCAATGTCGACGCGCAACGACAGCATGAATGGGACTTTCTTTTCGTCGGTTGTGACAATGGATGAGACGTGGATGTCATTTTTCAATCCAGAAACTAATCGCCAGTCAGCTCAATGGAAGCACACAGATTCATCGCCAACAAAAAACATGTGCATGCTACGAAAATGTTTTGAATAACAAATTCCTTGCTGCACTGCAACAAAAACGTCCGGGAAGGGCTGCGCGTGTGCTGTTTCACCAAGACAACGCACCCGCACACCGAGCTAACGTTACGCAACAGTTTCTTCGTGATAACAACTTTGAAGTGATTCCTCATGCTCCCTACTCACCTGACCTGGCTCCTAGTGACTTTTGGCTTTCCAACAATGAAAGACACTCTCCGTGGCCGCATATTCACCACCTGTGCTGCTATTGCCTCAGCGATTTTCCAGTGGTCAAAACAGACTCCTAAAGAAGCCTTCGCCGCTGCCATGGAATCATGGCGTCAGCGTTGTGAAAAATGTGTAAGTCTGCAGGGCGATTACGTCGAGAAGTAACGCCAGTTTCATCGATTTCGGGTGAGTAGTTAATTAGAAAAAAAATCGGAGGCCTTAGAACTTGAATGCACCTCGTACTTCGTATTTTAGAGTTTACAGGATCATGTATACACCGTCTCTTTTTCCGTTCCTTCCGTATTCCAATTTCTTCGTTCATCTTCCAATTTGACTGTTTACGGTTATATGGCCTCTTGCATGTTGTCTCTTGTGCTTTACAATTTCCTTCTGCAGTGTTATCCAGCCGGTGCCACAGTAATTGCGCCATAAACGACAACACACTTGAAAGACGGTTGAACGAAATTAAACTGTTCTTCAAATTAGGTTGTATGGTGAAGATCAACAAAAGAAAAACGAGAATAATAAAAATGCAGTCGAATTATATCAAGCGATTCTGAAGGAATTATTTTAGAAACTGATTCTGTAAAAGTTGTAGATAAGTTTTTTTTTTATTTGGACAGCAAAATAACGTCGATGGCAGGAGAAGATATCAGCTGCAGGCCGCAATGGTAAGAAAATCATTTCTGAAGAGAAAAAGAGAAATTTGTTAACGTGGAGTATAAATTTAAATGTTATGAAAGCTTTTCCATAGATTTTCTCTGGTACGTACCATCGTACGCAAGTGAATAGTCGATGATAAGCACTTCAAACAAAGAATGAATAGAAGCGTTTCAAATTGCGGTATCTGCCCCCCATCCGGTCGGCTGCACTGCAACACACGCCCTCCGCCAGTCGCGCCACCGCGTTTCCTAAAGCAGCCACCAAGGCATGAGGGCGCTGCCACAAACGCTTACGCCGTTTCCAACGATATGCAACCATCACTCTCCGGAGCGCCGGCGACGGGTGTACTTCGAACGTGGATGCACAGATTCTAATTTTATGTGTTTGCCATAACATCTAGAGACTTCCACTGTGGATAGGGGGCGTCATCTATAGAACAGTCATGTATTGAAAGCTGAATTGTAAACCTTTCTACCCGGATACATTTCAACATTCTAGTGTTAGCAACTAATGCTGCAACTACAGCAAACAGATTTATGTATTACTTTTATTATCTCTTATTATATGTAGAATAAACTGAAATCTGAATTCTCTGTCAACGATCCCATCTGTTCGTCGCTCCCGTATCCACTAAGGAACCAGAGAGCGTGCAAAGGAAGTTACAACACACATGTAGTGCTGAAGGTTATATGAGTAGACAGAATATGTAATGCATAATACTAAATGGAACTGGAAATAAAAGGAACGTATAGCATAATTGTAGTAAAAGATGAGATTGGTAGTTAAGACATATCCTAAGGCAATAACGTATCATCAGTTTTGTTAAGGGGGCAATTGTGGCGGTAAAAACTGTGGAGGGAGCACAAAGCTTGTCGGCCTTTATGGTTCGGTGGTCAGCGGATCTGAGTGCTATGCTGCGGAGGATCCGTGTTCCATGGTCGGAATTGCCAGGGATTTTAGTTTGGCGGGAAGACTGGAGCGGCGTGCACTCAGCTTCGTGATGTAAGCTGAGGAGCTACCTAAGAGGAAAGTGGTGGCAGTGAGGTTACGAAATGCAACAACGGCCGGGGGAACGATTTACAACACCTGCGCCTCCGTATTCAGCATCCGAAAGACTCAGTTAGCAGAGGATGTCGCGGCTGTCGGTCGTTCTGTTCAGATTCGCTCATCTGCACCAGAATGAAGAGCACTGTTTTTCTTTGAAAGAAAAGCTTGTCGGTAATGTTTTTCTATTTTTTTTTTTTTTTAGATATCTCAGTATTTTGACTGGTTTGATGCGCCCTGTGACGAATTCCTCTCCTGTGCCAAAATCTGGATCTCAGATTAGCACGTGCGACCAACATCCTCAGTTGTTTGCTGGATATATTACAGCAGAAATTCTTCCAATCCATATGTGGCATTCAGCAAATCAGTGCTTAACGGTATTGGTTAAAAACAGTCTTGGTTGCAATTTTAGTTTTTTTATTTTTCAACGACACGTTTCGCCTTATTTAGGCATCTTCAGGTTATCTACATCGAAAACAGAGAACAAATACATCTATTTAAGAATCGCGATCGCGTTGTGCAGACTTGGATCAACTACTGAAAGAGCAAATACCTTAATTTGGTATTACTTACAATCCTTTAGTCAGTGTAGCCAAAGGACATCGTCGAATATAGCAGACCAACATCGCCTTCGTTAAACTCAGTAAAAACTAGAAATATAAAACAGTAAAATCCTTACCTTTTCTAGATGCACACGAGAGGCGCCAAGATCTGCATAACGCTTTCCCGTACACAGGGGCGAGTAACAGAGTAAGATGGGGGCTCAGGTAGTAAGCATAATGCTTCTTATGCTTACTACCTGAGCCCCCATCTTACTCTGTTACTCCCGTCCATCGAGAAAACGTTATGATTTTACTATTTCATACTTCTAGTTCTTACTGAGTTTAATGAAGGCGATATTGGCCTGATATATTCGACTATGTCCTTTGGCTACACTGACTAAAGGATTCTTCTAAGACATACCAAATTAAGGTATTTCCTCTTTCAATAGTTGATCCAAGTCTGCACAACGCGATTGCGATTCTTAAATAGATGTCCCTTCTTCTTGTCAGTGAGTCCCACATATTCCTTTCCTCTCTGGTTCTGCGCAGAACGTCCTCACTCCTTACATTATCACTCCACCTAATTTTCAACTTTCATCTGTATCTCTACATCTGAAGTGTTTCGATTCTCTTCTGTTCTGGTTTTCCTACTGTCCCTGTTTACGACCGCAAAATCCTGTGTTCCAGAAATCTCTTCCTCAAATTAAGGCCTATGTTTGATACTAGTAGACTTCTCTTGGCCAGGAAAGCCATTTTCTCCAATGCCAGTCTGCTTTTTATGTCCTCCTTACTCCGTCTGTCATTGATTATTGTGCTGCGTAGATAGTAGAATTCCTTAACTTCATCTCTCTCGCGACCACTAATACTGATGTTAAGTTTCTCATTTCTCCTACTTCTCATTACTTTCGACTTTCTTCGATTAGCTCTCAAACCATATTCAGGAATCATTAGACTGTTCATTCCATTCAGTAGATCATGTAATTCTTCTTCACTTTCACTCAGGATAGCAATGTCATCAGCGTATCGTATAATTGATACCTTCTCACGTTGAATTTTAATTCCACGCCGGAACCTGCCTTTTATTTCCATCATTGCTTCTTCGATGTATAGACTGAACAGTAGAGGTGAAAGACTATATCTCTGTCTTACACCTTTTTTAATCCGAAGACTTCCTTCTTGGTCGTCCATTCTTATTACTCTGTCTTGGCTGTTGTACATATTGTATACTACCCGTCTCTCCCTACAGCGTAACCCTACTTTTCTCAGAATTTCCAACATCTTGTAGCATTTTACATTGTCGAAGACTTTTTCCAGGTCGACAGATCCTACGAAATTGTCTTGATTCTCCTTTAGTTTTGTTTCCATTATGAACTGCAATGTCAGAATTGCCTCTCTCGTGTCTTTACCTTTTCTAAAGTCAAGCTGATCGTCGTCTAGCACATCCTCAATTTTCGTTTCCATTCTTATGTATATTATTCTTGTCAGCAACATGGATGCGTGAGCTGTTGAAGCTGATTGTGCGATAATTCTCTCATGTGTCAGCTCTTGCGGTCTTTGGAAATGGGTTGATGATTTTTTTCCTAAAATGTCCCCAGACTCATACATTCTACACACAAACGTGAATATCTTTTTTGTAGCCACTTCCCCCAACGATTTTAGAAACTGTGATGGAATGTTATCTAACACTACTGCCTCATTAGATTGTAAGTCTCTTAAATTCTGATTCTATCTCTTCTAAATCGACTCCTGTTTCTTCTTCTGTCACAATACACAAATCGTCTCCCTCATAGAGTCCGTCAATGTACTCTGTCTGCACTACATTTAACAGTGGAATTCCCGTTTCACTCCTAATGCGTTTAATTTCAACGAAGGTTATTTTGATTTTCCTACATGCTGAGTCAGTCCTTCTAATAATCATTTGTTTTTCGATTTCTTCATATTTTTCATTCTGCCATTTCGTCTTAGCTTTCCTGCAATTCCTATAGCCTTCATTTCTCAGCGAGTTGTATTTCTGTGCTCCTGAATTTCCCTGAATATTCTTGTACTTCCTTCTCTGATCGATCAACTGAAGTACTTCTTCTATTACTTATGGTTTCTTCTTAGTCATCTTCCTTGTATCTAAGTGTTTCTTTCCATCATCTGTGATTTCCCTTTTTAAAGATATCCATTCTTCTTCAACTATACTGCCTACTGAGCTATTCCTTATTGTTATATCTATAGCCTTAGAAAACTTTAACCGTATCACCTCATTCCTTAGTACTTACGTATCCCACTTCTTTGCGTATTGATTGTTTCTCACTAATCTCTTGAACTTGAGCCTATTCTTCGTTACTACTATGTTGTGATCTTAGTCTATATCTTCTTCTGGGTAAGCTTTAGAATCCAGTATCTGATTTTGGAATCTCTGTCTGCTCATGATTTAATCTAACTGAAATGTTCTCGTATCACCCGCCCTTTTCCAAGTATACCTCCTCCTCTTGCGATTCCTGAACAGAGTATTCGCTATTACTAGCTGAGATTTATTACAGTAACTCAAATAGTCTCTATCCTCTCCCTTTCCTTGGCCCAAGCCCATATTCTCCTGTAACCTTTTCTTCCACTCCTTCCCCTACACTTGTTTTCCAGTCCCCCATGACTATTAGATTTTCATCTTCCTTTACGCTCTGTATTACCCTTTCAGTGTCCTTATATACTTTTTCTGTCTGTTCGAGTTGCTACGTCGGCATGCATACCTGAACTGTCGTTGTCGGTTTGTTGTCGATTCTGATAAGAACACCCCTTCCACTGAATTGCTCACTTTAACACACACTCTGCCCTACCTTCCTACTCATAACGAATCCTACTCCCGTTATACCATTTTCTGCTGCTGTTGTTATCTTATACACATCTGATCTGATATATTTTTCTTCTTTCCTTTTAACTTCACTGACTCCTACTATATCTAGGATGAACCTCAGAATTTCCCTTTTCAGATTTTCTAGCTTCTCTACCACGTTGTAGCTTCTGACATTCCACAGCCCGACTCGTAGAATGTTATCCCTTGGTAGGTTATTTACTTTTTTCCTCGTAGTCGTCTCTCCCTTGGCAGTCCCCTCCCGGAGATCCGAATGAGGGACTATTTCGGAGTATTTTGCCAATGGAGAGATCATCATGACACTTTTTCAGTTACAGGCTACATGTCCTACGCATACAAGTTATGTGTCTGTAATGCAGTGGATTCTAATTCTTTCTGCATCCTCATGCCGCTAATTCTTCAGTCTTTAATGGCAGTTTTCCACCCCAAGGATAAGAGAGGTCTCTGACCCTCTGTCCGCTCCTCCGCCCTCTTTGACAAGGCCTTTGGCAGAATTAGGGTAAGTTCTTATGCCGGAAGTCTTCGACGCCAGGCGGTTTTCGAACCCGGGACGGAGAACGTTTTGATTACTAAGCAAAGACGCTACCCCTACACCACGGGTGTCTGCAAATAATCGGGTAAAAATGGATTAGTGTGCAGTAGTTTTACAGACATGAAGAGGCCTGCATAGGATAAGGTGGCGCGAAGAGCATAATCTAACCAACGCACACAGTGAAGACGACAACAATATCCTTCTTGTATTTTGGCATATAAAACGTGTTTGTTGCCTTAGTTAAACTAAAAACACTCCAGATAACGTTTCAAAGGCATTCTTTTTGTTTGACTGGATTATTTTTACACATTTTTGGACGATGATTTTTTTCTTCGCAGGTTCGTATTCTTGCCTCTCATTATGTAAGTTCTATGGTCTTCCTCCTTCTTACACACATTGTGGCACAGAAAATTCTAAGTATACATCTTGTCCATTACTCTATTGTTATTTCCCGTAACCATGAAGTATCTACGAAACAGGATCAGATCATACTGTACGATGAAGGTATGTAAAGAAACCAATCACAGTTTTAGTCTAGTTTTTTGATTATCGGTTCCGTAATTTCATACAGTATAACTTACCTTTCCGATGAGCTCATCAAGCGTTTTTATCTATATCTTGGTTCTCTCCGTATGCTCTACGGACTTAATCCTATTACCAGTAAATGCCGAAATTTATTCTGGTTCTTTCCACCGACATTCCTTTTCACTTGCATGTCTGTCCACAGTATGAAAGAAGACATTAGAAAACAGTGACAATTTTGCATCTCCTTATCGAATACCTGTTGCAGCTCGAAATGACTCCGAATGTGTACCAAAGGACATTACTTATGACATTGTGCAAGCGTTTGTTTACATTAAACGGCTGTTAATTTCATCGTTTATCCCAGCTTCCTCTAAAATATTAACTAACGTGACTCTGCCTATCGAATTCTTTGATTTTTTAAAACAGTATATGCCCCCAGAATATTCTTAATACGTAGTGAAGCAATCTTGCTGTTAAATTTGAACAGAATATTACTTATTTGTATGATCGTCCTATTCTAGGTCTTTCTCACTTGGTTCCATTTTATAAATGGTATTCAGAGTTCTCAATCCTTCTAAGACAAAGGTTACTTCTCGAAGAGTGTGATTTTCAATTAGGTGCCATTCATCGTCCCATGCTCTGCAGTAGTTTTCCTGTCTTGGAATATTATCAAGATTGCATCATCATCTTCTATCGTGTCAACAATACAGTCAAACGAGACACGATCTAACGTGCAAGGAGCATGCTAACGATCACTAAATTTTAACCGAGCGAGGTGGCGCAGTGGTTAGCACATTGGACTCGCATTCGGGAGTCGACGGTTCAATACCATGTCCTGCACGCCGATTTAGGTTTTCCGTGATTTCCCTAAATCGCTTCAGGGTAATGCCGGGATGGTTCCTTTGAAAGAGAACCGCCGACTTCCTTTTCCATCCTTCACTAATCCGATGAGACCGATGACCTCGTAGTTTGGCCTCCTCCCCCCAAAATCAGCCCAGCCCGACTAAATTTTCCTACTGTTAAATAGATAATGCGTTTCATCTAAACTTTGCACATCGCATTTGGTGAAAGAACTTACTATTCTGTACTGATAGTGGTCATTGCCTTTCAAAACCCTCAGTGCCCTATGACGATGTTGGCTTCTGTATCCTTAGCAAATGATTGTTATTATATCACCGTAACAAGGCCATGACACTAAAGAAACGTGTTTCCGTTCTTGTCAGGCTTGGGTTTTCAGTCGGTGAGTTACATATCCCTTTACTACTTTATCATTTGACAAGGTTATTACCGAAACAAAATGAAACTTTGTAGTCTTACATCGACGCTGTTTTTAATGGATATGCTGAACTATGAATTTCACGGTCGCGGTTTTGTAACGTGAATGCAGCGTCCCTCCCAATAGTGCAATATGCTAAATGACATATAGTCTTGCGGAGTGGTGTCATGAAGATAGACCTATTGATTCATTTATAGATGTCAATTTATTAGATTTCAGCCGCTGCGCTGTGACATTGAGCCACTAGTGATGATGTACATTTGAAGAGCCAGCATACTTCTGGATGAGTTTATTCGCTTGATATTCTTCTACGTTTCTCGGGATCGACATTAATCATGTTTCTTTTCTAGAAATAATGTGCTCTTCTCTCCTTAGATCTTCTTACTTTTCTATTAGTCGTAATTTATGACGTTAATTTGTGAAGTCTGGCGTCGTTAATTTCCTACATACATTAGCACCGCATATTGCGGCACTTCATTAGTCCACAATCAGCTCGCCTTTCTTCCCTGTCTTGGTGCACTGTTTTCTTTTTTATACGGCCTCCTGTTACCAAACTTCTGATTCGTTTCTGAACCTTGTATTTCAGAAAAGAGGCTATTTTTGTGGCACGTGGCATTCGCTACTCTAAAAGGGACGTTGAAAGACTAACACACTACTAAAGTTTGGTTATCAAGACATAAACAGTCTTGGCTGCAAAACCGCTCTCTTATTTTATATTTTGCCAATAACACTTTTCGCATTAAGAATCTTCAGACTGTTTGGCGTAACAGGTGATAAACACATATGCTGCCGTCCATGCAAATGTCTTAGTGGGCAGACACCGTTCTCAATATTTTAGGAAGATTGAGTAGGGCCGTATACTCTACGAGGATACCGGACGAAGTCCCTTGAACCTCGTAAAGGGCAACCGCCTGCTGAGGTTTTTTATGTACTTTAAAAGCGAATTCCCATGTACTCAACACTATTTTATATCAGGATACCACGAAATGTTCTTAAAACATTGACAACGTTGTTTACCTGCTAAAACGTTTTCGTGGATGGCAGAATATGGATTTGAAGCTTGTAATGGCAGCCAACCTGAAGATGCCTCAAGGCGAAACGTGTTATTAGCAAAATATAAAATACTGAAGCCTGTTTTCCAGCGAAGACAGTTTATCTCATAAAAACCTTTGTCACTGGTTGCTGTACCATACCACCGTGAATTGGAAGAAGTCCTAGGATTTTGTTGCACTCATGTCTAGCCTGTACAATGATGCCTTATATATGTCCAAATGTAATCAGTTCTTACATTTCAATATTAATTACTATGTTAATTTCATATTTCAAACATTTCCGATGAGGTAAACGCTACAACGTTATGTTGTTCATAGAAATTATATTTCACAATGGATCTTCTCAAAAATTCTACTTCAGCTATCTTACTTTCATGCTTTTTACACACTATTAAAGTTGTGGAGTACATGCAGAAATTCCCGATATATATAGAGTATTGTACTTTTAAACTGCACTTTTAACCATGATTTGATAGGTTAATTATTCTTAACATGGGATTCTATATAATATCACTATTTCTGAAAGAATTTGCTTGCCATTGTTTTTCATCTTTATTCATTAAATAGTTGTCACTTCTCCTAGCTTCATTTTCTCTAATAGAATTTCATCAGTTTGTTGCATGAATGTCCAAAGTTTACCTAGCAAATTGCTTTATGTTCACCTGGGTTATATGTTACTTGTTTTAGAGTAATTCAATATCTGAGGCTGATCATCCTTTTGCAAATATAGCTTTATGTTTACCTGGGTTCTATGTTACTTGTTTTAGATGTTACTTGTTTTAGAGTAATTCAATATCTGAGGCTGATCATCCTTTTGCAAATACGATGTTACATGACCCTTTTGTCATGAGATGTCAGGACAAGGACGAATTTGTATAATTAACTTTTTCATTCCAGCCCTCGGCCATAGTACATCAGGAACAACTTGGCGGAGGTATCCAGTTGCCTCTCATGAGAAACAATAGACGTCCGGCATTACTGGCAGCGGAAAGAGTCTAGCGGAGGATGATGTCACTGGAATGCTACTGTCAACTTCTCTGACCGCAACCATTATGACAGCATGGCAGCGCAGCTGACAGTGCTACAGGGGCGGCCGTGGCCTGACTCCAGCGGCTCTCTCCTTCCGCAGCGGCTGTCATGTGACTCAGGGCAGGTTTCCCTGTCCCGTGGTCGAACAGCGGACCCTGTTGTACTGCATTCCAGGCTATCGCTCCGGGCGTCAGAGGCTTGTGATGTAGGCTGTGATAATGAGACGAGAATATTTTAGTACAGAAATGTCTGAGTACTTATTCACTCCAGACTATGCTCGTATAGAACTTCAGACACGAACTCTAAACACTTCCCCGTTGCAAGTGACGAAAGGCTTCCACCCTTCAGTTACAGTGTGCAGCATCGGCTGTTGCTGTGCCCCACCTAGCTTGCTCTGCATCACAACACCTGTCGACCGTGTTTTGCTTAGCAACGTACAATACTCTCACCTGCCTGTGGCTTACTCTGCTGCAGCTCCCTTCCACGCTGGAGTACTTACCGTCTGAATACGGTCGATAAACTACATTGCCCTCCTTTTTATCAAGACACGGTCACTCAGGTCGTCCAAACTACTTTATCCTTTACACTACAGTTCCTGGCGACAGGCCCTTCTGGCCTTTCCCGTATTAAGGATTATTCCAACAACTGGTCTTGTTAACCCTATCAGTTAATTTTATACATTTCTACAGGGCCTCTTTCCTTGCTCCTAAAGTCAAATATGGAACTTATTTCCTTAATAGGCTTCTTGTAGCACTATGACTTCCAACTCTCTGTTGCAGACTTACAGGCTTACCTGTAATAATAATCCCCTGGTGCGTTCATCTTCCTTCTGCTGCATCAAATCGACTGGAATCTGAACCACAGCTGGGCCTGAACTCACCCTTGTGTTTTGTGCTCTATGTAGCATAACGGGAACTACACTCAGCAGAACAAGCGCCGCTGCTGTGATTGATATGACAGCAGTCAGTGTTGTCTTCTTCCGATTCCGATTAGTTACGTTCTTGTTTCCGAGCTACTGGTTTGTTGTTATTGTGGTCTTCAGTCCTGAGACTGGCTTGATGCAGCTCTCTAAGCTACTCTATCTTGTGCAAGCATCTTCAACTCCCACTACCTACTCCAACCTAAATCCTTCTGAATTTGCTTAGTGTATTCATCTCTTGGTCTCCCTCTACGATTTTTACCCTCCACGCTGCTCTCCAATACTAAATTTGTGAGCCCTTGATGCCTCAGAACATGTCCTACCACCCGGTCCCCTCTTCTTGTCAAGTTGTGCCACAAACTCCTCCCAAAATTCTATTCAATACCTCCTCATTAGTTATGAGATCTACCCATTTAATCTTCAGCATTCTTCTTTAGCACCTCATTTTGAATGCTTATATTCTCTTCTTGTCCAAACTATTTATCGCTCATGATTCACTTCAATACATGGCTACACACCATACAAATACTTTCAGAAATGACTTCCTCACACTTAAATCTACACTCAATTTTAACAAATTTCTCTTCTTCAGAAACACTTTCCTTGCTGTTGCCAGTCTACATTTTATATCCTCTCTACTTCGACCATCATCATTTATTTTGCTCCCCAAATAGCAAAACTCCGTTACTACTTTAAGTGTCTCATTTCCTAATCTAGTTCCCTCAGCATCACCTGACTTAATTCGACTACATTCCATTATCCTCGTTTTGCTTTTGTTGATGTTCGTCTTATATCCTCCTTTCAAGACACTATCCATCCCGTTCTCTTCCATGTCCTTTGCTGTCTCTGACAGACTTACAATGTCATCGGTGAACCTCAAAGTTTTTATTCCTTCTTCATGGATTTTAATACCTACTCCGAATATTTCTTTTGTTTCCCTTACTGCTTGCTCAATATACAGATTGAATAACATTGGGGAGAGGCTACAACCCTGTCTCACTCCCTTCCCAACCACTGCTTCCCTTTCATGCCCCTCGACTCTTACAACTGCCATCTGGTTTCTGTACAAATTGTAAATAGCCTTTCGCTCCCTGTATTTTACCCCTGCCACCTTCAGACTTCGAAAGAGAGTATTCCAGTCAATATTGTCAAAAGCTTACTCTAAGACTACAAGTGCTAAAATGTAGGTTTTCCTTTCCTTGATCTATCTTCTAAGATAAGTCGTAAGGTCAGTATTGCTTCATCTGTTCCGACATTTCTACGGAATCCAAACTGATCTTCCCCGAGGTCGGTTTCAACCAGTTTATCCATTCGTCTGTAAAGAATTCGCGTTATTATTTTGCAGCTGTGACTTATTAAACTGATAGTTGGGTAATTTTCACATCTGTCAACACCCGATTTCTTTGGGATTGGAATTATTATATTCTTCTTGAAGTCTGAGGGTATGTCACCTGTCTCATACATCTTGCTCACCAGGTGGTAGAGTTTTGTCAGGACTGGCTCTCCCCAGGCCATCAGTAGTTCTAATGGAATGTTGTCTACTCCCGGGGCCTTGTTTCGACTCAGGTCTTCCAGTGCTCTGTCAAACTCTTTACGCAGTATCGTATCTACCATTTCATCTCCATCTACATCTTCTTCCATTTCCATAATATTGTCCTCAAGTACATCGCCCTTGTATAGACCCCCGATATACTCCTTCCACCTTTCTGCTTTCCCTTCTTTGTTTAGAACTGGGTTTCCATCTGAGCTCTTGATATTCATACAAGTGGCTCTCTGTTCTCCAAGGGTCTCTTTAATTTTCCTGTAGGGAGTATCTATCTTACTCCTAGGGAGATAAGCCTCTACATCCTTACATTTGTCCACTAGCCATCCCTGCTTAGCCATTTTGCGCTTCCTGTCGATCTCATTTTGGAGACGTTTGTATTCCTTTTTGCCTGCTTCATTGACTGCATTTTTATATTTTCTCCTTTCATCGATTAAATTCAATATTTCTTCTGTTACCCAAGGATTTCTACTAGCCCTGGTCTTTTTACCTACTTGATCCTCTGCTGCCTTCACTACTTCATCCCTCAGAGCTACCCATTCTTCTTCTCCTGTATTTCTTTCCCCCATTCCTGTCAATTGTTCCCTTAGGCTCTCCATGGAACTCTGTACAATCTCTGATTTAGTCAGTTCATCCAGTTCCCATCTCCTTAAATTCCCACCTTTTTGCAGTTTCTTCAGTTTTAATCTACAGTTCATAACCAATAGATTGTGGTCAGGGTCCACATCTGCCCCTGGAAATGTCTTACAATTTAAAACCTGGTATAAAAACGGAAATGTAATCTTTTGCTCCATCAGTTCTCACCGATACTGTGGCTATCTTGAATTAAAAATGTAAGTTTCTGAGCTTCTGTCTAAAACCAACCCCAACTACTGCGGTATTTCCTTCTGTATTTCCTTAGATTCTCTAAATACAGATCCGGCGACAACTAGTTTACCCCCGACTGACCTCTTGCAGCCTGCTGCGTAGCCTCCTGTAGCTCGGTCACTTTCCCTCGTGCTTCCCAAACACTATCTTTTACCGACTGCAAGCACTTTTTCATTACTACTTCCATATCTAAGACTTCTACTTCAGTCTCTAGTTCCCTTATGTTCCGCTTAACTGCTTATTCTGCATCTTTGGCACACCGTATTAATTTTCCAGTCAATAGTCGTAATAGTCGTGCGTTACTCAACACGTCCTTCTCTAGACTTCCAGTCTGCCCAGTATGCCAATTTCTCACGGCTTTGTTCCCTTTTTCTCGCTTCTATGATGTCGTCCACCTTTTAAATATCTTCCTCATCAGTATTGTTAAATATTGTTTTCATAAGCCGACCTCCAGCGTCGATCAACCCTTCTTCTTTCGTAAAGATGGAATAGCCCCCAGTACCTGGGTCACTTCACTCCATAGTTTCTCGTACGCTCCATGTCCTCGCTCACATACCACGGCACTTTCTTTGAGTATCTCATGCCTTTCCGTTTCCTGGAGGAATTTTTCGAATGCTTCCAATCTTGCATCCTCCGTAGCCATCTCCCGTACGTTGAATACCACCTGTATCACCCAGCGGTGACGTGATCGCTACGTTTTCCTGCTTGGTGAACAGCTCTCCCCCTTACAGGTGCTGGTTCCGTAACGCTTCCACGTCGCTACGAACCTCATCATTCTCCCTTCCCCGCACCTCACCTACGGGCAGGAACACCTATTACTTTCCTCCCCTTAAATTCATTGCTCCTCCATAAGTTCTTATTCTAGTTATGCTAAATCTATACCTAACAATAAACATTAAATTACTATCTCCTAGGCCTTAATCCATAAGGATTCTTCATTACCGTTTCACTCACAACTTTTTCTTTATCTCCCCTCACTCTTCTTTTGATTATCTTCTCCTCACTCTCCCTCTCTGGTCAGAGTCTCCTCTCCCTGGAATAACATCCAGACTTCCTTCAAAAGATTTCAACCACCGTACGTGCTCAACAATCTCTCTCGTCGGAATTTGAATCTTAACACTTAATGGTGAGGGTAGTCTCTACCACTTGGTATGGCCCCTGATTCTTTGCAAAAAACCTACCTCGGCGTATATGAAGTTGATAGCATCACCCTCTGATGAACCTTACACTGTGGCATTCTTGCCATACAGCCCAAAGCTTCGACCTACTTCTCCAGTGCTCGTGTGTTTGCCGTCCAGTCTTCGCTTTCTTCGTTTTCAATATATAGAACGGTGATATTACTTCATATGGCGATAAGCCTGTATTCGGATGTTGTTTTGAGTTGTATCTTGGAAATATATATAGGAAAGGCAAACCTAGGTTTCCACCATTTGTTGACTTAAAGAAAGCTTTTGACGATGTTGATTACAATACTCTCAAATTCTGAAGGTGACAGGGGTCAAATACAGGGAGTGAAATGCTATTTAAAATTGGTACAAAAACCATATGGCAGTTACAAGAGTCGAGGGCCATAAAAGAGAATCAGTGAATGGAAAGGGAGTGATACAGGGCTGTAGGCTATCCCCGATATTATTCAATCTGTATATTGAGCAAGCATTTCGGAGTAGAAATTAAAATCCTTGGAGAAGAAATAAAAGCTTTGAGGTTTGCTGATGACATTTTAATTCTGTCACAGACTGCAAAGGACCTGGAAGAGCAGTTGAACCGAATGTACAGTGTCTTGAAAGGGGGATATAAGATGAACATCAACAAAAGCAAAATGAAAATAATGAAATGTAGTCCAATTGTATCGGGTGATGCTGAGGGAATTAGATTAGGAAATGAAACACTTAAAGTAGTAAATGAGTTTTCGTATTTGGGGAGAAAAATAACTGATGATGGTCGAAGTAGAGAGGATATAAAATGTAGACTGGAAATGGAAAGGGAAGTGTTTCTGAAGAAGAGAAATTTGTTGACATCGAGTATAGATTTAAGTGTCAGGAAGTCGTTTCTGAATGTATTTGTATGGAGTGCAGCCATGTATGGAAGTTAAAGAAGGACGATAAATAGTTTAGACAAGATGAGTATAGAAGCTTTAGAAATGCGGTGCTACAGAAGAATGCTGAAGATTAGATGGCAAATCTCACAACTAATGAGGAGGTACTGAATAGAATTGGGGAGAAGAGAAATTTGTGGCACAACTTGACTAGGAGAAGGGATCGGTTGGCAGGACATGTTGTGAGGCATCAAGGGATAACCAATTTAGTATTGGAGGGCAGCGTAGACGGTAAAACTCGTAGACGGAGACCAAAAGATGAATGCACTAAATGAAGGGGACAGTTTCCAACACGAAGAATGTATGTAAGTGCGTCCGCGCTGTGCACGAAGTCGGTGAAACGCCACGTGAAAGAGGAGAACGGCCAAATTTACATCAAACAGTGGCAGGTGACGATGGCGAAGAGTCAGATAGTGTGTTCGCATTATGGTCGTAAAGCAAACGAGTGAAACAACAAATGCAAGGTGAGAAGACTTAAAAACCGAAACGGTGAATTGAAAAACAGACACAAATGCTGCATTAAATTGTCTCCAATTTGAAACTTACGCTGGGTTCGAAAACGTCCGTGAAGATCAGCAGAAATTACGAACAGAAGTCAATGAACAGTTTACTGAAATCCGGAGAGAGGCGAGAGACTCACGCGAGCTTATAAATTGTTAATGGCTGACGAGAAAAAGATGCGTTCTAACGCTGACCAGATCCAGAGTGGATAAGGTAGCACGGAAGACGTCTGGTAAGGTGTTACTTAAAATCCGTCTTGATTGCAAATTTTTTTTTTTTTATTGTTGTACTGAACTTGAACCGCAATCGGACGATTTTCATAGTACTGATCAACATAATAACGTAAGTGTAGGAACAATTTTGTAAAGAAACTTCTAGTTAAACTTTAATACCGTCGTGTTTAGGATAATTTAACCTTCTGAGAGCTAATATTATATTATATATATATATATATATATATATATATGAAGACGGTATCTGTTCTTTCCAACATGTCCGAAATAGCAGATACCATGCAGCTTGTAACAAAGCAATTACAATGAAATGAATATCCCTAGCTGCATACAAGAATTGATATAAGTCAATAGGAACAGTTGAAAATGTGTGCCCCAACCAAGACTCGAACCCGGGATCTCCTGCTTACCTGGCAGAAGGTGTATCCAACTGAGCCGCCGAGGACGCAGAGAATTGTGCGACTGCAGGGACTTATCCCTGAAACACCTCCCGTAAGACCCACGTTCTCAACTTATTGTCCCGCTCTATATTCGCAGTGCCCATGCCCATTTTACTCATTACTCATGGCTTTTTTGCCGATTCCCTGCAGTCGCACTATTCTCTGTGTCCTAAGTGATTCCTGCCATGTAAGCAGGAGACCCTGGGTTCGAGTCCCGGTCAGGGCACACATTTTCAACTGCCACCGTTGTATCATATCAACGCCTATATGCAGCTAGGGATATTCATTTCATTGTAATTTTATTTAATATTCTTGTGTTTAGGATTATTTTACTTTTTGATGTTGATGAGATGTGTTATCCTGACAACTGTTTTTTTGTTGTCACATTGAAAACTGTGTAAAAAAGTGTATTTTTGCGCTAATATTGCGACATTAAACATATCATTTCAAATTACACAGCTGTCATCAATTCTAGAATAAGTAAACTACAAATTTTGCACCTTAAAACGTGTATATGTTTAATAAAATTCTTCTGGGTTTGAGGCCGCATTTTCATCTGTAAAATTCCGATGTTTTGGCGACTTACAACAGTCGCCAAAATTTCGGAATTTTACAGATGACAATACCTCAAACACAGAAGAATTTTATTGAATGTGACAACGGCCACGGAAGCGCACATTTAAATTTAACGTGTATATGTATTAAGTGAATTCTTCAAGAAATACAAGTTACCCTCAATACATAATTTATAAACAATTTCATCATTCCAGCGTTCGTGCAACATGTCTTTTCGTTTTTTCATGACATTTTTTTAGGGGAAGCCGTTTGCAAATAAATTACTTTTTTGTTACTATCATGGTTTTGTTACTGAGTACTGGTTGATCAACTGTAACAGTCTCTAGCGACGACTTTCAGGCAGAATCTATGGCCTAGGAGACGCTATGTCCCTTGACAGCAGCAGTGCCTTACCTACCCACAGAGAGTAGCCCCTTGCATTACTGACTGCCCGGTTGCCTACCTTGCAGGTGAGCGGCACTCTGCACAACACGGGCCAGACGCTGGTGTTCCGCGTGAGCAAGGACGCCAAGGAGCAGCCTGTCAACATCACGGGCGGCCCGCTCGCCTACCGCTACCAGTTTGAGGAGATGTACTTCCACTACGGCACCAACAACAGCCACGGCTCCGAACACCGCATCCACGGCTACTCCTTCCCTGGAGAGGTACATTTTATTCTCTCTCTCTCTCTCACTCACATTCTAAAATACATTCTGTTAGCCGTCAGAATGCGGTTTCCTTACTTTTAATAGCAGTGTGAAAACAAAAAATTATAACGTCTCTTTATATATTGACTATACCGATAGAGACAGATTGCTAAAAGAATAACTATACCCGTAAGATTTCTATGTGGAGAGCAATTTTACACTGCTGCCCTTAACCCTAACAATACCAACGCACTTTTCATAATGTGTAGTATGAAGGGGAGAACGGTAATTTCATGCACACCACAAAAAATAAATAATAATTAAAAATAAAAACTTAAAAAATAAAATTTAATTAAATTGTTTAACTTTAACAAGCAACCCACTTTTTGAATAGGTACTAACATATAAGTAGGGTATAGAACCTGAAAATATCTTTTACCACATTCTTAGCAATTCGAGGCATTTTCCGTAATGTTTACACCGAGCAGAAGGGTACCTTATGACTACCACCAAACATCGAAAAAAGTACTGGTTTCAGCAACTGTCTTTGATTTTCATTCACACTACACTTTTTAACGTTATATACAGGTCTAAGACGGGTTCACGACCTGAAAACATGAACATGATATTTACTTCGAAATCACATTCACTACTAAGACTTTTGGGTTACATTTTACTCATAATTTTAAAACAGTTACGCAGTCTAATAAAAGATATCATAACATATTTTTTCTAAATTTTAAAATATTAAGTACCAGACTAGATTAAGATATTTTCAAAACGTGAACACAAAGTACACGCCATGCCCCTCTCCCCTCTCCCCCCTCCCTCCCCCCCCCCCCCCCCCCACGCCCTAATTGGTATTACGAGGGTTTCAAGTTGCTACTTCAGTAATTTCTCTTATTGCACTTGCAAAAAATGGTTCAAATGGCTCTGAGCACTATGGGACCTAACTTCTGAGGTCATCAGTCCCCTAGAACTTACAACTACTTAAACCTAACGAACCTAAGGACATCACACACATCCATGCCCGAGGCAGGATTCGAACCTGTCGAGATCGTCATGACAGTTCGTGAGCAGGCGGTGTGGCGTTAGCTTGTTGAAAGATAAGCTATTGAAGACCTCAAATACGTACATACGTATTTGAGTATGTAGTTACGTAGAATACGTAACTACATAACTAAACAATTTAACGGTCTCTCTCCTTATAGCCTACCACGTGTATCAGAGGCGATTGTGTTGAGTACTCGGTTGCACCCCAAGCAAGTTGCTGTGCCCAAATGATACCCATTCCGTGCAATGTGTCAACGTCCGTTCTTCTTGGAGCCTTCACACATGTTTCCATCCATCGTGGCTCTGTAAACAGATCCCGAAAACGTCTGCAAAGTTCCTCTGTCCACTGTTGCAGTTGGTCGCGCCTCTCTCTGTTGTTGCACGAAGGGCAGCTGCGACAGTGGTAGCCTAAAGACTGACCCTGGTGCTGCAGACCTCGTCACGCGGTCCGTCTCACTAATCGCAAACAAGCCCACTTCATGGTACGAAGTACGTAACGTAGCTGTGCCATCCTCATCGGCTGAGAACAATGTGACGATCCTCCTTGGCTCTGAGAACTTTCATACGACTGAGTATATTCCATCTGAGACCATCGATTCCATATTCGACTAACTCGTGGGAAGACAAACGACAGTTGCGGTATATCGAAACGATAAACCACACTCTCGACAGGTCGCGACAATGAAGCTGTCGCATTTCGACACGTGCTGGTAAACTGTTTCTCAGTCTTAGACGAAGTATAAGGCCCATAAAAATCAAATGTTGTTTCTAAATGTGCATTCTTTCGTTACATACAGAATAAAAATGGCGTTATTTCTTCCTTGGTTACTCGGTAGCGCTCAGACCTTAATTAATTGCAGCTATACATATGTAGTATATGAGCATAATCATCTTGAGGTTAAAGTTCCTCTGTCTGTGTTCACATACAAACACATTTGTCAAACGGAACTGTATGGTGAATGGAAATATTTAAGTTTCAAACGTCTAATATGTATATATATAGACTGAACCGACGAATGATACTTTGTACCAACCCCAGTATTCGAACCCAGGTCCTCTGCTCACGAGGCAGATGCACGAACCACTACACCACCCTGGCACAGAGGCTTTTTACAACTGCACAGACTATCCTAGCGCGCCTCCCTCTCTCAGCTAAAATTCTTTATTTTCTTTCTTCTTACCCCACGCCGTGGCTTTGATTGTTTTTTTTTTGTTTGTTCTCACGTGTTTCCTTTCACAGTTAAACATTTTTTTTTGTTTCCCCATTGTCTTCACTGTACTATGTAACTTTTTAGTGTGCTGTTTATTATATGGGCTTTGTTTATTATTCTACCCGAATCACTTAATTTATAATATCAGAAGCCAACGTCGCTAAATGTGAAATAGTTTACTTCACGATCAGATGCGACAGTAACCAGCTGCCGTCTTCAGATTCTGTCCTACAGTGTGTGGATAGATTAACGTTAATGTAGTAATCTTGCATTTTCATACAATAATTATCCACCAGGAACCGTATTATTCGAATAATAAAAGTTATATACCTCCCAGAAATAGAATTACATATGTGTCTCGTCAAGATACAGAGAACATGCTCCAATTATAATAATACAGTTCAAGAATGGTTAGTCAGATATAAAAATTAGTACATATAAAACTTGCTGGTTTTATTTTTGAGAAACCAGCACGAAGTTCTATTACTATAAATGGAGCCCCTTCTCAGTATGTTAACGAGATTAATGGATAACTATATCTCCGCAGATACGCAATTTTTATTATTTAGATAATATGGTATGTTGTGTATAACTGTTGCACGATCATACAGATTGCTATATTAACTTCATTCTATCCCTGCATTGTGGATTGGAGAATCTGAGCATGATAGCTACTTACTGTAGAAACTGGTCAAGAAATAAACTGTATCACATCAAGCGATTTTAGCTTCAAATATTATAACTTACTTCAGTTAATCACAGGCACAACAAAACTTCTTAATGCAAAGAACAAACACATTAACAGAACACTCAGAGAAAGCGAACTTTGAACTCAAAAATGTATTAGATAACACATTTAAAAAATTAAGTAGAAAGGGAAACCCGTGAAATTAAATGATTACAACGCTGCGTTCAACAAATGATTCTAGCTGCTGAACAACCAGCTGTTTGCCTACATTGAATGCCAGCCTGAGATCAGCTTTACACAACAGCCTATAAATGTATGGACATGAACTTCTAAAACGCACATAAAATAAAACAATTAGCAGAGATGAAATACCTCTGTAGACAATTGAGTTAATATAAAACGACTATCAAAAAAATACCACTCGAGTTCAGGACTATAAGTAACTTCAACCAACGAATGGATAAATAATTAACATCGCTTAAACACATACATGGCCTAAATGTGCAGGGATTAGCACGAGCTTTAAAAAGGTGTCTATAAAACAAATGAAACTTTAAACCAAGCTGGCGAGTATAACAATTAAAGTTAACTGCTCAGATCTAAAATTTTGAATAGCTGAACCAATTGTTAAGTTCTCGGTACTGAAAAAAATTACAAATAGGCACAGTTGTGAATTAAATGATCTATAATGTGCCACTTTGAACACATCAGTGAAAGTTTTCAAAACTAGTAACGCAGCGCAACAAGGAGCTCGCACGTACCAAATGGCTCGTTACAACACCGACGACGTTAAGGGTGAGCACCACTTTCAACCAGTCATATCACATCGAAGGCGAGAAATCATTTACCGGTAAATTGATCTATTCTCGCCGTTTCAAAATGCAGCTTTGTAGAACTTCCACAAATAGGTTCCATGAGGCACTTAGCCATCCACTGTGAGTACTCGACAGCCGTGAAGAGAAGATTTAACAGACGCCTCCATTTATCGAAATTCAATCCAGAAAACTAATTTTTCCACTGGACCGTGGCTATACCGGCCGGCCCCATCGTAAGTTCAATATGGCACTGGATACGCAGCACACTGTCTCCCAATACAGGCCCAGCACTACAACAGGCTTGGTGCGACTTCATCCACTCACAAGGAAAACATTCAAAACTGGATAACATTGCATCAGAGGCAAAAAAACAGTGCACTCCGACAGACAGTCAACGAGGCGGCGTGAGTAACTTTTAACTACCGACAGTACGACTTCCCCGCCTCCGGGCGGGCAGTGATACGGTGAAGGAAGCAAATCTTTGGGATCCACTGCGAACCAGCTCAGCACATTTCACATCAACTAGACACGTGTTCCGTGCCTCCTTCGTTATGTTGAGGTTTTAATGGCCAGCAGTGCAACAGAATCGAATGCGCTGGTCGTGCAGACGTGTGCGAGAATCAGTGGGATTTTAGGAAGACCTTTCAATGTGCGCTGGAGCGCGAATAGCCTCTTTTACTCCAGAAGGATGCCGTGATTTTCCAAAAATCCGAGCACAGAGTGGCCTTAGGTGCGCTTTAACTGCAAGACCTATTCAGAGTATTTCATGTGACATTTCGGGGACTTAGGTGGTATTTAATTTGCCAAATTTCGTCACAGAGGTGATGTTGTTCGGTACAGAAGAGGTTAAAACAATAAGAAAGACTCTGGGTGCTGCAGCGCTTGGTCAGCTACGAATCCTAAAGTTCGGCTAATTTTAGGGAGGCGACCAAATAACGAGGTTATCGGTCCCATCGGACTAGGAAAGGATGGGGAAGAAATCGGCCGTGCCTTTTCAAATGAATCATCCAGGCAGTTGATTGAAGCGATTTAGGAAATGACGAGAAACATAAATCAGGATGGCTGGACGAGGGTTTGAACCGTCGTCGTCCCTGAAACGAGTCCACTGTGCTAACCGCTGCGCCTTCTCGCTCGGTGCCTACTGTTTAAAACATTTAGGTAGTTGATCTAAACTCGTGGAATCCGAGCGACGGTTGTGGACGTTTAGCAGGGCCGGGAGTGACATTGACAGTTCTGAATGTCGTAGAAGAATGTAATCAGTTTTAGTACAGGTCTTCAGCATTTTACTGCAGTAATAGAAATGTGAAATTAGTGATTTAGATTGTACAGCTGCGTAGTCAAAGTTGGTGCTATTATTCAGTGGCAGTTTTGTTTTAGTTATGCGCGAAGTTTCCCATCATAGAAACTAACTTTGCGAATATTATCAAAAGTTGTATTAAAGTGAATAGTTTCTGTGGAATTTGTAGTGATTTGTTTTGCTGTCACTTTCTGACTGTTATGTCTGTGTACGGTTACCCAAAGTTCTTTTCGCCATTATTCTCGGTAACGCGCCAAGGAGCCAGTCAGAGGTTAATAGACGATAGTGTGCTGCGTTTCCCGTCTAGTGGCCGACTCTAGAGATTTTTGTGAGCGTACTGCGATTGCTGCAGGGTACTGACCTGTGGTTTCCGAATTACGAATGAGTTTTAACCACCCTTGCAGGAGTAACGAAAGACTGGCGAACTCAGGAAGAACTATTTCACCAATAACACTGTGCGGAGTGTCGATTCGGGTCCACAGGCCAACAGTTCTTTCACCAACAGTAGTGCAAATAAATCGTGTGGAACGTAAACAGTATCTGACATCTTCCGCAATCAGGCACTAAAACGAATTCAATGGCGACAAGTGGAAATTTGTGCCTGAGTGGGACTCGACTCCGGATTTCCTGCTTTACGCGAGCAGCAGTCTTAAGTGGTTCGCCTATACGAACATGCTTCCCGTCCATCCAAAATTCCCACCTTGACGCACATTACTTATGTGGCGACCCTGTCCACCATACTGCTCTCATAATTTAGTTAGACCATTGTCCGTGGAGCGCAGCGATATGGCGCTATACTTAGGTTAAAACAACAGTCGAGATTGCAAAAAGAGTTGTTTGTTTCTTAAAATTTTTATTTATTTATTTTTATTTTATTATTTTTTATTTTTTTAATAAACAAAAGTTACTGCAATCTCGACTGCTGTTTTAACCTAAATACTGCTCGCAGCCTCACGCTGATTCCCGCAAGAGTTCGGGACGGAGATTACATCGTCCGAAACAACAGACACCATACGTATGGGTGGTCCATTTATAGTGAAAAGGCCAAATATCTCACGAAATAAGCGTCAAACGAAAAACCTTCAAAGAACGAAACTTGTCTAGCTTGAAGGGGGAAACCAGATGGCGCTATGGTTGGCCCGCTAGATGGCGCTGCCATAGGTCAAACGGATATCAATTGCGTTTTTTTAAATAGGAACCCCCAAATTTTTTTTACTTATTCGTGTAGTACGTAAAGAAATATGAATGTTTCAGCTGGACCACTTGTTTCGCTTTGTGATAGATGGCCCTGTAATAGGTTTTTTATGCTGAGAGGAGAACAGACAGAGGCAATGGGAAAGGGACGGAAAAGTAATTTGCTCTTGAAGAAATTAGACGGTGATAGTCGTATGGAAAGAGGAGACGTCGACGATGTGGTGGTGGTTAGTGTTTAACGTCCCGTCGACAACGAGGTCATTAGAGACGGAGCGCAAGCTCGGGTTAGGGAAGGATTGGGAAGGAAATCGGCCGTGCCCTTTCAAAGGAACCATCCCGGCATTTGCCTGAAACGATTTAGGGAAATCACGGAAAACCTAAATCAGGATGGCTGGAGACGGGATTGAACCGTCGTCCTCCCGAATGCGAGTCCAGTGTGCTAACCACTGCGCCACCTCGCTCGGTGTCGACGATGTGACACACAGAGAGGAACACAATGACAGTGGAAAACAGTTGAGTGCGAAAGAACAGTGCTAAAAAAAAAAAAGTGAACGGTTAGACGGATAAAGAGAAGGACAATGTGGAAGTGGGTGTGAGCCAGTGATAATGAGAGACAGAATCTATGACAACAACAACGAGCAAGAGACAGATACTGACACTGAGCAGAAAGAGCAGTAGTGGGAACGTCTGTTGGTCATCTACTATCTTTGGTTGAGAAATTTATACCAATACCACGCCTTCTCCTGAAGCAAAAGCTGAGTATATTTTGATGTACTTTATTTTAATAAATAATTGTTCTTGTTTCTCATGTGTTGCCGCAGCTGTAGTGTGACGTGACCGTTATAAATGTGTAAGTATGCCACGTCGCTGTAGCCAGAGCTCTGTATCTGGAGCTCACTTCCTACCACCATTACGCTTGCACACCTGAGCTAATGGTAGACACGACAGTCGAGGAGACTTCGGAACTTGGTGTTTTCTTCCTTCTTCACCTCAGCTGATGATATCCTGCAGTAGTTTTACCCGTGCGTAATAGGAGTGCTGCGTGATTTATTGGTGAAAGTTAGGAGGAATGTGATCCACATTTCAGATAAAAGGAGAACAAGTGTGGCGTGCGGCATTTAGAGGTCCTCATTGTGTGATTCGCACGCACGCCGTTGGCCGTGACTGATGAAAGCGACGTACGCTAATGTCCCCACCCCTCCTCCCACTACCCTGTTGCGCCGCCTCCCTCATTTCCCCCACTATTTGCGCGCCACCACCCCTTCCGATACGTTACAACCCGCGGGCAGCCGCGCGCCAGTGAAATGTCGAGTGACCGCTGATGGCTTTCTCATCACACCAATTACTGCACTGCACAGCCGTTCCCTCCAGCCCGCCCTCTCTCTCTCTCTCTCTCTCTCTCTCTCTCTCTCCCTCTCTCTCTCACTCTCTGGCGTGTCAAATGTCTCATTAAGCACCGTTACTGCTTTCTGAAAGAGCCCTGAAAATCTGCTACCATCGTATTCGGTATCCTGACGACAATAGCTCTCTCATAATGAGGGCACTTTTCAAACAGTAGTAGAAAGTCAGCGGACTCTGTGGGCTGAACTGCTCGCTAGTTGTTGCGTTGGGAATAGCTGTGTATGTCGACAGTGATCTACGCCGCTTCGCAGGATAGCAGAAAACTCAGAGCGATTCTGGTCGTGTGTAAGGTGCACCATTGGCAAGACGTAGTCAATATGTTCACTGCGCGATGACAATGGTGATGATGTTGATGACAGGGCCACTAAAACAGAGTTACTTTACACGGTTTTCCGAAATTCTTTCGCAAAAGAAGACGTACTAAATACTCCAGAATTCTAATCGAGAACAACTGTCAATATGAGTAACTACGAAGTAAATATCTCCGATTTAGCGAAATTGCTCAAAACACGAAAGCCAAGACTCCCGGTTCAGATCGTGTACCAGTAAGGTTCCTTTCAGAGTATGCTGAGCAAAATAGCAACAGTGTATGGTCAAAGCTCAAGCTGTGCAACATCGAATACGTCGCAAGAACAGTGGTGTCTTGGTTGTGTGGTCTTGGTGTTGGACTAGAAAGCCGATGATCCGTACTCATATCTCCCTCGTGCCTTCCTCTCCCATTTTCTTCACAGAATTATGAACTGTCCGTCCGATGAATCCGTGTCTGTTCATCTTCCGTAGTTCTGACGTAATACTACATGTAGATTGGTTATAGAATATGAGTCATGTGGTAAGAACATATTACCGTCGCAAGTAAATGTGAAGAATAGTAAGAGCAGGCGAATTGCAGCATAAATCTCTCAAAGAAATGAAACAACAAATAAACGGGTGAGAACTATGTTACAACAAATGTTTTCAAAAGTCATACAATCCAAAACGGAATGCAAGACTCATGACATGTGGTACATGTGTAGAACAAATGGGAAGTAGGTACGTCTGGAGGTCCCTTCCTTACACCTCGCTCTTTGCAAACGCGCGTTACAGACGGCACAGACACACATTTGAATACAACCAACAGACACATCAATGACCGGACGGAAAGTTTAAAATTAAAAGGAGAAAAAAAAGCAATACGAGGGTGATTTGAGCACGGATCTCCCCATTCGGAGTTCTACATAGAACCGCAATTCCAGGGCTATGTATCTTCGATCAGTGTTGTAACTGCTAAGTGTGGACCGGTCACTATTTTTATTTTGCTTCTCTTTCCACACTTAAGTACACCTTCTTCCTGTTTTCATGCTGTTCGGGCTGTCAACTGGGCCTTCTTACCACTAAATCCAACCATGGTTAGCAATCATACACATCCTCTCGCTCTTAGAAATATCCATACCCAAAGAAAGGAAAGTTGCACAAGTCACGCCAGTACCCAAGGAAAGAAATAGGAGTAATCCGCTGAATTACAGACCCATGTCACTAACGTCTATTTGCAGTAGAATTTTGGAACATATATTGTGCTCAGACATTACGAATCATCTGGCAGAAAACAATTTATTGACAAGCAGCCAACACGTATTCAGAAAAAATACGACTGCCGGCCGCTATGGGCGAGCGGCTCTAGGCGCTTCAGTCCGGAACCACGTTATTGCTACGGTCGCAGGTTCGAACCCTGCCTCGGGCATGGATGTGTGTGGTCTCCTTAGGTTAGTTAGGTTTAAGTAGTTCTACTTTCTAGGGGACTGATGACCTCAGATGTTAAGTCCCATAGTGATTGGAGTCATTTTTGAAACACGATTAATGCTTTATTCTCATGAGTGCTATCGACAGGGGACATCAAATTTATTCCATATTTTTAGGTTTACCTGGATGGTAACGTGCTTTCCTCCAGTGCAGCGGGCCCGGGTTAGATTCCCGGCCATGTTGGAGATTTTCTCCGTTCGTGGACTGGGTGTCGTGTTGTCCTCATCATTATTTCATCCTCATCATTGGCGCGTAAGTCGCCCACTGTGGCGCCGACTGAAATAAGTGCTGCACTTGTCGGTCGAACATCCTCAGATGGGACCTCACGGCCAACGATGCCATACGCTCATTTCCAATTTTACCACAAGGCTTTTGACACTGTTCCTCATCGGAGACTTCTAAATGAATTGCATATGTATGGAGTATCGCCTCAGCTCTGAAACTGACGTCGTCATTTCCTGTTAGAAAGGTTACAGTTTGTAATAATCGGTGGAAAGTCATTGATTACAACGGAAATAACATCTGGCGCTCCCACGGAAATGATTTAGGCCCTCTGTTGTTCTTTCTTGACATAAACGATGTAGGAGACATTCCGAGCAGTTGTCTTATATCGTTTGCAAATATCGCTGTCATTTACCGTCTTGTAAAGTCATCAGATGACCAAAAATAATTGCTAAATGACTTCGATAAGATGTGTTTATCGTGTTAGAGGTTTCAGTTGACTATAAATCATGAAAAGTGTAATGTCTTCCACATGAGCAGTAAAAAGAATCCGCTAAATTTCAGTAACACGATAAATCACGCAAATGAAAATCCAGTAAACTCAGCTAAATACTCAGGAATTACGATTACGAATAGCTGAAGACGGAACGATATCGTAGATAATGTTTTAGGATAAAACAAAGCAAAGATTACGATTTAGTGGCAGAAAACTTAAAAAATGTAACAGGTCAGCTAAAGAAACTGCTTACACTACGCTTGTCCGCCCACGCCAGCGGAGTGGCCGAGCGGTTCTTGGCGCTATAGTCTGGAGCCGCGTGACCACTACGGTCGCAGGTTCGAATCCTGCCTCGGGCATGGATCTGTGTGATGTCCTTAGGTTAGTTAGGTTTAATTAGTTCTAAGTTCTAGGGGACTGATGACTTTAGAAGTTAAGTCCCATAGTGCTCAGAGCCATTTGAACCATTTTTTGTCCGCCCACTTCTGAAGTATTGCTGTGCAGTGTGGTATCCGCATTAGATACAATTGACGGAGGACGTCGGAAATGTTCAAAGAAGGACAGATCGTTTTCTATTATAGCGGAATAGGGGAGAGAGTGCCAAGGATATATGCAAACTGGTTTGTCATTCAAACAAAGGCGTTTTTCTCTGCGGCAGGACCGTCTCATTAAATTTCAGCCATCAACTTTCTCCTCTGAGTGTGAAAATATTTTGTTGGCTCCCACCTACGTAGGGAGATGATCATCATAATAAAATAGGAGAAATGAGAGTTCTCGCGGGAAGATCTGAGTATTCCTTTTTGCGGCGCGCTGTTCGAGAATGGAACGGTAGGGAAGCAGCCTAGAGGTGTTTTGATGAACCCCCTACCAGGCACTTTATTGTGAACAGCAGAGTAGTCATGCAGAGATATATGCAGATATGGATGTCGTGTTTACTGTATTGAACTGCAGAGCTGTGCAATGAGTTGTAAACAGGACAGTACAGTATAGAAATAGAATGTGTTCTCGGACCTGTACAGTTTTACGACGACATTGGACAGGTCTTGGCATTACAGTTACATAATTCATGTATACTTACAGGTCTAATTTGACGAAGATGGAAGAGGTAGTCGGCCGGTAAATTCAAGTAGGAACCATGCCGGCGTTCGCCTGAAGTAATTTAGGGAAACCACGGAAGACTTAAATGAGGATGACTGGATGAAAATTGGTGTCTCAAAGCTAAGGACTAAAAAGCATTCCATTCGACAGAGTATTACCTCATTCGGTCAACCCCTAGTGTACAACACTGATTTGCAGTAGTTTTTTTTTTTTTTTTTTTTTTGCTCATCAGTCTACTGACTGGTTTGATGCGGCCCGGCACGAATTCCTTTCCTGTGCTAACCTCTTCATCTCAGAGTAGCACTTGCAACCTACGTCCTCAATTATTTGCTTGACGTATTCCAATCTCTGTCTTCCTCTACAGTTTTTGCCCTCTGCAGCTCCCTCTAGTACCATGGAAGTCATTCCCTCATGTCTTAGTAGATGTTCTATCATCCTGTCCCTTCTCCTTATCAGTGTTTTCCACATATTCCTTTCCTCTCCGATTTTGCGTAGAACCACCTCATTCCGTACCTTATCAGTCCACCTAATTTTCAACATTCGTCTATAGCACCACATCTCAAATGCTTCGATTCTCTTCTGTTCCGGTTTTCCCACAGTCCATGTTTCACTACCGTACATAGATGTACTCCAGACGTACATCCTCAGAAATTTCTTCCTCAAATTAAGGCCGGTATTTGATATTAGTAGACTTCTCTTGGCCAGAAATGCCTTTTTTGCCATAGCGAGTCTGCTTTTGAAGTCCTCCTTGCTCCGTCCGTCATTGGTTATTTTACTGCCTAGGTAGCAGAATTCCTTAACTTCATTGACATCGTGACCATCAATCCTGATGTTAAGTTTCTCGCTGTTCTCATTTCTACTACTTCTCATTACCTTCGTCTTTCTCCGATTTACTCTCAAACCATACTGTGTAGTCATTAGACTGTTCATCCCGTTCAGCGGACATTTAATTCTTCTTCACTTTCACTCAGGATAGCAACGTCATCAGCGAATCGTATCATTGATATCCTTTCACCTTGTATTTTAATTCCACTCCTGAACCTTCTTTTACTTCCATCATTGCTTCCTCGATGTACAGATTGAAGAGTAGGGGCGAAAGGCTACGGCCTTGTCTTACACCCTTCTTAATACGAGCACTTCGTTCTTGATCGTCCACTCTTATTATTCCCTCTTGGATGTTGTACATATTGTATATGACCCGTCTCTCCCTATAGCTTACCCCTACTTTTTTCAGAATCTCGAACAGCTTGCACCATTTTATATTGTCGAACGCTTTTTCCAGGTCGACAAATCCTATGAAAGTGTCTTGATTTTTCTTTAGCCTTGCTTCCATTATTAGCCGTAACGTCAGAATTGCCTCTCTCGTCCCTTTACTTTTCCTAAAGCCAAACTGATCGTCACCTAGCGCATTCTCAATTTTCTTTTCCATTCTTCTGTATATTATTCTTGTAAGCAGCTTCGACGCATGAGCTGTTAAGCTGATTGTGCGATAATTCTCGCACTTGTCAGCTCTTGCCGTCTTCAGAATTGTGTGGATTATGCTTTTCCGAAAGTCAGATGGTATGTCGCCAGACTCATATATTCTACACACCAACGTGAATAGTCGCTTTGTTGCCAATTCCCCCAATGATTTTAGAAATTATGATGGAATGTTATCTATCCCTTCTGCCTTATTTGACCGTAAGTCCTCCAAAGCTCTTTTAAATTCCGATTCTAATACTGGATCCCCTATCTCTTCTAAATCGACTCCTGTTTCTTCTTCTATCACATCAGACAAATCTTCACCCTCATAGAGGCTTTCAAAGTATTCTTTCCACCTATCTGCTCTTTCCTCTGCATTTAACAGTGGAATTCCCGTTGCACTCTTAATGTTACCACCGTTGCTTTTAATGTCACCAAAGGTTGTTTTGACTTTCCTGTATGCTGAGTCTGTCCCTCCGACAATCATATCTTTTTCGTTGTCTTCACATTTTTCCTGCAGTCATTTCGTCTTAGCTTCCCTGCACTTCCTGTTTATTTCAATCCTCAGCTACTTGTATTTCTGTATTCCTAATTTTCCCGGAACATGTTTGTACTTCCTCCTTTCATCAGTCAACTGAAGTATTTCTTCTGTTACCCATGGTTTCTTCGCAGCTACCTTCTTTGTACCTATGTTTTCCTTCCCAACTTCTGTGATGGCCCTTTTTAGAGATGTCCATTCCTCTTCAACTGTACTGCCTACTGCGCTATTCCTTATTGCTGTATCTATAGCGTTAGAGAACTTCAAACGTATCTCGTCATTCCTTAGTACTTCCGTGTCCCACTTCTTTGCGTATTGATTCTTCCTGACTAATGTCTTGAACTTCAGCCTACTCTTCATCACTACTATATTGCGATCTGAGTATATATCTGCTCCTGGGTATGGCTTACAATCCGGTATCTGATTTCGGAATCTCTGTCTGACCATGATGTAATCTAATTCAAATCTTCCCGTATCTCCCGGCCTTTTCCAAGTATACCTCCTCTTCTTGTGATTCTTGAACAGGGTATTCGCTATTACTGGCTGAAACTTGTTACAGAACTCAATTAGTCTTTCTCCTCTTTCATTCCTTTTCCCAAGCCCATACTCTCCTGTAACCTTTTCTTCTACACCTTCCCCTACAACTGCATTCTAGTCGCCCATGACTATTAGATTTTCGTCCCCCTTTACATACTGCATTACCCTTTCAATATCCTCGTACACTTTCTCTATCTGTTCATCTTCAGCTTGCGACGTCGGCATGTATACCTGAACTATCGTTGTCGGTGTTGGTCTGCTGTCGATTCTGATTAGAACAACCCAGTCACTGAACTGTTTACAGTAACACACCCTCTGTCCTACCTTCCTATTCATAACGAATCCTACACCTGATATACCATTTTCTGCTGCTGTTGATATTACCCGATACTCGTCTGACCAGAAATCCTTGTCTTCCTTCCACTTCACTTCACTTCACTGACCCCTACTATATCTAGATCGAGCCTTTGCATTTCCCTTTTCAGATTTTCTAGTTTCCCTACCACGTTCAAGCTTCTGACATTCCACGCCACGACTCGTAGAACGTTATCCTTTCGTTGATTATTCTATCTTTTTCTCATGGTAACCTCCCCCTTGGCAGTCCCTTCCCGGAGATCCGATTGGGGGACTATTCCGGAATCTTTTGCCAACGGAGAGATCATCATGATACTTCTTCAAATACAGGCCACATGTCCTGTGCATACACGTTACGTGTCTTTAATGCAGTGGTTTCCATTGCCTTCTGCATCCTCATGTCGTTGATCATTGCTGAATCTTCCGCCTTTAGGGGCAATTTCCCACCCATAGGACAAGAGAGTGCCCTGATCCTCTATCCGCTCCTCCGCCCTCTTTGACAAGGCCGTTGGCAGAATGAGGCTGACTTCTTATTCCGGAAGTCTTCGGCCGCCAATGCTGATTATTTATCAAAATTTAGATAGTGGAGGGGATCGAACCCGGGACCGAAGATGTTTTGATTATGAAGCAAAGACGCTACACCCAGACCACGTAAATTATTTAATAACGTAAAAGACCAATGCTGCAATCTTCATTCATTTCTCAATGGCAGTTAGAACACATTATTTTGCAGCCTACCACTAAACGTAACCCCCCTGATGTCAGGACCATGACGACGTTGTTTGGTTTCCGGTTTGTGTACCGCATCTTCACATTTGCGAGCCTGAAAAACTGAGTCAGTGTCTCTCTATGAATGGGATGTAGAACTCAGAAAGAGGATAAGGATCCAATATTATACGTTGGATAGCCTTGGGGTAAGGTTTCCCTAAAATGAAAAGAAAGGGACAGAAAAACGACGGAAAAAGTGTTTGGGAGCGTAATGTGAAATGAAACATGTTTTCTTATCATGGTTATTATTTATTTGTGTTACATTATTTACCGGATCTCTAGTCTGTGATGTCTACTTAGCCCTTCCCTGTACGGAATGTATTGCTTAACAAGTACTTTTGTATACATGCGTCCACAGGCACAAGTAATCGCTTCATGGAAGTAATTTTTCTTCTATTTTTTAAACTAAAAATAAATAAATACACTCTTTACTTCGTCCTTTTCCTATTAGCTACCATTTTCAATCTCCCTCAGTTATTCGTGTCGCTGTAAAAAAATTTAGTCACATAATATCTTATCCTCCACACTTCTGTATGGAGGAAATTTCATCTAACGGTGTCCTTAATAAAGGTTTCTTATGATCATGGTGGTAACGGGCGAAATCTACATGTACACCATATCACAGATGTTCTCTCCGAAATCAAATACTGGACTGTAAGAGATAGGCAGGATCAGCTATAGACTCAGATAATAATGATCAAGAGTAGGCTGAAGTTGAAGAGACTAGTCAGGAAGAATCAGTGCGCAAAGAGGTGAGATACGGAAATACTAAGTACCGAAGAGATAGGCTTGAAGATCTCTGTGTCTATAGATATTGTGATAATGAATAGCTCAGGAGGCAGTTCAGTTGAAGAGGAATGGACATCTCTAAAAGCAGCAGTCACAGAAGTTGGAAAGAAAAACATAGGTACAAGGAAGGTAACTGCGAGGAGCCCAAAGATAACAGCTCAGATACTTCAGTTGATCGACGAAAGAAGTAAGTGGAAAAATGTTGATGGAAATTCAGGAATACAGAAACACAGTTTTGAAAATGGCTGTCCTTTCAGCAACCGTATATAAGTTATACCTGAGAAATAACACATTCAACCGTTACCAAATAGTTTTTAACACACTGAGTAGATTCCGACGCCTCTGACCATGTCTTCATCAGAATGAAATTTCATTTTGAAGACATCCTTAGAGGAGTCGAATTTCGTTCTGACGAAGACACCCTTAGAGGTGTCGACACCTAGGTCTACGAATTAAAAAGTATTTTCAACCTGTTGGATGTGTTGTGTCTCCGTTGAAAAATGCAGAAATACAAGTCACTTAGAAATGAAATAAATAGGAAGAGCAGGAAAGCTAATGCGAAATGACTGCATGGAAAGTGTGAATAAATCAAAAAAGAAATGATTGTCGGGGGACCTGGCTCAGAATGAATACAGGAACGTCAAAACAAGCTTTGGTGAAATTAAAAGTAAGCGTATTAACATTAAGAGTGCAATAGGAATTCCGCTGTTTAAGTGCGGGGGACAGAGTGGATAGGTGGAAAGAGTACATTCAAGGCCTCTGTGAGGGGGAGGACTACTCTGATGAAGTTTTACAAGAAGGAGGAGTCGATAAGGAAGGGGTAGGGGATCCAGCATTAGAATCAGAGTTAAAAACAGTTTTGGACCGCTTAAGATCAAATAGGTAGAAGGGATCGATATTATTCCATCAGGATTTCAGAAATCACTGGGGAAGCAGAATCAAAACAGCTATCCATGTTTGTGTGTAGAATGTGTGAAACTGTTGACATACCATCAGACGTCCGCAAAAACACCATCCACATAATTCCCAAGATTGAAAGAGACGACAAGTGCGAGTATTATGGCATAATCAGCTTAATAGCCCATACATCCAAGTTGTTAACAAGAATAATGTACAGAAAAATGGTGAAGAAAGTTGAGTATATGTTAGGTGAAGATCAGATGGGTTTTAGGAAAAGTAAAGGCACCAGAGAAGCAGCTCTGACAGTGTGATTGATGATAGAAGCAAAATGAAGAAAAATCAAAACACGTTCATTAAAGATCCGTCGACGTGGAGGAAGGGTAAAATGGTGCAATACGTTCGAAATTATGAAGAAAATAGTGGTTATATATAGGGAAAAACGGGTAAAATACAATATGTATAAGGATCAAGAGGGAAAAATAAGAGTGGGAGGCCAAGAAACAAATACCCGAATTAAAAAGAGTGTAAGACAGGATTGTAATCGTTCGCCCCTACTGTTGAATCTACACATCGAAGAATCAGTGACAGGTATAAAATGAAGCTTGAAGAGTGGGATTAAAATAAGGGGTGAAAGGATGTCAGTGATACCATTCGCTGATCACATTGCTATCCACAGAGAAAGTGAAAAAGAATTACAGAATCTGTTGAATGGAATGAATAATATGATGACTACAGGATATGGATTGAGAGTGAATCGAAGAATGACGATGCTCTTTTATTTCTTCAAACAATCCGTGCAAGTTCTTGTAACGTTTGTATTTTTGACAGTGTTCTGACTGAATGACTGGAGTTTTTTCTTAAGAGATACTGGTATTACCGGCTGAGGTCTTCACAGGTTTCTGAATTCATCTCGGAAAGGATTTCGTAGTATGTACTGTCGAATATATCGTTGTGTGACATAAACGGAAATAATAACTCTACCGTTTCCATAATATTATGATGCCGGCACCACAATCTGTATTAAATTTGGGAAAATGCAAATAAAATGAGCGGCATTCCCGAATAAAATCTTGGCAACGGCAACTCTAAATTAGTACATAAGCAGAGCGTAATGCGCAGGCCGAATACTCTTTTAAATAAATGAAATTTTCATCACAGAGTGCAGCGGAATATAAATGGTATTTTTAGTACTCCGTACGCGGACGTTAATAACACAGTGGCGCGGAGGGAAAGGAGCGGTCTGAACGTGCTGCCGGCGCTCGCCGTTTTCTTTGAAGTTAAATGAAGTCTGCAGCACGCCAGTCACGAATTTGGGCGCACTAAAAGTAAGCTGCAAATATATTTTAAAATTTACATGTATTACTCTTGCCGGAGTATATTACTTCTGCAGCGGCGCCCTCCCGCTGTTTTTATCATCCCCGCGCCGCGCCCGTCTGCGGGAAACAAGGCGGCCTCGCTTCAGCGTGTGTGCGCGTGCTGCGGACGTCGACACTGGGAACTGATCCTACTTCAGAATTTCTTGCTTTGGGCCGTCTTACTGTCCGTCCCTCAAGAAAGGAAAGCAGTTCCACTCCGATAACTGCAGTTGACATTCGGAACTGAAGAACATATCGTACACTGCTGTGCAAAACTTAAGGGCGAAATAAACTTTCACAAATGTCAATGCCAAATAACGTAGCTCGATAACACTGGAACCATACGTAGAAACCACGGCTACGGTATAGTACAGTACAGTACAGTACTGTACAGAAGCTGGTTGAAGCAAATGATCAATGAGATGAACAGAAACTACACTACTGGCCATTAAAATTGCTACACCAAGAAGAAATGCAGATGATAAACGGGTATTAATTGGACAGATATATTATACTAGAACTGGCATATGATTACATTTTCACGCAATTTGGGTGCATAGATCCTGATAAACAAGTACCCAGAACAACCACCTCTGGCCGTAATAACGGCCTTGATACGCCTGGGCATTGAGTCAAACAGAGCTTGGATGGCGTGTACAGGTACAGGTGCCCATGCAGCTTCAACACGATACCACAGTTCATCGAGGGTAGTGACTGGCGTATTGTGACGAGCCAGTTGCTCGGCCACCATTGACCAGACGTTTTCAGTTGGTGACAGATATCGAGAATGTTCTGGCCAGGGCAGCAGTCGAACATCTTCTGTATCCAGAAGGGCCCGTACAAGACCTGCAACATGCGGCCGTGCATTATCCTGCTAAAATGTAGGGTTTCGCAGGGATCGAATGAAGGGTAGAGCCACGGGTCGTAACACATCTGAAATGTAACGTCCACTGTTCAAAGTGCCGTCAATGCGAGCAAGAGGTGACCGAGACTTGTAACCTATGGCACCCCATACCATCACGCCGGGTGATACGCCAGTACGGCGATGACGAATACACGCTTCCAATGTGGGTTCACCGCGATGTCGCCAAACACGGATGCGGCCATCATGATGCTGTAAACAGAACCCGGGTGCTGCCGAAAAAATGACGTTTTGAAATTTGTGCAACCAGGTTCGTCGTTGAGTACATCATCGCAGGCGCTCCTGTCTGCGATACAGCGTCAAGGGTAACCGCAGCCATGGCCTCCGAGCTGATAGTCATGCTGTTGCAAAGTCGTCGAACTGTTCGTGCAGATTGTTGTTGTCTTGCAAACGTCCCAATCTGTTGACTCAGGGATCGAGTCGTGACTGCACGATCCGTTACAGCCATGCGGATAAGATTCCTGTCATCTCGACTGGTAGTGATACGAGGCCGTTGGGATCCAGCACGGCGTTCCGTATTGTCCTCCTGAAACCACCGATTCCATATTCTGCTAACAGTCATTGGATCTCGACCAACGCGAGCAGCAATGTCGCGATACGATAAACTGCAATCACGATAGGCTACAATCTGACCGTTATCAAAGTCGGAAACGTGATGGTAAGCATTTCTACCCCTTGCATAACAACGTTTCACCAGGCAACGCTGGTCAGCTGCTGTTCCTGTATGAGAAATCGGTTGGAAACGTTCCTCATATCAACACGTTGGCGGCCGGTGTGGCCGTGCGGTTCTAGGCGCTTCAGTCTGGAACTGCGTGACAGCAACGGTCGCAGGTTCGAATCCTGCCTCGGGCATGGATGTGTGTGATGTCCTTAGGTTAGTTAGGTTTAAGTAGTTCTAAGTTCTAGGGGACTGATGACCAAAGATGTTAAGTCCCATAGTGCTCAGAGCCATTTGAACCATTTGAATCAGCACGTTGTAGGTGTCGGCACCGGCGCCAACTTTGTATGAATACTGTGAAAAGCTAATCACTTGCATATCACAACATTTTCTTCTTGTCTGTTAAATCTCGCGTCTGTAGCACGTCATCTTTGTGGTGTAGCAATTTTAATAGCCAGTAGTGCAGATTTTTTTCAAAAACAATATTTAAACTGAAGTCGCCACGATTCATGATAGTCCCCTGGACATTGCGGTCGGACGAGATACTTAATAAGTTGTTTGATCTCCACGGCGGCAATGCATGCTTTTAAGCATACTCCCATGCTGGCCGCAATGTTGGTAATGTGTTGTGGTAGGACGCTACATTCCTGCACCAGCGCAGCTGACAACTGTGGTTGTTGGCGCGTGGGGACGTGCTGCAGTGCGACTCTCCAGCGCTTAGCACTCCTGATAGACGGGATTAAATTCGAGGGAAGAGGCGGGTCAGTCCATTCGTTGAATAACGCCTTCTTTCAAGAGCTTCCCCACCTGTGCTGTTCGATGCGGTAGTGCATTCATTCACATAAACTGGCCAAACTGAGAGCAGGACACGCGCTCGGGGAATGCGTGCAAACTTAGTTGCGTACATACATAGGTCTTCCAACCTGGGACCGATGGAGGTGGCGCAGTGGTTAGCACACTGGACTCGCATTCGGGATTACGACGGCTCAAACTGGCGTCGGCCATCCTGATTTCGGTTCTCAGTGATTTCCCTAACTCGCTTCAGGCAAATGTCGGGATGGTTCCTTTGAATGGGCACGGCCGAACTCCTTCCCTAATACGATGGGATCGGTGACCTCCCCCCCCCCCCCCCCCCAAATCAACCAACCGTCCTGGGAATCGAAAATTTCGACGATTTTTGCCTATTATAGATTTCGATTCTGTAAGATATCAGTCTCGAGATTTCCAAAACTTTCGAGAATTCTTTCCTTTTAACATTTACATTCAAATTTTTTGTGTAATTTCGTATTTTGTTACGCTTGCAACCTACATCTTCAAATTTTTGCTGCATGTGTTCCAGTCTCTGTTTTTACACCTTACAGCGACTTCTACAGTCCGACTCATGAACGATGGTGGCTTGCGCAGTTCGAAAGGAAGACTGGGTTTAACGTCTCGCCCACGTCGTGGTTACAAGAGACGAAGGTCAAGCCCGGATTGTGTCGGCGATCAGGAAAGGAATCGGCGTGCACTTTCAAAGCAACCACCCCAGCATTTGCTTCGAGCTATTTAGGGAAACATCGGAAAACCTAAATCTGGATGGCCAGTCCAGTGTGCTAACCACTGCGCCTCCTCGTTTGTTGCACAGCTCGAGACAACGACGGGGATTACATTGTTGCCGGTTACAGGAGACGGTTACGTAAGCGCATGCACTTGCTCTGCACTTGGGCAAAGCTTGTGTACTGCAAATTATGTCTTTCGCTTGCTTGTGGGAATTTATCACTTATCACCATCAACCGTGACAAACCGCAACAAATAGAAAAAAAAATCACTAAATATATCGCTATGATCATGTTTAATGCTCGCAATGGCCACGCCATTCAAAGCGGAGAGCTAAGAAGATTACTGAACGCTCATGGGCTTTCTGAGAACGCGAGATGTAGATGTGCAGAACAAATTTTAACTCGACCACCGTTGTTGCTAACTCCAAATATAGAACCATGGAAGTTAATCGCTGATGTCTTAGCACATGTCCTACCATTATGTCGTTTCTTCCTGTCAATGTTTTCCACTTACGCCTTTCCTCACCGATTTTGGGGAGAACCTCTTCATTCCTCATCTTATAAGTCCACCTAATTTTCAACGTTCGTCTGTAGCACCACATCTGAAACGCTTCGATTCTCTTAAGTTCTTGTTTTCCCACAGTCCGTGTTTCACTATCAGTAATGCTATGCTCCAAATTTACATTCTCAGAAGTTTCTTCCTCAAATTAAGGTCAGTGATTGATATCTCAAGACGTCTCTGCCAAAGCTAGTACTTTTTTCATGTCCTCGTTGTTCCGCCCGTTATGCGTTATTCTGATAACTACGTAACGGAATTCCTTAACTCCATCTGTTACGTGATCAACAATTCTGATGTTTAGTTTCTTGCTGTTCTCATTTGTGTTACTTTTCATTACTTTCGTCTTTGTTCTATTTACTCTCTGTCCTAATTCTTTTCTCATTATACTGTTCATTCCGTTCAACAGACCCAGTAATTCTTCTTCATTTTCAGTAAGAACGGCAATGCCATCAGTGAATCTTATAACTGAAATACTTTCACCCATTCTTGAACCTTCCATTTACTTCCACCATAGCTTGTTCGATTTATAGATCTAACAGTAAGGGTGAAAGAGTACTTCCCCAATTTACACGCTCTTTAATTGTAGCACGTCGTTCTTGATCTTCCACTCTTATTGTTTCATCTTGGTTCTTGTCATATTGCATATTACCCACCTTTCCCGGTAACTTAATCCCATTCTTCTCAGAACTTCGAATGTCTTGAATAATTTTACTTAGTCGAGTGATTTTTCCAAGTGAACAAATCCTATGAACGTCACTCGAGTTTTTCTCTGTCTTGCTTCCATTATCAGGCGCAACGGCGAAACTCCTCGTTGGTGGCATTATCTTTCCTGAAGATAAACTGGTGGTTATCTGACCGATATTCAATTGTCATTTACATTCTTCTGTGTATCAGTCTTCTCAGCAACTTGGGTGCATAAGCTGTTCAGATGGTTGTGCGATAATTCTCGAACTTGTCGGCTCTTGTAATCTTCGAAACACCAGAAGCAAACAATCGAGCAAACAAACGGTCCTTATCAGAGCCAACTTCAACTGTGATTTCTCTAAATATTGAAGGCATATCTTCAGCCAAAGAACATCTGTTATCCAGCCTATGCCGTGACAAAAATGCGACGTCTTATGCATACAAGAGACCCACAGAGAAGAGCGACAGAGACGACCAAAAATACCGTACTTAAAATTAACTGCAGAAATACAGCACTCTCAGTACGGAAGCGCCACACTTGTAAGACCACGACTTCAGATAATCAGTGCCCACTGCACTGTACAAAATAATATCGAAATTATTTCAGTGGAGCTGAGTAACCGTATGGTTACGTTTTTGTATAAGCCCCCTTCTGCTGCATTTCCCTTTACACCACGTAGGAATCTCCACAACAGTATGAAGTCTATAGTGATCGGTGACTTTAACAGCCATAGTCACGTGTGGGGATATTCTGAAGGTAATCAAAATGGGGAAGCAGTCCTGTATTGGGCTGAATCCTGCAACAGCGGCAGGTGGCACCGTTGATTTAAGCCTGACCTTCTCTTGGTGGGTGAAAACATCGCACAGCTATGCTCTAAATCACTATGCTCGCCCATACCAAAGACGCAACACAGGCCACTGCTGTGTCAAGTTCTCCCAGCAATAAGGCGGTGAGTTTCAAACGGAGATACAACTTCGGGAAAGCTGAGTGGATGAAATTTCCTATCATGCTGGACAAGGAGATTAGGTCTGTGCCACCCTTACCAGCTTTGTTCAAACTGTAAAAATTTTGCTCCCGGGGCGCGTGGGATTAGCCGAGCGGTCTAAGGCGCTGCAGTCATGGAGTGTGCGGCTCGTCCCGGCGGAGGTTCGAGTCCTCGCTCGGGCATGGGTGTGTGTGTTTGTCCTTAGGATAATTTAGGTTAAGTAGTGTGTAACCTTGGGGACTGATGACCTTAGCAGTTAAGTCCCATAAGATTTCACACACATTTGAACACATTTTGTTGCTCCCGGGCATAAGCCGGTGTAAGCCAATGTATCTGCAGGCCGTAACACATCGGGAACAGTTGCTCTGCTGGACAAATATTACCGGCTATATTAAGAAAACCCTTATAGCGAGAAAACTTATCTGGCTGGACAGAATACTCTCTCCTCGATCTTTGAGGGGAACAGAGAACAGTGGATTAAACTGATAACAGAATGTGAGATGAGTAGAGACAGCCAAAAGGCCTGGAGATTGTTACGATATCTCAACAACGATTTCTCCCAATCAAATACAAATGTAAAGGCAGGCCAGATTGCACACCGGCTCTTGAAAAATGGTCAACCTGACCATACCAGTAAAATCGGGAGACGAACCCTGGAAAGGGGACCCGAGCAAGGGGGCAACTTTCTGTCTCGACCTTTCAATCTGAACGATCTCGACTCGGCTCCAACCAAGCACAAAGTTGGAAAAGCAGCAGGGATAGATGATATAATAACTGAACAGATCAAGAACTTTGGTCCAGGCGCAAAGTGCTGGCAACTCGAACTAATGAATAAATGTATCGAGAGCTGCAAGATACCTTAATCCTGGAGGAAAGCAAAAATTATAGCTATACATAAGCCAGGAAAAGACCGGGATGATCCCAAAAGCTATAGGTCTATTTCCCTTCTATGTAATCTGTACAAGGTGTTGGAAAGGTTGATTCTCCAAAGAGTAACAGATATGATAGACGCATTACTCTGATTCATCAACAAGCAGGATTCAGACAAAGGAAGAGACGAACAGCAGAGGTGTTGAAGCTGACACAGGATGTAAAGGACGGCTTCGAACCCATGCGCTTCCCACCTTAGAAACAAACAGACTAGCAGAACCTTACAGATAGATTGGAAAGGAACATCTCTAGAAGACTGCAAGACACCAAAATACCTTGGGGTCACTATGGACCGTGCCCTCACATACAAGGAGCAAGTGGCTGCCACGAACAACGTTGTTAGGAAGCTGACAGGAACAACATGGGGAGCACAGCCAAATACACTTCGGACAGTATGGTGCAGATCCACACACACCAAGAAAGTTGATGTTGCTCTGAACGAGACACGTCGTATCATCACGGGTCGTCTGAGAGGCACACCCGTGGGAAAACTGCACTGCTTATCATGCACAGCCCCTCCTGACATCCGAGGAGATACAACAGCACAAAGTGAAATGAAAAAGAGATTAACATCTAAAGCCCATCCACTACATGGTCATCAACCGGCACAGTAAAGACTTCTGTCTGGAAAGAGCTTCCTTCGCAGCCCAGAAGTACTCCGCACCTTCAACGGGAGAAGAGGAGACAGGCCAAATGCCAGCATCTGGAGGAGTGTCTGATTCCACAAGAAGCTCTTCCCCCAGACCACACAAAGAAATGGTCCACATGGACATCACTTTATCGCCTGCGTTCCTATGTCACAAGATCGAAGAGCAGAGGTGGGGCTTCCAGGTGCACTCTCTGTGGAGCTGCCGTGCAGACATCATCAGATCTGCTACAATGCACATTACTTTCAATTGTGTGCACTATGGAATATCCTTTAAATGCTACACAAAGTGCACTGGAAGTTGCTAATTTTTGGGCCTCCATTGTATACAGTTAAATTAACCAATGACTGTGTGTACATATGTCTGTTTTATTCTTTGACTAGTTTAATTTATAAACCGTAATGTATATAGTAATGTAATGCAGTAACGCAAGCAATAATAGCAATAGTGTTTTAGTTTGCTTTTGACACGAAATAAAAAAAAGTCTTCTAAACTGTCTGGATGACTATAATGTAGGCTTCCGCTGCCATTGTCACAGTCAATAAAATTTTTCTGGGTTTGTGACCGCATTGTCAATATCTAAAACTATCGACGTTTCGGTCACTGTTGCAAACGACCTTCTTCAGGGCGTTTTTGTTTATTGCTGAATGAGAAAACTTTGTTTCTTTTATACCTTCTTGGCCACATGGAGAGAAAGAGCTACGAAATTTCCACCAACACACCAGTAGCACAGCAGAATCCAATTCAATATGGAGACGGAAAAGAATGGGGGTGCTGCCTTTCCGCGACGTGGAAGTTTGCAGAAAGTCTAATTATATACTAGGTCATAGAATACGTAGGGATCCTACCAGTACTGACTGGTAGCTACACGTCTCCTCTCACCATTGCCTTAGGCAGAAGAAATCCACCCTGCACACTTTAACTAAGAGGGCTCACAGGATCCGCGATAAGGAACAATCTAAGGGGTGCACTACAAAAGCTCAAGTACATTTTTGGTGCCAGTGATTATGGGATGGAAGTAATAGATAAAATTATGGCGACAAAGAATGAAGGCAATACAGGAGAGCAGAAGGAAGCACAAAACGTCGCTCTGTTACCATATGTTCAAGGTGTCACTGAACGGGTGGGCAAAATTCTCCGACGACCAGGCATCAAGCTGATTTTCCGAAGCAGCAACCTCAAAAAAGATGTTCTTCGCACAACGAAAGGTGCAGTTGACAAACTAGATGCTGCTGAAGTTTACGAAATCAGGTGCGAATGTATCCACGGCGCGACCCATCAGCACACGGATATCTGAACACGGAACTTATATCCAGCTAAGACAACACACAAGTCAGTGGTGACAGAACAGCAGGATGAGTGCGGGAAACAGATTGATTTTGGTGAAGCTCTCGTACTGGTGAATCAGCTTCTTTTTTTCAGGAGGAAGATTAGAGAGGCAATAGAAATAGCCAAGACATCCGCCAACATGAACAGAGAAGACGGGTACCGACTTCCGACGTCTTGGCTGCCAGCAATAACAGCGTTATGGGCTCACGTGAAGCAATACACAGAGACGCGTGGGAGGCAGCAGTGGCCGCAAGTACATAGAGTACTGGCGCACGACAACCAGCGCTAGAAAGCAGGAAAACAACGCCACGTCACAACTGCCGCCTGGTTTTCCAGTCGCCAATTGCCACCATTCACAACCAGTAATGAAAACGCCAATCAAAACGTCGGGTTTCCACCAATGAAAAGAAATAATAAAAACACCAGTAAAGAATATCTGACATTCCTCCATTCATACTTAACAGACTATCAGAATTCCGTAACAGCCACGTCTGCTTGTATATAAGAAACAAAGTTTTCTCATTAAGCAATAAATAAAAACACCCTGAAAAACGTCACTTGCAACAGTGATCGAAACGTCAGTAGTTTTACATATTGACAAAGAGGTCAGATTGACTGTCTGGATGATGTTTTTCTGAAATTGAGATGGCATATCGACAGACTCATACATTCCACACATCACCGTGAATAGTCGTTTTGTTGCGACTTCCGCCAACGATTTTGAAAATCCCGTTCTGCCTTATTAGACTTTAAGTTCCGCTAAACTCTTTCAAATTCTGATTCTAGTACTGTTTCACCTATCTGTTCCCTACCAAGGCCTGTTTGTTCATTTATCACGTCAGCAGACAAGTCGTTCTGTCCACAGTGATCTTCCACGTACTGTTTCCACTATCCGTTCTCTCCTCTATATTTAACAATGGATATCCCTTTGCACTCAGTGTTACCGCGCTTACTTTTTTTTAATTTCACTGAAGGCTATTTTGAATTTCTATGTGCTGAGTCATTTCTTCCGACAATCATTTAGTTTTCGATTTCTTCACATTTTTCATGCAGCCATTTCGCCCTACATTCCCTGGACTTCCTATTTACCTCATTCCTAAGTGACTTATATTTGTGTACTCCTGAATTTCCTTAAACATTTTTGTTCTTCCTTCTTTCGTCTATCTACTGAAGTATTTCTACTGCTACCCACTGGTTCTTCGCAGCTATCTTCCTTGTACCTTTTTCATCATACTTCAAAAGACCTAAATCTCACCAGTTAGATTGGTTTACCAGTGATCCGTATAATCTGAAAGTGTGCAAACAAATAATATCTAATACGTTAAGACACGTGAATAGTGTGATCCCAGTGCGGTACGGCTGTTGACGGTACGTGATGATAGAGTTGCGTCATGCCACGCATAGCTCTGCGTCCAAGAACTTTTTCCATTCGCCGGTAGATTGCCATTAGCTAATTCTTTATAGTTCAGCCAGGAAATTCTTGATCTACACAAACTTTCTTCGCATATCAGTCTACTATTATAAAAAAACCGTATGGAAATCTCTACAGCAGTTCCTGAGACTACCGCGGACTAGAAAGAAGCGAGCAGGAGGTTTCAGTTTACTTAAGTAGAGAGAGAATATTTAATTAAATATTTCTTATTTGTCTACAGAATTGTGATTACAAGTTACATTACATATTTCCACGCAGTAATATTTTTCTATTATGCTTTTGATGGGTAATGAAAGCTAATTTCTGACACAGTCTGATAGCCCTCATTTTGCCGGCGGGACGAATCATGCAATGTGCTGATTTGTGAAGCATACAGATACGACTGTGGCGGCTGCAGGACTACACATGAATGTGAGGGCAGGCATGCTCATCGTCTAGGTTCCGGTGCAGTACGTCTGACCACCACAGGGCAGGATCGCCATCCTGTGCGCTAAGCACATCACAATCGCATCACATCTGCTACTGCCACCCGCGGAGAAGCAGTGGATCTGTCTGTAGTGTTCTGTGACATTGCGCACCATTGGCCGGTGACCACCAGCAGCTAGACAGCTGCACTACCGCCCCATGGGTAAACTGCCGTCAACATAACAACACAAACGGCTGTGTGGGTGTAGTTCACAGACAGCGACCATGGACTGCTGATGAATGGCGTCGTGTTGCGTTCAGCAAAGAATCGCGGTTCTGCACTACCCTGGATGATTGTCGTCGGCGAGCAGAGCGACGACCTGTGGAGAGGCCACAAAATTCGAGCGATTTTGAAAGACACGGCTGTGTTGCTCTTGGCAGCATGGTGTGTAGAGCCATCGAGTGTGACCGCTTAGTGATTGAGGGAACTCACCGACAACTCGTACATTGCCACCAGTTACCTATCATGTGGCACTATCTCGGTGCCATTTTTCAACAGGACAGTGCTCGCACAGATCTGGCACGTGTTCTCTCAGCTGTCTGCGTGATGTTGAGGTGATCCTGTGGCCAGCATGATCGCCAGAACTGTCGCCGATAAAACGTGTGTGACCTAGCTCGGACGTCGATACAGTGCCAGTGTTGACACCATGGATATCTAGGACTACTCAGAACAGCCGTGGGCCAGCTTGTTTCAGGAAAGGATACGGCCGTTTTGTGACACCCTTCCCAATGGAATCGGTGAATGCATTCCGCCCAGAGGAGGTAAGCGTCATACTGATAAGTTGGGTCATATTACGATTTTATTTCTAAATTTGACTGAAATTTGGAATCACCGAAATAGCATCACTTACCGTATCTGCCCGTGTGGCGTTATTTCTTTGCCTTCTCCTCTTCTGGGGTGTTTAACTCTTTTTGTCATGCAGTGTGGATGAGACTTGTGACTTTTTATGTATTTATTGCTGTATTTCTTAACTACGATGGGTTTCAATTTATAAAATGCCTTTGAAAAACGTACGATGTACAAGCTGGTTCGGTTGCTTTTAGTTCAGTTTACAATTGTGGCAATATAAAAGATAGAAAATAAAACTTATTTTGGAGGGTTTACGAAACATATTAGTAAACTCACAACTAATAACAAACTTGTTAATAATGTCTCCTTCATAGAAGAAGGTTGCTTACAGATTTTCCGCTACCATCACACTAGTTACGTGATTATTGTGAAAAATACTCCAGGTCTTCTCACGCGCCGGCGAGGACCTACTGTTAGTGTCAATATCAGTGGCTATATGCATTGTTAGGACATCTGCATCTACTATTAGCACTATGTTCCATCTTGTTGGTGTAAGTCCAGCAGTGTTTCTAAGGTAAACTAGGATTCTAAATAGGACATACTCCAGTTGCTTACTACTACATCAGAAAATTCTACAGTTCAACTACCACTGACAGAAATTTAGGTAAAACTTCTGTTCACGTTCGATACACTGCCTGTGGCTGCCCAAAATGTTTCGATGCCTTGAAATACAATGGACTTTCGTGATACTTGTCTACGACGGCAATATCTTCTGAGAGGGATGGTTCAAATGGCTCTGAGCACTATGGTACTTAACATCTGTGGTCATCAGTCCCCTAGAACTTAGAACTACTTGAACCTAACTAACCTAAGGACATTACACACAACCATGCCCGAGGCAGGATTCGAACCTGCGACCGTAGCGGTCACGCGGTTCCAGACTGAAGCGCCTAGAACCGCACGGCCACCCCGGCCGGCTTGTAGCCTGAAGAAAATTATTACACGACTTCAGTCATCAGACGATTTTACTTTAAACTTTTGGTCCTTTTTACGACAGCAGCAGTGAGTAAATCACAGTATCTTGTAACCTGTCCTCGTAGGATTTTTAATTCGTTCGGAGATAGATTTATATTTTTGTTAGATCATGAGCGTATTGAAGGATTTGTTTCCCACTCGCTATATTTGTGATTTTGTTTTCCTGTTACTGGAAGATTATTGCCACGTTCAAGTCGATGAACGGTGTCAGACAACTTCGGTTGAACGCTGCGTGCAGCTCAATCCCAATGCTTTTCAGGCTGGCCTGCATATATCTCTGTCGTCCAGACATTTGTGCGCACTTCACTGCCAGACCGACATTTAGCTCCGAGGTGGACCGTGGTCTGTCGAATCCGGAGGGACCCCGCGCCGCGGCGCACTGCGTTTTACTGCCTTTGCATGGCGCGCCGTAAACTTTTACAAAATGTCGCAGCGACTGCCATAAATGTTCGAGCGGTGCCTTAAGTTCCGAAGTATATTTTATGCGCCACACGGCGTGCCACCCCGAGTATTCGGAGGGGTGACACTCGTAACGGTCTCATAAACGACACACACACACACACACACACACACACACACACACACACACACACACAAGGATCGCGGAAAACATATTTCGCGACGGTATTTTTCTGATTTTATGGGGCGCACTTGCCCAAAGTACTTTATAAACAACAAATAGTCGCTTCCAATAGAGTTCATCTATTATTGGGGCTGACGTGTATTTCACGCGCGATGCGGCGTGTGCGCGGTTGCGTGGAAAAGCGCCCGTGACTCGTATGCACAACGTTAATGCAACACGCATTAAATTTCGGTAATTTGCGCCTGTTCGTAAATAAAGGGAAATGACCGAAATTATTGAGTTACAAAATTTCATCTCCCCCAGTATTCGAAGCGCGTCACCAACGTGCTGCGTGCGCAGAATTTGCGACCCCATTGCCGGAAATTCGGAGACGATTTAGTAAATTTAAAGTAAGCAGAGTTTCGCGTCCTAAAACTCACTTTGTCCCACGTTTGAGATCATAAACTTTCGAACCGAACACTAGCCTTTTTTTGTAATGAAATGTGGCAGTTATTTTCAAACTGCACATCATAACACAACAGAAAATTCCTTTCAACGATCGAGTAGAGTTACAGTTGAAAGCTGGCTGTTCGAATTATTTCGATACTTAATTTGCTATTTTTACAACTAAACTAATTCGTGTACCGGTACTAGTTACTGCAGGCTTACTGCAAAAATGTAGTTTTATACCTCGTATCGACTCCCAACAATTTAGTTACCTTCGGGCCTGAGTCTGAAAGAGGCGTTAGTGTGGGCTGCCGTGTTGGAGGGTAGTCGTTTTCTGGAGTTCAATGGCGCTAGTTGCTGCTTTGCTATGGGCTGAGGCGAGATGTAATTTGGATTTGCGCAAGCTGAACACATAGCAGTACAATTTTGGTGATCATTCGCAGTGAAAGCGTGATTGTGACTTTTAACGATTATATTTTGATTGTTATTGTAACATTTTATGCCCTGTGTTTTCTGAGCACTTGTAACACAGCTGTTGTGACTGAATCGTTTTCTGAAAGACAGTTATACGGTTTACATGCAAATATTTTTTCACATTAATTTTCGTTGCTACTGATTTCTTGATTTTCACAAATTATGCCAACTTGCCATCAGCTTTGGACTACGAGAACTTAATGTGAAACCTTCTATATGCCTTTAGTAACTGGTAGAATTTATAGGCCGGCCGGTGTGGCCAAGCGGTTACAGGCACTTCAGTCTGGAACCAAATGAACGCTACGGTCGCAAGTTCGAATCCTGCCTCGGGCATGGATGTGTCTGATGTCTTTAGGTTAGTTAGGTTTAAGTAGTTTTAAGTTCTACGGGTCTGATGACCTCAGATGTTACGTCCCATAGTGCTATTTGAACCATTTTTTAGAATTTTTAGGGAGTTATTATTGCAGTTAATGTCAATAAGAGTCGTAAATGATACAACTATTATGCAGCGAGTTCGGTAAAAAATGGTTCAAATGGCTCTCAGCACTATGGGACTTAACATCTGAGGTCATCAACTACTTAAACCTAACCAACCTAAGGACATCACACACATCCATTCCCGAGGCAGGATTCGACCATGCGACCGTAGCGGTCGCGCGGTTCCAGATCGACGCGCGTAGAACCGCTCTGCCACATCGGCCGGCCGAGTTCGGGAATTCCCGTTACAAATTTCTACAACTTGTAAAGGCGAGTGTGTACATAATATTTTGAATGGGAACCCCGTGTCCGGAAAAGTACCGTTTCTGCTCTACGACGGTTCAAAAAAAAAATGGCTCTGAGCACTATGGGACTTAACATCTGTGGTCATCAGTTCCCTAGAACTTAGAACTACTTAAACCTAACTAACCTAAGGACATCACACACATCCATGCCCGAGGCAGGATTCGAACCTGCGACCGTAGCAGCCGCGCGGCTCCGGACTGAGCGACTAGAACACGACGGTTCCAGTTCACATGTTTAACTCATCTACTTCTTCTTGAGAAATTGAATTAGGCGTCACGCAGTACAACTATTACCTAAAAGTTCGAAAGGAAACGTAACGAAACATACATTACCACTCAAGGACACGGCGTCTCTTCAATTTCTACTCGTGCCATTAGGTCTTCCTCTGATTCACAGGAAAACAGAGGTTAAGCGACATCAGGTGACCGTCTAACGTAGTACACGTCTTCCTGTCTACCACATTGCATTCCCTCGTCAGATATGAACGTGTTATACATGTGAATCGAAATCCTCGAAGAACGGAAACGGTACAATTTCGGACATGGTGGAGACGCCCGGGGATACAAATGGCGGGTGAGCCCTAAACTCTTTCTCGTTCCTTTTAGAGCACAATCTGCACTGCCAGTTAAATACTCTCGTTGCTGCAGTTCGTGAGGTAACGTGATGCGCGACTTACTTTGCGTTGTCTGCTGGCTCCGCAGTCGCGGCTGTTGCGTAGCGCCGACTCAGTTGACGCCGTCCGGCTGTCAGCACTGCACCCTCTCTGCAAAGCTTGGTAATATTTGCTGCGTCGCTCCTAGGCGCCGCTCACGTTGTACACGGTGGTGGCTGCCTAAAAGTTTTCACTTTTGCCCATAGGTGTCACTAGCGTAATGGCTGCCACATTAGTGCTCACTTTCGCACATAGGTGCGGCTAGCGTCGTCAAAAGCGTACGACCGTGGAGTATGTTTACTTCGTAGCTCTAATAGTTCTTTGCACTGTCACGGATCGGACAAGTATATACACTGTGTCACAAGTTCTTTGACGTACGCATTCCACAGCTCGCGTCCAAATCAACAGTCACTGTTTATACACAAATAGTTCACTCTCCTAATAAAAAAAAAAAAAAATGCCGGCCGGAGTGGCCGTGCGGTTCTAGGCGCTACAGTCTGGAGCCGAGCGACCGCTACGGTCGCAGGTTCGAATCCTGCTTCGGGCATGGATGTGTGTGATGTCCTTAGATTAATTAGGTTTAATTAGTTCTAAGTTCTAGGCGACTGATGACCTCAGAAGTTATGTCGCATGGTACTCAGAGCCATTTGAACCAAGCCATCCTAAATAATTATACGGCACTTCTTATCCGAAATTGCAGGTCCTGAATACACGTCGCCATGTAACACGCCCGTGGGTACAAATGGGTGGGGACCCTTAAACTGGTTTTATTTATTTATTTATTTCACTTCTGGACCGTCCGCCCAGTCCACACCACGTACCTGACAATCCCGCGGCGGCCGTACTATTCTGCTCCACACCGCTGCTGGTTTGCCTTAAATTATGTATCTAAAGATGCCAACTGGTTTAGGGGAGCCACTCAACGTTAAGCACAACACTGCCTTACGTCTGGTATGTACATCTATATTCTGAGACGATAAAAAAATCACAGGTTGCACTGTTTACATTCTAATTCATAAGTGTTTATCCCAATTAATGGATGATTACCAGTCCACAATACCACTCAGACGAGCGTACGCGTAACCGGTGATGCGGGTGATTGTCGATGATGTGGAAGCCGAATGATCGCACGAAAGTTCTTACGCTCGTCACGCATACACAGATATTTGGTACCAGTCCTCCTTGATACTAGTAATAAATTTTAACTCTGTTCACAAAGTTAAATTTACAGTTCACAGTTCTCAATTGAACGAGCGTGCGCGTAACCGTCGCGGCGCGGTTAATTGTTGATGATGCGGAACGCGATGACCGAACGCACGTTCTCACGCTCGCTACAAGACACTGGCACTTGAATGCACTCTTTCGTGGTAAACAGTATTGCTGATTCACATTTGTTCATCTGGGAGACGGAACACTGTGCGGATGATTGATACAGTACGGTACGACACGTAACGAGAGGATACACAAATACGTTACTGGCGGCACTGATCATTTTTAATTACATCATTACGCACTTTCCTCTGCATCACTTTCATATTTCTTCACTTTACTGTAATAGCACTTGCAGCAACACGTGAACTTCCATAATAACAATGCTTCTTACATGCAGAGGTACCCACAACACAACATGACTGTTCCGTGTCCCATGCTCGACTCTGCAAACGCGCTGCCCACCAAGATACTCCGCAACCAAGCCAGCGATACGACAGTACGCTTACAATGGGTGCCTTTACAAAATACAGGATGATTCAAAAAGAATACCACAACTTTAGGAATTTAAAACTCTGCAACGACAAAAGGCAGAGCTAAGCACTATCTGTCGGCGAATTAAGGGAGCTATAAAGTTTCATTTAGTTGTACATTTGTTCGCTTGAGGCGCTGTTGACTAGGCGTCAGCGTCAGTTGATGCTAAGATGGCGACCGCTCAACACAAAGCTTTTTGTGTTATTGAGTACGGCAGAAGTGAATCGACGACAGTTGTTCAGCGTGCATTTCGAACGAAGTATGGTGTTAAACCTCCTGATAGGTGGTGTATTAAACTTTGGTATAAACAGTTTACAGAGAATGGGTGTTTGTGCAAAGGGAAAAGTTCTGGAACGCCCGAGAACGAGTAATGAAAATGTAGCACGCATCCAGCAAGCATTTGTTCGCAGCCCAGGAAAATCGACTCGCAGAGCTAGCAGAGAGCTGCAAATTCCACAATCAACTGTATGGAGAGACCTACGAAAAAGGTTAGTTATGAAACCTTATCGTCTGAATTGAACGTCAACTACCCGAGGCGATGGATCGGCCGCCAGGCAGCCCGTGACAGAGCACTTCATCACTGGCCTCCAAGAAGCCCTGATCTTACCCCCTGCGATTTTTTCTTATGGGGGTATGTTAAGGATATGGTGTTTCGGCCACCTCTCCCAGCCACCATTGATGATTTGAAACGAGAAATAACAGCAGCTATCCAAACTGTTACGCCTGATATGCTACAGAGAGTGTGGAACGAGTTGGAGTATCGGGTTGATATTGCTCGTGTGTCTGGAGGGGGCCGTATTGAACATCTCTGAACTTGTTTTTGAGTGAAAAAAAAACCTTTTTAAATACTCTTTGTAATGGTGTAAAACAGAAGGTTATATTATGTTTCTTTCATTAAATACACATTTTTAAAGTTGTGGTATTCTTTTTGAATCACCCTGTATTATGCTCTCATTCACCTCTACAAATCCAGGAAATTTGTAACGGGAATTTTCGAACACCCTGTATTTCACAATTCCTTGCTTTTTCTTCAGCAGATGTGGTGTGTGTCTCTGTTGACGCAGCTGATACAGATGCAATGATTTTTCTATAGAAACTGTTTCTATTTGATGCACTGTGTTTTCGAGTTAATATAACCCGCTGTGTCGACAGGCTTTTTTCATCTTTTTGCTAGGTGAAATATTTCGTGCGTAAATTAAATTCAGTTTCCTTTTGCTACGACCAGATGAAACCGTTTCATAAAAATTCTTAATTCAGGGCATATCACGACTGACTTTCGTTGGTAATTTATCGCAGTTTCAATTTAAGTCAGCAAGACGAAAATCTTTCAGAACTTTCTTCCCTCTTTTATTTTGTAAATTCTTTGGTCATGTGAAAATATAGTTGAGTCGCTGAGAGTACAACTGGTACAAGAGCTTCCTCCAGCAAACTGAGTAAATGACTGCCAAAGTTAAATCGCTATTTTAAATTATGGGGGTCAGACATTTTTTCCTAATGTCAGTCTGTGTGTAGCTGTAGGTTGTGTTAGAGAATGTAGTGTCCCTGCATTAGTTTTTTATATAATATATTAAAAATACATACTCTCATGGCGTCTTAAAACGAGAGTAAAACTCGTGAAAGTCCAAATCATTTTATTTACTGTAATATTTTGAAGAACGTTTGGTCAGACAAACATGGTATACATAGTACAATACAAATTAATTCTAAAAAATGAATGTGCAAGTAATGAAAGCGAAATTGATATAACAAGCTCCTAAACAGAATGTAAATAGCAAGAAAAATTAAAATCCCAAAACGAATATGTATTGGTGTGGTTCCAACACATAACAGAGGTCATTCATACTCACTTTCTGCCATCCCCTCAGAATCTAAATCCTAGGCTTTTCTCGCATTTCATGAAAAATGACCTTTCTGGGAAAACCCTTACGATGCGCCACCATTGTGTTTGTGTTGTTCATTTCTCAGTCTTCCTCGTCACCTTCTTTGACCACATCTTTTTCTTTCACCACTCGCTCTTCATATATCCGTGGTAACTGCTGTCTGGAATGAGGTATAGTTGTAGAACTCATTTAAAAGTGAAGGAATGCATTACATCAGCTCTTGAAGATTTTTCCATTTCTCATATTTAATTTCAAACGTCTCCTGATGCAAAAACTGCAGAAGAGGTACTGATGGGGGCCAGTATTCGGTCTCCTACAGCCTGCTTCTATAAACTCAACACCATGGCTTACTGAAAACTTGAACTGATCGTTATAGGATTTTCTCTGCTTATTCTGGTCCACCCGGTATTCCTCTTATAATTTGTTTCCTTCTGTGTGTTGAGCAATTTTATCGTTCGATATGACATCCATTGCTTTAAATGAATCGAAGTTTTGTTTTCATTTCCACTAAAAAGAAGCTTCTGCTGGAATGCTTCACTGCTTCGGCCCTGTCTTGGGTAATAAATAAATTTTTGAAGTGCTTCTTTGCCTTTTCAGGGAGACCGAAATCTTCATCACGTTCCACATATTTACAGCCAGGTTCAAGGACTGCCTAATATGCTGATTTTGCCTCAAGAAGTAGAAGTAGCATTTCACAGTATGACGTACTAGAACCTAAACGTACATTAAATATTACTGTAAGTACTCTTAAAAACGTACACATTAGGCTATTGCTGTACTTTCGAAAAATATATATAAAGAACAAAATATATATACAGAACATTAATTAAAATTCTAAACACCATCCGAACGGATTTCCAGAAGGACTAGCGGTACCGATCGACCACCGTATCATCCTCACCCACGAGGCGTCTTTGGATGCGGATATGGAAGGACATTTGGTCAGCACATCGCTTTCCCGGCCGTAGTCAGTTTTGATGGTCGGGACCGCTATTGATCAAACAAACATCTCCACAATTAGCCACACAAGAGCTGAGTGCATCACACTTGCCAACAGCACTCGGCAAACGTAAACGGTCATCTATCCGAATGGCCACCAAACCCGAGAGCGCTTAACTTTGGTGGCCTGGTAGGAACTGGTGTTTCTACTGCGGCATGCAGTTGGCGAACCTTCATTAAAGATTACTGAAATTCTTCTTCGGTCTGCCATTTTACTTATACTGGTTGCATTCTAAATGCGGTCAACGTATTACCATAGAACTTAGACCTTATCATCATAGAATTAAGCTTTCCAAATTTGTGTATACATCATTCTCTTGTCACACATCACTTTTATCATTCGTACTCTCAACCCCTCAATTTCTACAAAGGCTACAGCTGTTGATTATATCGCTTAAGGCTAAACTGCAAAGAACATCTGTAACATCTGTGTACGATACATTTGTTGCAAGTCCAGAGGCAACACAAATAATCACTGAATCTGCACTGGACATGAAATATAACAGACGGTTTACTGTTCACCTCCATCCCTCGGCCCCCTTCCCATTCACCCAACTCCAGGCGGCGACGATATTTTAGGTTGAAAGTACGAGACGCCCAGAACTTATAGGACTTCAGAATTTCTTCGGAAGCACAGGGTGTGGCGTTGAAGTTTGCGTAAATCCGGAGTCATTGTGAACCATACGTAGGGAGTATCTCGGTGTTAGCCACTATCCCTAACCGATATGAGCTTCAACTGAATGAAAGTCTGGTTTAATTCTTCCGTTGGTTTACAGAGTCGCGAATGTTCTGTCCTGATGTGCCACTACTGTGTACGGGCTATCGCACGCCATTGGATAGGTTTTCGAGCAGTGTCGTATCGGTGAGAAAATCTGTTTACAGGACTATAAGCCTTGGAAAGTGGACTACCGTTGGTACTATGTTCTTATGAAACAGCTGGGCGGATCCTGCGTTCATTCTAAGTAATGATGAAAGTGCTTGAAAGAGAAACTACTCGACATGGTTGCTGCGATCGTTAGTAACACGTACCTGGAAGCGGAAAGTCCATCCACGAAAGAGGATCGTGGCTGCAGTTTATACTGTAGCACCTTTAACTGGATAGGTCCCCGACCAACGGGAGAACTGTTCGGTATCTGTCGGGCGGTACTGATTCCCTCTCGAAGTTGGAAATGCTCTAGTCTTTAACTAGATGAGGTGAAACTGCCGATTGGTGCTACAACATGGCGAGCTATTTTATTGCGCTGGCAAGCATTGCACGGAGGACAAATGCCTTGCAATCTTCTTAAAGGTTTTTTCTCTGGTCACATAGTAGCCTTACTCCTTGACGAGAGTGGCTGTGGGGAAAGGGAATTCTTTGCTGCCAGAAATCTGCTGTAACAGTTGGTCGCGTTTGTGATGTTGACAGGTAGTGGTTTAGTGGTACGTTCGAATTCGCTATCTGAGTGCGTCAGTGCCGTAAGCCGATCTACGTCTGAATGTACATCAGTTCGTCGTCTCCCTCCTGGGTGTTGCTAAGTGCAATGTAGCGAATTTCCTTCGCAGTGACATCACTGCGAGATAGCGCTTCTCCTGGTGGGCTCTGCCCACGGTTAACATGTCGAATATCCTCTACATCTACATTTGCACTTCGGAAGTGGCCTCACTGCGTGTGGCAGAGTGTACTTTATATAACACTGTCACTTTGCCAATTTTCTGTTACAGTTGGAAATTTTCCTCTCGAAAAACGATTTTTGGCAAGCCTCTATGTCAGCTCGATTCTCCCTATTTTTTTCCTTTTTGGCAGTCTGGTGAGATACACGCAGAAGGAAGCAGTATATTGGATGACTCTTCACAGATGCGTACGCTCTCGATATTTTGACAGTAAAACGTACAGTGACGCAGATCGCCCCTCTTGTAGCGTCTGCTAGTGGAGTTGTATGATCAACTCCGTGACGGTTTTGTGCTAACTAAATGTTGCTGTAACGGAGTGTGCTGCGTGTCTTTGGATCATCTCTATGTCTCCTATCACTCCTATTGGTTAAGGATTCGAGACTGATGAATAATATTAAAGTACTGGTAGAACATGCGTTTTGTAAACTACCTCCTTTGTGGTAGGATTACTCTTTCTCATTATTCTTCAAGTGATTCACAGTGTTGCATCTCTGTTATGTGCTATTAGTTATACGTGGTCGTTCCACTTTAAATTGCTCCGTATACGAACTCCTACATGTCGTGTTTTGATAGCTTAGTCGGTAAAGCGCCTCTTGCTGATGGTGAAGGTCCCATATTCTAGTCTCTGTCCGGCACAGTCTTAATGTTCCAGGAAGTTTCAAATAAGTGTGCCCTCCGGTGCGGAGCAACAATTCATTCTAGGGAGAAATACTCCCGTCATTGCACACCGAAGTTGTCCTGTGTTACGGCCTTTGCTTTGGCCGTTTCTCTCATCTATGAATTTCTTCCTGTGAATTTTGCTGGAACTCGCTGCGATATGAATCATAGTAGTAACCAATAATATATTGGTTTGTGAAATTGTAGCTCCCTATCTCTTTGTACAAGAGACCACAACGGTATCTGGGAGTGTGCATCGTAATTTTATTCACAGTCGAAGTAAATGCAATAAGGCTCGTGGTCGCAACGTTTAACTCTTACCGTATATTTCAGTTGTCGCCATAAGTAAGTGATTTAATCATTTAAACCTAAGTAGTAATTTCTAACCATTATTTCATTACCTCAAAGTATTTAACGAAGGAGCCCATATCATCAGTTTAGTTTGGACTCTACTGGTTTGGGACAATCTCTATATAATTACAGAACAAATTTTAATTTTTGTTTTCGCAACAGCCACTAAAAATCACCAAGTCCTGTCTTTTCTATCACATTCTGTAGTTAACATCAGTTCATACGCAGGAAAATCAGCTAACAGGGGAATTAATAATTATTAGTTTTCATTTTCCATCTGATACTGCTCAGTACATATCAGAATGATTCACCTAGTCGTAAGATTAATAGTATAATAATCATTCCACAAGAGCCCAAAATGCAATTGTGTGTGGTGGTACACAGTACAAGGTAGCTAAGACAGGCCACTCCAGATACATCCAGAATGAACAAATCGCCAAGTTATAGTGGACGATATGGCGAATTTACTGATATTCGTAAGTAATTTTTACCATTATGGTCGCCGAATTACGACACCGTCTTTGTTTTTTCTAGTTTAAGTATGTACTGTTTCTGCGGTATTTGAAAGGAACTTATAAGAGAACTTCAGTGAGATAGCCTGTATGATACGTGGCCAAATAATATTAATAACAGCGCCGCAGACCTCTATCCCGTCACCAGGAGAAAGGGTTTCAGAAACGAATTCCTCGGGTGTGGTTCTTGTCTTTACTCGTAGCGTGAAGCCCATCATCCTGTATTCTGTTGTTGTAGATGTCATATAGCTCGTTCGTGAACGTATTGAGACATACAAAATGCATATGAAAGTGGAAAAAATTAACATCGTTTCGGAGATTGCTGCAAAAATATTCGAGCAGCAGTACGATTGTATGCTGAAGACTATCAAGACAGTGCAGTGCACTCACGATCTGTCTTCGCAAACATTATAAAGGAAGTTCTGGACTCTGGTAGTGTGGAGAACTAGATGCGCCAACGACAAAGAAGAGCAACTGTTTAAAGAAAGTAACTTTTCAGCTGCAATAACATACAGTGCAAAAGTCACTAAAAGGCATCTCGGAAGTATGAGAGAGTTCAACAAAACGAGTGTTGTGCGAATGCTACGTTTCATTGAATTTCGTCCTTTTCAGATTTCGTTACACCGACAGCCTCATGTCAATGACTTGCAAGATTGGTTACAGTTCTCTAAATGTTATCTACGATAGTGAAAACTCATACTGTTTGTCTATGCAAAATTTTGTTTAAGTAAGAAGAATCTTTCATGATAGATGGAGAAGGCAATCTTCGCAACATGCAGTAATCTTCAGTTGAAAGCGCACACTGTCTCAAAGAAGCAAATAAAAGTAACAGTCTTCGTCTATGAACGATTGGTTTTTGGTTTTTCAAGACCCGGATCATTGATTCCTGTTGTATTGAATGGGAATCTAAATACACCCACGTACCACGAGATACCAGCGTCTTACATTAGCAATCAAAACGCCCTCGGTCCCGGATTCGAACCCCGCCACCCTTTAAATTTTGAATAAAACCATCAGAATAGGCGGCTGAAGACTTCGGGCGTAAGAAGTTACCCTTATTCAGCTGGCGGCCTTGTCAAAGAGGATGAAGGAGCGGACAGTGTTTCAGGACACTCTCTCACCCTAGGGGTTGGAAACTGCCCCTAACAGGCGGAAGAATCAGCAATGATCAGCGGCATTTTGATGCAGGAGGCAATGAAAACCACTGTTTTAAAGAGACATAATGTGAATTACAGGATATATGGTATGTTATTGAAAAAAGTGTCATAATTATCCCTCCATCGGCAAAAGTTTCAGGACTTCCCCCATTCAGAGCTTCAGGGCGGGACTGCCGATGGGGAGGTGATCATGAGCAAAAAACTGAATAAACAACGAGAGGACACTGTTCTGCAAGTCTGGGCATGGAATGTCAGAAGCTTGCACGTGAGAGGGAAGCTGGAAAATCGGAAAATGGAAATGCTAAGGTTCAACCAAGATATAGTAGGGGTCAGTGGAGTGAACAGGAAAGACGGCAAACGTTTCTGGTCAAATGAGTATAGGGTAATACCATTAGCGGCAGAAAATCGTATAACCTGGGTAGATTCCTCATTAACAGAAAATTACGGCAGAGAATGACTTACAGTGAACACCTCAGTGATAGGGTCACTCTCATCAGAATCAGCATCAAATCAACATCAACTACGATAGTCCACATATACATGCCGACGTCACAGGTTGAAGATGAAAAGGTAGAGAAAGTATATGCGGATATTGAAAGGGTAATTCAGTTCATAAAGGGAGATGGACACGTGATTCTTATCGGGGACTGGAATGCAGTAGTAGGGGAAGGAGTAGAAGGAAGGGTTACGGGAGAACATGGGTATGGTAGTAGAAATAAAAGAACAGAAAGACTAATTGAGTTCTGCAACAAAATTTCAGCTGGTAATAGCGAATACACTGTTTAAGGATCTTAAGAAGAGGAGGTAGAGTTGGAGAAGGCCGGGAGATACGGGAAAATATCAGATTACATCATGGTCAGGCAGAGATTCCGAAATCAAATGCTGGATTGGAAGGCGTACCCAGGGCAAATATAGATCCAGAACACAATTTAGTAGTTTTGAAGAGTAGGTTGAAGTTTAAGACACTAGTCTGAAAGAATCAATGGAAAAAAGTGAGTTACGCGTAAAGTTATCGGAGGCTATAGATACTGCGATATGAAAAGCTCAGTAGTTAGTTCAGATGACGAAGATTGGAGATCTTTACAAGGAACAACCACAGAAGATGGAAAGAGAAACAGAGATGCAATGAAGATGATTGCTAAAAAACCGTGAGTAACAGAAGAAATACTTCAGTTGATCGATGAAAGAAGGAAGTACAAAAACGTTCAGGGAAATTCGGGAATACAGAAATACAAGTCTCCTAGGAATGAAATAAATATGAAATGCAGGGAAGCTACAGCGAAATGGCTGCATGAAAAAGTGAAGAAATTGAAGAGAAATAATTGTTGGGAGGACTGAATCAGCATATAAAAAATTCAAAACAACCTTCGGTGAAACTAAAATCACTGTTAAATGCAGAGGAGAGGACGGATCGATGAAAAGAACGTATTGAAGACCTCAGTAAGGAGAAAGACTTGTCTAATGACGTGCAATTTGAAACAACGTTTGGAAGACATAAGTCAGAATAAGCCAGAACGGATGGGTAAGAGTCCATCATAATTCTAAAATCATTGGGGGAAGTGGTAACAAAACAACTATTCACATTGGTTTGTAAAATTTATTCTGAAAAATATCATCCACACAATTCCGAAGACTGTAAGAGCCGACAGGTGCGAGAATTATCGCACGGTCATCTCAGCAGCTCATCAATCCAAGTACTGAAAAGAACAATACACAGAAAAAAGCAAAAGGAAACTGAGAATGTGTTAGATGGCGACCAGTTTGGCTTTAGCAAAGGTAAAGGAACCATAGAGCAAATCCCGACTTTGCAGATGGTAATGGAAGTAACAATGTACAAAAAAACAAGATAGGTTCATGGGATTTGTAGACCTGCGAAAAGCGTTCGACAATGTCAAATGATGGAATATGTTCGAAATTATGAGGAAAATAGTGGTAAGCTATAGGGTAATATACAGTATGTACAGTAGCCAAGAGGGAAAAATGAGAGTGGAGGTCCAACAACGAAGCGCTCGGTTTAAAATGAGTGTAACACATGGATATAGTCTTTCGCCCCTGATGCTCAGTCTATACATGGAACAAGCAAAGACGAAAATAAAACAAAGGTTCAAGTACGGAATTAAAATTCAAGCTGACAGGATATCAATGATAAGGTTCACTGATTACATTGCTGTCCTGAGTGAAAGTAAAGAAGGATGACAAGATGAGCTGAATGAAACGAACAGTCTAATGACTGTAGGATATGAACTGAGAGTAAATCGAAGACAGACGGAAGTAATGATAAGTAGGAGAAATGAAGACGGCGAGAAACTTAACATCAGGAGTTTGGGGTCACGAAGTAGATGGCGTTAACAAATTCTTCTATCTAGGCAGCATAATAACGCATGACGGACAGATCAAGGAGGATAGAAAAACCAGACTAACAGTGTCAAAGAGAGCATTCCTCGGCAAAGAGGTTTACTAGAATCAAACACACGTCTTAAAAAGGTGGAAGTTTTTTCAAGGAATGCACGTTTGAAGCGCAGCGTGGCAGTGAGGCATGTACTGTTGGAAAACCGGAACAGAAGAAAATGTAAGCATTTAAGGAGTGGTGCTGCAGAAGAGTGTTGAAAATTATTGAACTGGTAGGGTGAGCAATGAGGAAGTTCTCCGCAGGGTCCTCGAGGAAACACTAACAAGAAAGAGAGACAGGATGGCTAAAGAATGGACAGTATGATAGGACATCTGTTAAGACATCGCGGAATAATTTCCATGGTGCTAGAGAGAACTGAAAAGGGGGAAAAACTGTAGAGGAAAACAGAGACTGAAATAATTTACATACAGAAAGTATTTAAGGACGTAACATGAAAGTGCTTCTCTAAGCTGAAAAGATGGGCACGGGAGAGGAATTCGTGGCGGGCCGCAACAGACCAATGACAAAGTGGAAAAAAAAAGAAAAGCCAACTCGAGTTCCTGAGATATGATACTGCCGTAGTGATTAGAAAACGTCACATTGGACATAAAGCAATCAGTGTGTGGTCATTCTGACGGATATCCCTCCCATTCCATTCGTATAATGGTAGACTCTTGCAATAGAACATTTGTACAGCATTGGAACGGTCGTGCAGGAAACGCAATATGGTCTGCACGCTGAAGAAACTTAACAATTACATATTTCTACCAGTGGTGAAAATTAAGACAAATGTTCCATTACGAAACATGGACTACTCGCAAAGGCATGAAATGTCTTATAACACGGACTTATGCTGCTGTTAATTCCAGACTAAATCCAGTGTGCAGTATTGTTTCTCCGGTATCACCTTATGACGTACAGCAATGCTTAAGTTCAACGTTTTCAGCACTTGGTATGACAGCCGTGACAATAAGCACACGAACGGTACTTGGGTTAAGTGCATGCTTACATTTGGTATAAGAGACGGTTGTGGAACCTCTTCTTCCGACGGTGGAACAGTGAGTTGCTACGCTGTTATCTTGTTACTATTTGATCAACATTTTATGTCGTTGAAGTTCTCTCAGAAGCTTCTTTCAAATGTGTGAGTGAAAGCTATATAGTTCCATTAGGGAAAGAAACAATGTCGTTGTAGTAATTTGGCAACTGTAAAACATAAAAATTGCTTACAGTCGCAAAAAATTTGCCATATAGTCCGCTATAACCTGGCGAAAACCGTAACTCGATGTATTTATTCCTTCTTTTCTGGACGTATTTAGGGTCGCCTGTCTTAGCCGATTAATCCTACATGCTTCAGAGAATTTGAACTTCGATGGTAAGGTCTGGTCACATATGTTTGGTACATCTGCAGAGTGATTCCCGTAGAGCGGCAGCATTGAGCACTGTCTCCCTCTTTGAGATTGGCTGATCAGATGACGAACGCCCATCACACCATAACTTGCATGCCACTGCTTGGCACGTAGGTGCGGGGTGCGTCACGTGACGGAAAGTGTTTTTCAGTAGCACTATCTGCTGACGCCAGGAACCATTCTGCCGGTGAAGGCTTTCCTCACCACAAATGTTTTTCGGTGCTAATGTCAGAAAGTCAGCTGACGAGTGACTGAAGTCAATTAGCAGTCAATGATTATCACTGTGCGAAGATTTACGCGGATTACTGGAACGACTAAGCCATAGCAGACTGGGAAAATAATCGAGAAAGCGAAATAAAAACTCACCTCGTATGCAGCTCTTCCAAACTGTTAAGTTCCCCATCTTCTGAACCTTCTCACACATAATCAGCCTTCATCAGCTTTGTGCCATTAGTCGACTGTAACTTCTTTCTACCAGTCTGAGAAACTTTATCAGTTCAATAATTTTCCATCCAGTTGTGCAGCGAGGTGTGTGATCGAGATCCGTTGATCGCCTCGAATCAGTGTGTCCGCACGTTCCAAAATTCCAGGAGTCGCACCTGCGTGTGGCGGGCCGGTATGGAAGAGATCGGACAGGTTTCCGCGATTTTGTTGCGAAGATGATAGACGACTCGCCCAACGACTCATCGTGCTTTTGTTCACACCAAACTTTCCGTAGGCATTGTGCAACGAGCTATGAATATTTCGAATGCTCAGGTTTTCCGCCAAAAGAAACGCAAAGACATCTCCCTGCTTTTAACGCACGGCCGTCACAGACACCGTTCTGAAGGCTACATATAGCGCCGCCACTTATTGGAAACTCATTAAACTGTGGTGGCGGATGCGGGAATACTCCACGATGTCCCACAAGAAATTCCAAATTTTTCACCCGAAATTAGCAGATAAATGTATTCCATTACTGGTTGAACGCTTCTAGTATGTTTCGTACTTTGCGAGGTGCCTGGGGCTAGCAGTGTATTTAACACTAAATTCTTCTAGACCTTCATATGGAAATGATGCTTTAAGCCCCCCCCCCTCCCCATTTCTAACTACGCCTTCTGATGTTGCACATGGATTAAGAAGAAACGCGAACTGACTGTAATCGACCCTGCATGTGGAGTAGAAAAGAGTTTGGCACCTGCAATGATTTAATTTGATAGATAGTTTCATTAACGAAGTGAGAAATAAAAGGGTTGCTCTACCAGTCAACAGAATGAAATTTCTGTCCAAAATAGCAATTTGATTTATTATGACTAAACTCAAATTAATAAACAAAACACATGAAACATTTACAATATGTCAAATTGGATACTCAAATAAATGCTGTGAATGTGAATTTGTCCATAAACTAGATTGTGACATTTATGACCAAGTGGTATGTGGAGCCAATTCCTTGCAACTCAAATCTTAAGAGGAACACCCAGCCAATCCAACACTAATTGCTGCTACTGTAGTGAGAACTCAGACAATGAACACCCAAGACAGAACCATGTTAGAAAAGACGGGAACAGGCGCGCGCTGCTGAGCTCTGATTGTCACATAGCTAAATTCCCTAATCTGCCGGTGCTACGGACATACATTACGAAGCTGACTTCTTAACTGCAAGGACACGATCTGGCATACCGGAGGCGATGGCTTGTTGCTTCGACGTCCCGTCGTGGTGATGATAATGTCGCGAGTATAGCCCGAAACAAATTACGAAACAAATTATCCTGGTCTGGTTGTTCAAGACTTCATAGCAACTCAAATGCGCCTCTGAGGGAGACGAAGAAGGCTCGCTACACAGTCACTGACGCTCCAGTGATTGATTTCAACAAGCGAAGTCACACAGTAACTCCGATACAGCCAACTTTAGCCAAAACTGTTCAAGATGGACAACATAGTCCGCTTGTACGCAGAACGCTCAATTGCCAACTGTACTCAGAAAGTTACGTTAAAGTCGAAACTTCAGCAACTTCGTCAAACATTTACAATTAAATCAAAGTATATTAGACAGCCAACGGAAGGCAGGCTGTCCAGAGCAGCGAAAGCTCAGTATTGTAACCTACTCTGACCGAAAGGCGAGAGCCGACTCCTTCAAGAGGACCCATACAAGCCGAACACAGAACCTTCCTGCCCCCACGACAGTGGCCGTGGTTAAACGTTCCAATCAGCAACTCGAAAACCGGAGGAAAATTCCACTCTATTGCCGACACACTACTATTCCACCAATGGAGATACTTGGCACCAATTTCTGTACCGATTTTGCTACGTCACGAAGCTACCCACTGAGCAAGCCAATCACGGTTATGATTTTGCAGAAAGCGCGGGAATTAGCCCGCCAAGTGTGCCTGGGAGTGCCCACGCCTCGCTGGCAGCCCGTCAGAAAGTGTTTTCACTAAGTTTCTGCGAAGTAACGGAATCTCTAGCACGAGCCGCTCCTTCAGGCCCCTGTGGGCGTGTCGCCCCCTCTCTTATGACAATGTCGGTGTTGGAAAGCATCCACTCAGCTCCCTCACACCCGTCGGCATAACCCTTTCACGATCAGCAGAACCCGCCTGTCACCAGACCACCCGGGTGACGAGAGACGCTGCGTGGGAGGTCCGCGTGTAAAGCAATAGTAACTTTTCACCACATTTAATTAGAGAGGAAAATATTCATATCTTCTGAGTTCTCAATACTAGCCTTGTAATGACAATACTCGGCCATACTTCCCCAAATCGAATTACTCAGAGTAAGATATAAATATGAGAGGGGGAAGTCACTGTGTGTAGCTAAAGACATGCCACCTCTCAACTTTAGACCGACTGCGATGCATCAGTCTGTCCAGGTTAAAGAGAAGTAGGTTTTGGCCGAGTTCCTAGTTGTGTAAGACTCCAAGAGAGGAAAGAATGGGAGTGACGCGTCTCGAAGGGATCTTAGGGGTCGAGGGCAGCAGAGCAGGGGCGGCCTGGAAGTGGTGTTCCTGATGAGGGCTGACGGCGCGGAAACACTGCCCGAAGGAGCGGCTGTCGAGCAGAGCAGTTGCAAAGCGCGGAAAGCTCCCCCCAACACCCTCCCCCCAGAGCCCCCTCACTGCTGCGCGCAGTAATCACGGCGGTTCGATCTGCCCGCGTGGTGAAGCGAAGCGCGCCACGGCGCATCATTACGGGCGTCGCCCGCGGCTTTCTGTCCACAGAGGAAAGCCGGCGATATTACGGGCTAAGTGGCGTGGCAGTGCGCACTTCATCTGGCGGCGCCTCTACTTTCCGCGAGATATTGGTGAGAGGAAGGGGGGGGGGGGGGCACGCAGCTCAGCCTGCGGCGCCGACGCCGACGCCGACGTCGACGCCACGCCGATATTACGGCGGGAGGAGAGGAGGCGCGGATTAGGCCCGCGGCGGCGCGCCGGGACCTCAAGTAGCGGAGCTCACTTCTGCCGAGGAGGCCCCGCGCGCGGGACGTCAACACCGGGATTCCCCTCTTTATTTCCGCTGTCTCCCTTCTCGCAGTATTTACTGTAGGAGGGTCTTTACATTTCGCGAAGGAGGAATCTGTACCACTTGAGTGACTTCTGAGCCTCTCCGGATGCGGGATTTGTCTCGCTCTACGGCAGTACTTGGACGAACATGACGTTAGCACTGCGTGCCTCCACGTCTTCGGGGAAGTGTTGTTGCAGTAAAAAATCTGAAGCCACAAGGACTAAACTGAAAGTAGCAAAATATATACACTTCGTTATTTAGTTAATTGTGACAACTCTCAGGGTGTAAAGTGTATAACAACAATAGCGAAAATAGACAAGAATAGAGGCTAAAGTAATGAACTGAAATTTGTGCCAAGGCCAGGAATTAAACCTGGGTCTCCTGCTTACTACGCAGGTGTGCTGCCCACTGCATCCGTTGTTATCATGGCTAACACAGCTAAACAAATACCCTACCCCAATGCTCTCCCTACCACGAACTTCAAATTAAACCTCAGCCCATCTTATTTTCCCGTTCTTCTTAGCATTAATTCATTACTTCACGTTCTGTTCCTTTTTCTCTTTTTTTGGGGGGGGGGGGGGGGAGGCGGGGGAGGGTCATCATTCTTCTGACTGCGGCCCACCACGAATACCTCTCCTGTGTCAACCTCTTCATCCCAGAGTAGCACTTGCAACCTACGTCGTCAATTATTTTCTGGATGCATTCCAATCCCTGTCTTCCTCTACATTTCTCCCCTCTATAGCTCCCTCTAGTTCCACGCAAGTCATTCTCTCACGTCTTAATAGAGGTCCTACCATCCTGTCCCTTCTCCTTGTCCGTGTGTTCCACATATTCCTTTCTTCTTCTATTCTGCGCAGAACCTCCTCATTCATCATCTCATCAATCCACCTAACTTGTAGCACTGGTCTGTAGCACCACATCTCTTTTCCGGTTTTCCCACAGTTCATGTTTCACTACCATATAATGCTGTGCTACAGACGTACATTCTCAGACATTTACTTCCTATATTTAATACTAGAAGACTTCTCTTGGCCAGGAATCCCCCTTTTGCCAGTGCCAGTCTGCTTTTGATGTCCTCCTTGCTCCGCCCGTCATTGTTTTTCGGAAATGATAATACAGAAACGATCACGTGTGTTTCTACAAGATTAATTTCCGCTTTCTTTATTTATCGAAATACAAAGCAAATATGGTTGCCTTTAATGAAATGGACCGAAGTAACTTTATCGTGTTCGTGAAAAGAGGATTATTATGATTCAGAATGTGTCAGCATTCAAAGCGAAACTTTTCTCGAGGGAAACAGAAACTATGCTAAGTATCGTGTCGACATCTGCTAACGCCAAGCGTTTTCAGCTCCCCTTTCCGGTAAATAACCATCTGGCAAATGCCATGAAAATAAAACAATAGTGTTTTTTTTATTGCGGTAAATGATAAAGTCCATTGAGTATTGATTGTGCAATGAGATGCTTGTTTCTTTTCCTATAATAATTTGCCATAAACCTTGCCTCCGTATCTCGTATGATTACGAAATACTGTAGGCGTTGTTACATAGGAGCACAGCGGCGTATTGTGGGTGTTTCAATGGTGCAAAAGTTATATGATAATGGGCAAGCAGAATAGAATCTATTTCAAATGTGGAATCTTGGTCTCGAAGCAAATGAGCCGAAAATGACGTTCCAGAACGTAGCAATGGTAATGCTTGTTTCCTTTGAGTAACTGCTTTATTATGTGTGAGGTTGGTTGTCGTGTAAGGTAGAGCAATCCGACAGTTATAAGAGCGTACATAATGCTGAACTCGAAGACGAAACTCCGCGAAATCTCTGATGAAGGCTTTACGTATATACAGACATTGTCACCTCTATTGTAAAGGTATGTAAGACTACATTCTTTCTTTCCTAGAAGCTGTTGATCAGCCCTAAGGAAATAGAGCTGCTTCAAAATGATGAACTCGCTGACAGATTTTACCGTGTAGAGGAAACAAAACAGAAACTGTAGGAAATCTGACAGATTGTATCACGTCAAGTGCTCACGTTATACGTATTCCTTACACATCTCAGAACGTTCCAGTGGTTAAGTGTAACACGGTCAGTGGCACTACCGCGCAACAACCACGGGGGCGACAAAATGTGAACATTCCCTATTTGGAAGAAGCCGTTGTTCCAGTCGGATCTGGGTACCTCATTCGGTGAGAGCATTGCTCGCGAAACTCTGGACTCCGGATTTTGATTTCCAGTCCGTCACACGATGTGTCATATACTGAAAACATAATGATTTGTACAATGTTACCCTTAAGGCTATTTGGGGCCATCAAGGTACTAGAAGTGGTAGCATTTAGGTTATCGGGGATAAATAGTAACACTAGAGCAGTGCAAATTGCAGACGCTCTGTGCAGCTGTCCCAGGGAATTAACTGGCAACTCCATCCGCAGTGACGCGTTACGGAAGCATCTAGGCGTCACTATAGAAAATGGCCACGAAATGGCACGTCTTAGCAGAGGCAGGAAGCTTGATACTTGCTCCTGAGGACTGCAACGTCAGTGGGTTTACAAAATTTTGGGTGCTGCTACTCTCCCGTCCGCCCCCCCCCCCCCCCCCCCACAGAAGGGCTGAAGGCGGGGTCAAGCGACGTAAACCACTGTTGTTGCTGGCCATAAAAGGAGTGGTAGTGACGTTTAGTTTCAGCTGAACGCTGCTGATACCATACTCGGAGTTTGTTAACGCAAATAGGAGTAGGGGAGGAACTTAAATGCGTAAATGTGTTTGGCTAGACGTGCCCTGGAGGTCCAGAATGATTCGCCTGATTGGCCAAAGCTTGTCTACATCTACATCTACTACATCTACATTTATACTCCGCAAGCCACCCAACGGTGTGTGGCGGAGGGCACTTTACGTGCCACTGTCATTACCTCCCTTTACTGTTCCAGTCGCGTATGGTTCGCGGGAGTAACGACTGCCGGAAAGCCTCCGTGCGCGCTCGAATCTCTCTAATTTTACATTCGTGATCTCCTCGGGAGGTATAAGTTGGGGGAAGCAACGTATTCGATACCTCATCCAGAAACGCACCCTCTCGAAACCTGTACAGCAAGCTACACCCCGATACAGAGCGCCTCTCTTGCAGAGTCTGCCACTTGAGTTTGCTGAACATCTCCGTAACGCTATGACGCTTACCAAATAGCCCTGTGACGAAACGCGCCGCTCTTCTTTGGATCTTCTCAATTTCCTCTCTCAACCCGACCAGGTAAGGATCCGACACTGGTGAGCAATACTCAAGTATATGTCGAACGAGTGTTTTGTAAGCCCCCTCCTTTGTTGATGGACTGCATTTTATAAGAACCCTCCCAATGAATATTAACCTGGCACCCTCCTTACCAAGAATTAGTTTTATATGATCATTCCACTTCAAATCATCCGTACGCATACTCCTAGATATTTTACAGAAGTAACTGCTACCAGTGTATGTTCCGCTATCATATAATCATACAGTAAAGGGTCCTTCTTTCTACGTATTTACAATACATTACATTTGCCTATGTTAAGGGTCAGTTGCCACTCCCTGCGCCAAGTGCCTATCCGCTGCAGATCTTCCTGCATTTTGCTGCAATTTTCTAATGCTTCAAGTTATCTGTATACAACAGCATCATCCGCGAAATGCCGCATGGAACTTCCGACCCTATCTACTAGGTCACATACGTATATATTGTGAAAATCAATCGTCCGATAAGACTTCCAAGTGCCGTTGGATTGGTGGGTGGATTATAGGATGGGAGAAATGGTGCGCCTTGTGGCGTTCGCTGTGTTATTCAGTGATTTGGTATTTAACTAATTTGTAAATGAAAATTATAATGTTATTTTATTACATTGATTAATTAGTAAATAATTTTTCTCCCAGCTAAAGATTTGGTCAAGTTGCTATAGAACTCCAACTTAACTTGTGTTAAAGTGTTGTCTGTAAGTTGTGTAAGTGTCACTAAATCACTGTTCATACAACAGATTCCATACAACTATTGATTATGATGGAAGCAGTTATCTTCAGAAAAATGATCATTAAAACCACAGAATATCAGCCGCGCACAACACTGACGTATGTTACCTGAAACAATATTCTTCGCAAATCGTGCTTAATTAATTTCGGCCCCATACATCAGCTAGAAAAGTTTCTTATAAGGATCGTGCTATGAGCACTGTTTTTAAAGAACCAATCTGATTCGAATTATTTTCATTAAAATGAGTTCGGAACCACCGGTGCACATTTATTTTTACACATTTGTATTACGTTCGGCATTTATGTCTGCAGAGTTGCGTAATTTGAATTTGGCGCTGAGATAATTGTTAAGATGGTGGCAGACAATTGATAGAGACTTTATATTGTTAGAGCAAATAAGATAAGTATTTGAAATGCTTATTAAACTTTACTTTCGTATTGTGCACTATTTAGACTTCATCAAGCAAACATGTGATTTTTTTCTAAGAAAAACACAGACAAAAACGCGAAAACGCGATACAAATCGCTATCATCAATGGCTGCGCTCCTTGCAGCGGAAAGAAATAATTAACACTGATAATGCTTACTGAGAGAGGAATTAAAGTTGCAGATAATTATTCACTCATATTTATAATAATAATGAACTCTATTCTCAAGTAATAATCAACAAATAATTACAATTTCTTACAGACCTCAGATTGATATGCGTCCGCAACCTACAAAAGCCAACCAACAAAAGGTAAAAACAAAGGAAGACAAACGCAGATCATGAAAGGAATTTACAATTATCATTGTCTTTGTATGATACACATCGATATGTGCAATTACATCATAGAATATTATATAAATAATTAATATTTATCATCGTTTTCATTCTTTTTTTCATATGCCGAATAGATAATTTTTATAACTGTTACAAGCATAATTTCCTCTCGTCGCACTGTAGCTAAAATTTATCTCGTGGATGTTACAGCCTCTGCGATTCCTTAAAAACCCATGTTTTTGTATTCAGAGAAAGTTCTCAGTCATATAGCTGGGGTTCGCTCGTGGCTAGCCTCGGTAAGCTCCGACATGTCTGCTTTTCCTCACTTGGAGGGGTGCTCTTAAGTGAGTGCTTAACGTGCCGCTATTGTTCGCTACTGCTATTAGCATCTGCACCCATGGCTTCAGACACTGACTTCTGTTGTGCAACCAGTTGCCTCCTCTGCTTTTTCTGACGTTTAGAATTATCCTTTAGTGTAGTAGTTAGTCTGATCGCAAATAAATAGTGTTAATCAGATCCCTGAATTCGACAAGTCTTCCGTTGTAGGCACCCTCTCGAGTTCCAAAATCCGCATCTCTTGTAGACGTCTTGTGACAGAGTTTGGCGCTGATTCAGGTCACCAACCTGCCTTCGCTGGTAATTTGTCTTTCTGCATTTGTTCCTCACCGCTCGGAAATTGCAGACTGACCTTAAGCCGCTGTCTTCCCCCTATCCTGTGTCAGGACACGACAAGTGTTGATACGCCAGACGTCAGCGATATGATTCCGGCTTCCGAACACCGATATAGTTCGTTGAGTCCCCACAAAGCATTGGAAACTTGCTCTTCCCAATTCTATAGCACAATTTGGTACGCAAAAGATCGCAGTTCCTTGTACATGACACGCTCGGCAAAATTCCACTCCCGGACATACGAAAGAGTTAAGTTCGCAGTCTAGTTCGTCTTGCATATCAAATAAGTTGTTAGATTGGTGCAAAAGTTCCTAGCGTTTTTCTTTTGCATGTTAGTGTTCCGACTGCAAGAGATTTATTTACCGATTGTCATTTTATCTTAGTAATTCACTGTTGCTATTTGAGTTTACATATTGTCATTTGAATATAGTGAGTGGAGCTGTGGACGCTAGAAAACGGAGTGCCAAGTGCAGAATTCTAAATGTTTCTCACATTTTCTTTTGTTTACTTTCAATAGAGGGGTGAAATCAGCGGAGGCAGCCAGAAACATTTGCGTCGTTTAGGCGAAATTTTCATTGGACAGACTACGGTAAGGAAAAAGTTTTCACGTTTGAAGGAGAATCTTTTTAACATTAGTGAGCCTCCATGTTTACAAAGACTTTGGGATTTTATGAGGATCATTAATCCACAGTGATCCACGTCAGTGGACTCGAGAATTGTCAGACGTGATGGAATACCGTTATTCCACCATCGTGGAACATTTTCATGCGGTGGGGAAGGTTCAAAATTGGGTGTATGGGTACCGCACACTCTAAGCCAAGATCATAAGAAGCAGAAGGTGGCCATGCGAGCATCTCCGCTTGCTCGTCATCAACTGACTCGCGAACAACACCGACCACTCCTACCCTGTATCGTTGCTGGTGACACGAAATGGTGTCTTTATGCTAACGTAAGGAAAAGAAAGGAGTGGTTGAGCCCAAACAAAGCAGCAACTCCCCGTACAACGACCTGCGCGCATTCACAAAAGATAATGTTACGCATCTCGTGGAACAGCGACCCTGTGGTGTACTACGAATTGCTACCCGAGGTGGAAAAATCGCTGCTGACATTTATTACGACCAACTGAAACGTCTTGCAGACGTAATCCAAGAAAAACGACCGGGAGGACTGCTTAAAGTGAGGCTACTCAATGATAACGCCCGCCAACATTCTGCAATACTGACAAGAAACACTGTACCAGAGTTGGTTTGGGAAGTCACTATCATGACCTTCAGATTTCCATCTTTTCCGTGCTCTATGGAACATCCTTGAAGGAACTTCCTTTCCGGATGAAAATGCGCTCCGAACATAGCTCGGAGAGCTCTTCGCCTCATAACCATGTGATTTCTATAATCGTGGAAATGAAAAATTACCTCTGCGTTAGCATAGTGTTCTATACAGTGATGGAGAAATTATTATTAATGACTGAAGTCTCTGTTATGTGTATCTTTCGTGTTTATTGAACTTTCGTCAGGCCATGTTTAAACCGTTTGAAGCATTCGTAATACCGAGAACGGCTGAAGCGCTCATCACCCTTCCTGCGCCATTTGGTGTGTCTCTGTGAAGGTTTCCTTGAGTTTCAAGCAAAATTTAATGCAGAAGTGTTGCTCGTCTAACTCTGTCACCTCGGAATTCGCAAACTGTGCGACGCAACTTTCTACTCAATACTAACAGAGGCACCACAGTTACACATTAATCACAGGTAAGTGCGGGGATGGCAACCGCATTTCGCTCAAACATACCATTGTCGCGAAATTACGAATGTTCCGGAATATTCTGAATAGACCTCGTACACAATCTTCTCCAACTTCTCCCTCAAACGTTCCACCACTGCTGCTTCTATAGCATGCGAAGCACATAAGCAGCCGATTACCATGTTGATACCTTTAACATTAACTTCATCCAAAATATTTAGCTTTCGGAATCTGTTGTAACCTCGCTAGATGTTGTATCTTTTAAGATCACAAACACGCCACCTCCACAGGAATGTGAATAGTGAGCTATGACCTTTAGAGAATTTTTATGTATGACCACAAAGGTACGCTTATGCTGCAACCTCGCAGTTTGTACCTTTGAGTTATTGATGCTTTTAACATGCAGCTGCACTGTGGTTGCAGCATGGCCCCAAGAATCCACTCCAGGCGAGGGTTAGGCAGCATCGCGATATCTCAATTGCGGAACAATGACATGTGTCTGCAACTCTGACTCTAATAAACTCGGTAAAGAAACTGAATTATTTCTCCCCATCGACTGGTCTGGTAAGTTACCCAATCTTAATCCTGTAGACACAATGCTCAATATCTGCTATTTTAGGTGCCATAACGTGAGTACTCAATCAGCAAACTAACCCCCTTTCCAAACCAGGCAAAAAGATCAAAAGTTCCGATTTTTGAAAAATTTATGTTACAGCTTAAGATGAGAAATTATTTAAAAAAATACTGTTCTGAAATTCAGGTTTTAAAACATAAATGGTTATACATTGTTTTGTATGAGGGGCAACCGCGGACGTAAGTAGACATCTTAAATAATAACGCTTGGCTACTCTTGAAAATAATTTATTGAACGACCAGTTTCGTAGCCTAGAAGCCACATCAGCTTAGATATGGTGAATCATGACATGAAAGATGCACCGAACATTCCTTGTGCCGTGAACATGGAATCGCTTGAGGAACCGTGGACCCATACTTTCCGCTTACCTGACGATCAGCTAATTGCGTCATTTATTATTAGATAAGGAATGTTCAGTCCCGACCATGTTGCAACTTTAACGTCAATTCACCATGTCTGACCTGATGATGTGGCTTCTAGGTTACGAAAGCGGTGGTTAAATAAATTATTTACAACGGCATCATAATTTCTAATACCTTAATCAAAACAATAAAACCACAAAATTTAATGCAAACCTATCACTGCTTTGGAACGAAGCTCATCTTATCCTGCTTATAACTTTAGATCTCTGAGATCGCTGGCTGTCGTAAACAAAAGACAGTCAACATGAGAAACGAATAGCAGCTCTTTTTGAGTATACTGTACACACACACAGACACACACACACACACACACACACACACACACACTTAGCTCTTCCCGTGTCTCCGCCCATGGCATCACATTGATCACCTATTGTCACGTTCACTGGTGCTAGCGGAGGGGTAAATCAGTTACGTTGCGATTTAATACATGTGTACTACTGTAAATCTCCTGTCCAGCGCCGACTTGTTCCACTGAGCTCAAAAACAATTCCCTGGCAGGGTGGGGGCGGTAGGGTGGGAAGGGGGGGGGGGGTTCCATCTGAAATTAAACCCTGCCGTAGAGTGTGTCTGGGAGTATTTGGAACTAGAGGTGTAACGTAGCAATCAACATGCCTGCAGTTTGGTTGCTCAAGTTCAGGGATAGCACAAAGTCTTGCCATGATTATAAAAGTTTATAGCAGAATAACTTTTTGATATATTAAGTTACATTTGACGTCGTTACATAGGTCAGTGTAACTTGTTTTTTATTTATTTTTTTTTTTTTTTTTTTTAGGCCACTTACGTTAGTAGACCTCAACGTGTGCTCCCTTGATAGCTCGGAGAATGTCGAGGCGGTATTCCAGTTCCCGCCGGGTGTTTCGTAACGTGTGTCCTGTCATGGTACCCACAGCAGCTTGTATCCTAGCCTTCAGTTCGTCGACGTCAGCAACTGGTGTGACGAAAACTCTGTCCTTGATATAGCACCAGAAAAATAAGTCAAGGGAGGTAATGTCTGGAGAACGAGGTGGCCAGGGTGTTGGAGCGTACCTTCCAATCCACCGATCCGGACATTACTCTCCTCTGCAGACATTACGCCCCTTAACTTTTTTTTCTGCTGCTTTATCAAGGACAGAGTCTTCGTCACACCAGTTGCTGACGTCGACGAACTGAAGGCTAGGGTACAAGCTGCTGTGGGTACTGTGACAGAGCACACGTTACGAAACACCCAGTGGGAACTGGAATACCGCTTCGACATTCTCCGAGCTACCAATGGAGCACACGTTGAGGTTTACTAACGTAAGTGGTGTTAAGAAAAACTAGTAACACTAACCTATGTAACGGCACCAAATGTAGCTTACTATGTCAGAAAGTTATTCTGTAATAATTTTTTATAATCAGCGCAAGACTTTGTGCTCACCCTGTATATCTAACCACCATTGAGTGGCTTCAGCTGTATAAATTACTGAACTCTCTTCCTCGACGGCGACGGCACAGGCAGTGTGATACGCTATAAACATGGTGCCTCATTGGAGTAATAATGTTTCGTCTAATGAGCTTATTTATCGCAGTAAGTACTGTAACTCCAAAAAGTTAGACATCTGCATGTCTCGGAATATCCTTCGCGCTACAACACTTACACAAAAGCTAATACTTCATCAGGGCTTAGATCCAACGTCATTAAATCATCGGGTGGAAATTTACTGTTGCTGCCGATCATTCACTGAGCGTCTGTTTGTTTAGCGTTGCTCATAGCATGAACAAGGTACAATGTAGATCTTACCTAATATGGTAAACTCCTGCTGTGCATTACTCTCAATAACGGAGTTCAACAATGAATGGGTAGGTCAGTGAAGTGCGACAAAAAATTAAACAGGAAGGGACGTTAAAAGAAGCAGCACTCGTAAAAGTTTTGCCAGCGGTGGAAAAATATCTCACCTCTCGTGACGAGAGGAAATTTGCGCGAATTAATAGGCGAGTCGGAAGGGCCGTTTGTCGGCGGTGATAGATAAATAGCGGCGGGTGGTGACGTGGAAAAGTCCGCGCGGCGGCGTCACTTTGATGGATGGCAACGCTGCCCCCGCTGCGCCCCACCGCTCCTACCCCCACCACCCCCGTCTGCCGCCCTATCGGCGCGCCCCACTCACTCGACGCTCTGTTGCCACCCCCGCATATGAACACTGCATGGCCCTGGCGAGTAAGGGTCCCCAACCTTCATCGCGTCACGCCACCGTGCTCTACTGACGAATAAATCTGCCCTTCTCAACATCTCGTTAATTTCTGTCTTGTCTACAGACGTCGTTTTCAGTGCATCATGACATGTGACAGCTTAATTAAACGACTGTTTGCAGGACAGCTTTGCTACTGAGTAACATTTAACCTATCCGCGCTTCGGCGCACATCTGACTCGAACATTTTGGCAGAAATGGCACAGAAACAGACTTTATACTTACATTCCTACATGCTATTAGAAAGTAACATGACACACATTCATCTACGTCTAGAAATCAGTGTGTGTCACATATTCATGTCTGTTAATGAATAAAATTTGAAACCAATTCATTTCACTCCTTCTACAACTCCTTTAGTGTTTTTACTTACTTCTCTTATCCGGTAGTTTACCTGTTCAAGATAATGCAGTCTGGATGAATAGACTAAGAGAGGACAGCACTCCGACTATAAAATCTTGATTATGATGATAATGACAGGATTGTTGAAGAGCACGGCATCGTAGTGATTAGCGTTCACACTAAATCATGACGAAAGCTATAAAGAAATTATACTGAAATGAAAGTGAAACAAATTTCTTTGACGTTCTGATTAAGCACACACACACACACACACACACACACACACACACACACACACGCATGCACACGCACGCACGTGCATGCACATTGTAGTGAAAGTTCTTCATTTGTCCGTCGTTTAAGGTTTTTGACAGATTAAGTAAAGAAGTATATCAGCCATGTGGCTGAGTGAAAATTAAACAAAGAGAAGCACCTGCCAACGACTCTGTGAGAAAACAAGGACGCACAAAATATTAAAAACTTCATCACGCATCGCGATATAGCTACCTAAAAAACGTGCAGGTCCTAATTACAATAGCCACTGTCCAAAGAGGCCCAGAAGTGTCAGAAACAACTGTTTTCGGTAAAGATTGCACTTTGCAACATGTTTTACGTCCGTTTTTATGATATGCTAAATAAACACCACAATTTCAAAAAAATGGTTCAAATGGCTCTGAGCACTATGGGACTCAACTGCTGTGGTCATAAGTCCCCTAGAACTTAGAACTACTTAAACCTAACTAACCTAAGGACAGCACACAACACCCAGCCGTCACGAGGCAGAGAAAATCCCTGACCCCGCCGGGAATCGAACCCGGGAACCCGGGCGTGGGAAGCGAGAACGCTACCGCACGACCACGAGATGCGGGCAAACACCACAATTTCACTGAGATATGTACAGGGGGTTACACTTGGCTCAGTGGAGTCCTCAGGTATCGACTCACCAATCGGTGTCAGGTTACAGTGATCAACTACGTTCGGTATTGAAGGCAACGGCGCGAATGAGGCGTAATCGAAGGAAAATGACTCTCATCTTCTCTGATTCTATTAATGCCCTAAAAGCATTTCGGCAACTTAACCGAGCGCAATGCATTTTACGGTTGGACCAAGGGGCAGCAGTCAATCTAACATTGTAACTGAATTTTGAATTGGTTTTGTGATTGTTGACGCAAAAAAGTAAAAATCTTTCTAAATAATTTATTATGAATTCAGGGACTGTCCTTTCATGACTGTGTTCCATCAATGTCATTATTTAAATTTGAGCTCGTATTTATCACTAAGACCTCTACTTGTCGTAGATATTAATTTTTTTCTTGTGGACTGAACTCTGCTGTTATCATAGAAATGCAAATTCATGACGTTAAACATCTAGCCAGAATACTAAAAAGGTCATGAGAGAGAAAATAGCGCTGCTCAAGCGACTGTCATGTGCTTACTTTGACATAAAGTGGCTGAAACTTTCATCTTTATTCAAACACACTTTGTTAATAGATCCACGAATTTATTTTCTGGTTACAACTGCATGAGTGTCTACCGATTTTGATCTCTTTGTAAAAGCACTGTGTCGTGCACTACTTCTTTCTATAACGTATGGTGAGCTGTCTGTTATTATGAACAGCTCCTCAGAATCTGCAAGGAAACGAATATATGTAAAAGACTGAATAGAAAAGGCGACTAGATGACAGGACGTTTTAATACATGTGTTAATACATCAGGGAATAGCTACTGAAGTATTATAGGAAGATGTAGAGTGCAAAAACTGTAGGAGAAGAGGGAGATTGGAATGTTGTTATTCCAAGCGGTGGGACTCACTGTACGAAACCTAATGTACCATGATGTAGGTTAAGAATAGATGTCTGACACACTGCAGCCATTCACCCTTGTGGCCCTTGCTTGCAAGAAAGTGACGAACAAAAAAATCGGAATTTTGTTTGGTGCTAAATGTTTTTGTTGTAGTTGTTGTTGTGGTCTTCAGTCCTGAGACTGGTTTGATGCAGCTCTCCATGCTACTCTTTCCTCTGCAAGCTTTTTCATCTCCCAGTACCTACTGCAGCCTACATCCTTCTGAATCTGCTTAGTGTATTCATCTCTTGGTCTCCCTCTACGATTTCTACCCTCCACGCTACCCTCCAGTACTAAATTGATGACCCCTTGATGCCTCAGAACATGTCCTACCAACCGATCCCTTCTTCTAGTCAAGTTGTGCCACAAACTCCTCTTCTCCCCAATTCTATTCAATACCTCCTCATTAGTTAATGTGATCTACCCATCTAATCTTCAGCATTCTTCTGTAGCACCACATTTCGAAAGCTTCTATTCTCTTCTTGTCTAAACTATTTCTCGTCCATGTTTCACTTCCATACATAGCTACACTCCATACAAATACTTTCAGAAACGGCTTCCTGACACTTAAATCTATGCTCGATGTTAACAAATTTCTCTTCTTTAGAATCGCTTTATTGCCATTGCAAGTCTACATTTTATATCCTCTCTGCTTCGACCATCATCAGTTATTTTGCTTCCCAAATATCAAAACTCCTTTACCACTTTAAGTGTCTCATTTCCTAATCTAATTCCCTCAGCATCACCCGACTTAATTCGACTACATTCCATTATCCTCATTTTACTTTTGTTGATGTTCGTCTTATATCCTCCTTTCAAGACACTGCCCATTCCGTTCAACTGCTCTTCCAAGTCCTTTGCTGTCTTTCACAGAATTACAATGTCATCGGTGAACTTCAAAGTTTTTATTTCTGCTCCATGGATTTTAATGCCTACTCCGAACTTTTCTTTTGTTTCCTTTACTGCTTGCTCAATATACAGATTGAATAACATCGGGGATAGGCTACAACTCTGTCTCACTCCCTTCCCAACCACTGCTTCCCTTCCATGCCCCTCGACTATTTTAGCTGCCATCTGGTTTCCATACAATACATACTATTTAGCCTTTCGCTCCCTGTATTTTACCCCTGCCACCTTCAGAATTTGAAAGACAGTATTCCAGTCAACATTGTCAAAAGCTTTCTCTAAGACTACAAATGCTAGAAACGTAGGTTTGCCTTTCCTTAATCTTTCTTCTAAGATAAGTCGTAGGGTCAGTATTGCCTCATGTGTTCCAACATTTCTACGGAATCCAAACTGATCTTCCCCGAGGTTGGCTTCTACCAGTTTTTTCAGTCGTCTGTAAACAATTCGCGTTAGTATTTTGCAGCTGTGACTTATTAAATTCATAGTTCGGTAATTTTCACATCTGTAAACACCTACTTTCTTTGGGATTGGAATTATTATATTCTTCTTGAAGTCTGAGGGAATTTCGCCTGCCTCATTCATCTTGCCCACCAGATGGTAGAGTTTTGTCAGGACTGGCATATTCATGCAAGTGGTTCTCTTTTCTCCAAAGGTCTCTTTAATTTTCCTGTAGGCTGTATCTATCTTACCCCTCCTGAGATAAGCCTCTACATCGTTACATTTGTCCTCTAGCCATCTCTGCTTAGCCATTTTGCACTTCCTATCGATCTCATTTTTGAGAGGTTTCTATTCCTTTTTGCCTGCTTGATTTAGGCATTTTTTTTTCCTTTCTTCAATTAAATTCAGTATCTCTTCTGTTACCCATGGATTTCTACTAGCCCTCGTCTTTTTACCTACTTGAGCCTTTGGTACCTTCACTACTTCATCCCGCAAAGCTACCCATTCTTCTTCTACTGTATTTCTTTCCCCCGTTCCTGTCAATTGTTCCCTTATGCTCTCCCTGAAACTCTGTACAACCTCTGGTTCTTTCAGTTTATCCAGGTCCCATCTCCTTAAATTCCCACCTTTTTGCAGTTTCTTCAGTTTTAATCCACAGTTCATAACCAATAGATTGTGGTCAGAGTCCACATCTGCCCCTGGAAATGTCTTACAATTTAAAACCTGGTTCCTGATTCTGTGTCTTGCCATTAGGTAATCTACCTGAAACCTTCTAGTATCTCCAGGGTTCTTCCATGTATACAACCTTCTTTCATGATTCTTGAATCAAGTGATAGCTATGATTAAGTTATGCTCTGTGCAAATTTCTACCAGGCGGCTTCCTCTTTCATTTCTTATCCCTATCCATATTCTCCTACTACGTTTCCTTCTCTTCCTTTTCCTACTGTTGAATTCCAGTCACCCATGACTATTAAATTTTCGTCTCCTTTCACTACCTGAATAATTTCTTTTATCTCATCAAACATTTCATCAATTTCTTGATCATCTGGAAAGCTAGTTGGCATATAAACTTGTACTACTGTAGTAGGAATGGGCTTCGTGTCTATCTTGGCCACAATAATGCGTTCACTATGCTGTTTGTAGTAGTTTACCTGCACTCCTATTTTTTATTCGTTATTAAACCTACTCCTGCATTACCCCTATTTGATTTTGTATTTATAACCCTGTATTCACCTGACCAAAAGTCTTGTTCCTACTGCCACCGAACTTCACTAATTCCCACTATATCTAACTTTAACCTATCCATTTCCCTTTTTAAATTTTCTAACCTACCTGCCCGATTAAGGGATCTGACATTCCACGCTCCGCTCCGTAGAACGCCAGTTTTCTTTCTCCTGATAACGACGTCCTCTTGAGTAGTCCGCGCCCGGAGATTCTAATGGGGGCCTGTTTTACCTCCGGAATATTTTACCCAAGAGGATGCCATCATCATTTAATCATACAGTAAAGCTGCATGTCCTCGTGAAAAATTACAGCTGCAGTTTCCCCTTGCTTTGAGCCGTTCGCAGTACCACAACAGCAAGGCCGTTTTGGTTAGTGCTACAAGGTGAGATCAGTCAATCATACGGACTGTTGCCCCTGCAACTACTGAAAAGGCTGCTGCCCCTCTTCAGGAACCACACCTTCGTCTGGCCTCAGATACCCCTCCGTTGTGGTTGCACCTACGGTACGGCTATCTGTATCGTTGTGGCACGCAAGCTTCCCCACCAATGGCAAGGTCCATGGTTCATGGGGCGGGGAAGTGGAGATTATCTCCAACAAATAATAGAAGACATCGAGTATTATTATTATTATCATCATTATAAAACTCAAAATAAGTGAGAAGGTCATTAAATTTTTCAGCTCAGAAAAAAAAGGATCTACAATTATTTTTGTGGTTAATAAGTATTTTACGTCTCTTTCCAGATTCAGCTGTACGGGTTTAACGCGGACCTGTACCACAACATGACAGAGGCACAGCACAAATCGCAAGGCATTGTGGGCGTGTCCGTCATGTTGCAGGTAGGTGGCGATGTAAATTACCTCTCAGCACAAAAAATCATTGTTTAACTTTATTTCGTGTACTGCACATACGAGTAATTAATGGAGGAAACTGTAAGTACATAGCTTCTCTTTCCCTTAACATGGATAAAAACCAGCTGAGTGCTCTGCAAATCAAACTTGAATCTGAAGCTAATTAAATAAGAAGAGAGCATGTAAGCCGCAAAGTTCCCTTACACAAAATTCAATGTATTTAAAGATATAGTTTTATTCTTGTGAGAAGAAGGTGGGACCAACTGTCCGTTGCTTCCTACGATGTTCGCACATCATCGATCTTCCTTATGTAAAATTTGAGTAGACGAGTAATGTACTCTTTGGCTCAGGAGAAGAGCACATTACACATACAGCCTTGTGCTGTTAAGTAACTATGTTCAAAGTAAAATCAGCTGAATTTTGATGATAGGATGAAAGATAATATTGTGTGTGATGTAGGAATGATTTACTATTTCTTTCTTTAAGGCTTTTCTGGATAGATGCCCTCAACCAAACACAACTTTAAAGGGAAATGTGCTCTGGGTAATGGTTTATATTCCACTTTCATTGCTTGTTGTTGTTGTTGTGGTCTTCAGTCCTGAGTCTGGTTTGATGCAGCTCTCCATGCTACTCTGTCCTGTACAAGCTTCTTCATCTCCCAGTACCTACTGCAACCTACATCCTTCTGAATCTGCTTAGTGTATTCGTCTCTTGGTCTCCCTCTACGATTTTTACCCTCCACGCTGCCCTCCAATGCTAAATTTGTGATCCCTTGATGCCTCAAAACATGTCCTACCAACTGATCCCTTCTTCTAGTCAAGTTCTGCCACAAACTTCTCTTCTCACCAATCCTATTCAATACCTCCTCATTAGTTACGTGATCTACCCACCTTATCGTCAGCATTCTTCTGTAGCACCACATTTCGAAAGCTTCTATTCTCTTCCTGTCCAAACTAGTTATCGTCCACGTTTCACTTCCATACAAGGCTACACTCCATACAAATACATTCCGAAACTACTTCCTGACACTTAAATCTATACTCGATGTTAACAAATTTCTCTTCCTCAGAAACGATTTCCTTGCCATTGCCAGTCTACATTTTATATGCTCTCTACTTCGACTAGCATCAGTTATTTTGCCCCCCAAATAGCAAAACTCCTTTACTACTTTAAGTGTCTCATTTCCTAATCTAATTCCCTCAGCATCACCCGATTTAATTTGACTTCATTCCATTATCCTTGTTTTGCTTTTGTTGATGTTTATCTTATATCCTCCTTTCAAGACACTGTTCAATCCGTTCAACTGCTCTTCCAAGTCCTTTGCTGTCTCTGACAGAATTACAATGTCATCGGCGAACCTCAAAGTTTTTACTTCTTCTCCATGAATTTTAATACCTACTCCGAATTTTTCTTTTGTTTCCTTTACTGCTTGCCCAATATACAGATTGAATAACATCGGGGAGAGGTTACAACCCTGTCTCACTCCTTTCCCAACCACTGCTTCCCTTGCATGCCCCTCGACTCTTATAACTGCCTTCTGGTTTCTGTACAAATTGTAAATAGCCTTTCGCTCCCTGTATTTTACCCCTGCCACCTTCAGAATTTGAAAGAGAGCATTCCAATCAACATTGTCAAAAGCTTTCTCTAAGTCTACAAATGCCAGAAATGTAGTTTTGCCTTTTCTTAATCTTTCTTCTAAGATAAGTCGTAAGGTTAGTATTGCCTCACGTGTCCCAACATTTCTACGGAATCCAAACTGATCTTCCCCGAGGTCGGCTTCTACCAGTTTTTCCATTCGTCAGTAAAGAATTCGCGTTAGTATTTTGCAGCTGTGACTTATTAAACTGATAGTTCGGTAATTTTCACATCCGTCAACACCTGCTTTCTTTGGGATTGGAATTATTATATTGTTGTTGAAGTCTGAGGGTATTTAACCTGTCTCATACATCTTGCTCACCAGATGGTAGAGTTTTGTCATGACTGGCTCTCCCAAGGCCATCAGAAGTTCTAATGGAATGTTGTCTACTCCCGGGGCCTTGTTTCGACTCTGGTCTTTCAGTGCTCTGTCAAACTCTTCACGCAGTATCTTATCTCCCATTTCGTCTTCATCTACATCCTCTTCCATTTCTATAATATTGTCCTCAAGTACATCGCCCTTGTATAAACCCTCTATATACTCCTTCCACCATTCTGCCTTCCCTTCTTTGCTTAGAACTGGTTGCCATCTGAGCTCTTGATATTCGTAGAAGTGATTCTCTTCTCTCCAAAGGTCTCTTTAATTTTCCTGTAGGCAGTATCTATCTTACCCCTAGTGAGACAAGCCTCTACATCCTTACATTTGTCCTCTAGCCAGCCCTACTTAGCCATTTGCACTTCCTGTCGATCTCATTTTTGAGACGTTTGTATTCCTTTTTGCCTGCTTCATTTACTGCATTTTTATATTTTCTCCTTTCATCAATTAAATTCAATATTTCTTCTGTTACCCAACGGTTTCTACTAGCCCTCATCTTTTTACCTACTTGATCCGCTGCTGCTTTCACTACTTCATCTCTCAAAGCTACCCATTCGTCTTCTACTGTATTTCTTTCCCCCATTCCTGTCTCTTGTTCCCTTATGCTGTCCCTGAAACTCTGTACAACCTCTGGTTTAGTCAGTTTATCCAAGTCCCATCTCCTTAAATTCCCACCTTTTTGCAATTTCTTCAGCTTTAATCTACAGTTCATAACCAATAGATTGTGGTCAGAGTCCACATCTGCCCCTGGAAATGTCTTACAATTGCTTACAGCATCCGAATCCTTTGAGGACTTCCTGATAACGCCTATCTTCATATTATAACATTAGTGATTTCGGAAATGCTTCACAATTGACAAACACGTATGGGAATTGGATGTAAGTCCTAATGTGCTTCTTCCCGTGCCCTTGGTCTATCTCCATTTCCCTCTTTCTCCTCTTTCCCACTCAGTCTTTCCATCACCTCGTCCCCCCTCGTCTTCATTTCCCATTCCCCCTCTCTCTGGTCATCTCTTTCTTCCCTCCCCCCCCCCCCCCCCCCCCGCTCCAGCTTTGGCTATTCACTCGCCGCCACCCCCTTCCTCCTACTTTTGCCCCCTCCCTATGGCCCTCTTTTACTGATATTGCAAAGGACACTTTTATTAGCAATTGAAAACGCTTAAAATGAATAGCTAAATCGACTGGGCTCTTTGGTACACGGGTATGGGAGAGGCCTCTCCAGGTGTTAGATCTATGAGGATGGTAGCTTCCGTAACAGTATTCTGCACTGTTTTATTGCACGAACTGGTAGGATTACAAAGCTTCGGACGATTCTAATCATAATGAGATATGCCATACGCTAAAAGTGACTGCGGAAAAAGAACGAAACAGTACGGTACATTTTCACAGCACAGCACAGCACCTTTTTTTCTCGCAGCCTTGTTTGACAGAAACCAGTACATTACTGTTTATCAATAAAATTTGACCGCGCTGCAGTCCGGAACCGCATGCTGCCTCGGGCGAGGATGTGTGTGATGTCCTTAGGTTAGTTAGGTTTAAGTAGTTCTAGGGGACTGATGACTACAGCAGTTAAGCCCTATATTGCTCACAGCCACTTTAACCATTTAACATTGTGCGTGATGATTCCTTATAAGACAACGATGAAATTAAAAGATTATAAGTATTCTAGTGGTTACGATAAGATAAGAAGGAAGTTAATCAAAGAGTGCTCTTGTGAACTGAGTTTTATCAATCTTTATCAGTGGAACATTTCCTGATTGGCTAAAATTCACTGAAATTACGTCTCTTTACAAGAAGGGAGATAAAGAGATACCATCAAACTATCGACGAATTTCACTTTTGTCGGCTTTTTCGAAAATATTTTAAAAGGTTGTGTTCAATCGTCCCCTTAAGCATTTGACTTCAAAGTCATTTTCTGAGTTATAGTCTGCGTTCCTTAAGGGTTCCGATATAAGGAAAACTGTGTAACGGACAGTGAGAATGCACTTCATACATTAGGTAACAAATCTGAGGCTATTGGCACATCTGTGTCCTGTCAAAAGCCTTTGACTGTATGCATCACAGCGTTATTTTAAGTGGATTATAATATTATGGTTTCACTGGCAGTACTGGGAACTGTTTCGAGTCTTACGTAACTAATAGGAAACAAACGGAGTCGTTGCGAAATACCATTGCGGTATACCGTCAGTCTTCTTCTGATAGAGAATTAATTACATGTGGTGTTCCTCAAGGTTCGCTCTTGGGTCAGTTGCATTTTCGTGTGTTCGTTAATCACCACCCGTCTGTTAAATTGACAGATGGGAAGTTCGTTTGTTTGCAGATAATACAAATACTGCAATAAGTAGCATGTCAATTACAGATTTAGAGATGGCTGCCAATCAAATTTTCACTCACATTAAAAAGTGATTTAAAGCTCATTCAGCCCCATCACGGGTTGCGCGGCACCTCCCGCCGGAGGTTCGAGTCCTCTCTCCGGCATAGGTGTGTGTGTTGTCGTTAGCATAAGTTAGTTTAAGTAGTGTGTAAGTCTAGGGACCGATGACCTCAGCAGTTTGGTTGCTTAGGAATTCACACACACAAAGCTAATCCACTATCATTAAACTTTGAAAAGACCCACTATATGCAGTTCAGAAACTGTAAGAGATTTCTTGCACACATGGATATTGAAGAGGTTGACACTGTTAAATTTCTGGGATTACAACTTGATATAAATTGTGTTGGGAAGGGCATTCGAGAGAATGGCTAAAGCACATAAAGAAGTTTCTATCTGCAATGAGAATGATGTCAGAAGTAAGAGATATAAACATAAAAAATCTTGTCTATTTTGCTTACTTTCATTATATTATGTCATACGGGATCATATTCTGGGGTACTCGTCCAATCAAGCGAAAGATTTTATCGTGAAAATGCGTGTAACAAGAATCATTTGTGGAGTAAATTCAAGAGCATCGTGTAGGAACGTGTTCAAGAAACTTTGTATTCTAACCATTGCTTCTCAGTATATGTATTGCTTAACGAAATTTGTTGCAAGTAATGTATCTCTATTTCCAGCCAATAACTCAACACATAATATCAGTGCCAGGAACAAGAACAATCTACATTAAGACCTAAAATCACTTACCATCGTCCAAAAAGGAGTCCATTACTAAGGCACATACGTATTCAATAAATTGCCAGCAAGCATTAAAATCTTGGTTTCAGATGAAGCACAGTTTAAACAGAGTCTGAGGGACTTTTGATAGGCAACTCCTTCTACTCTGTAGATTAATATCTTAACAGGGACTGTTAGACCAGCTTAAGTAAAAATTCTCTTAGACGTCAGTTTTGACAGCACTCGGTCGCATCAGTCAACATTACGTATTTTGTATGTGATAAATTTATTAAAAGTGCATAACTATGTTTCATTCTGACCGTGTAATAATTCTGTAAATCTTAGCAGTTCCAGTTTAGCGCTTTGTATTCACCTACTTTACAATCTTCGGACGAATGATCAGGCTGGTGAGCATTATATTCAAATGTGTTGTGGCGTTCGTGTTATATTTTCTGACTTGTTCCACATCAACGAGAATCATATCATTTTTGGGTCTATGGAACGAAAACTGAAACTAATCTAATCTGATCTGTATCTTGTATTTCCAATTCCCATTAATTTTATGATCTTACCTCAATAATAACACATCGCTTAGAGTCGCATACAAATTTACACAGCTTATCTGCGTGAATTCCACCACTAAAATACGTAATAAAATCTTGTAGTTAAATACCACATGTTACTTGGGGCACTGATTATACGTGTAACTCTGACACGGAATGCTTGGAGCGTTCGTTCACGTGCAAACGATAGGGACGGTGCTACGTGGCAACTTACTCCAGCATTCTCCCAGGTGCATTCCTATGATATTTATTGTGTTGAGCAACACTTCTTTCTGGAGGAAATGGGATAAAGAGACGTAAAAGTACAGCAATTGAGAGCACGCTTAATTCTAAGACTGGAAGGACGCTCACCAAACACTTTTCCCGTATCATATTCGAATCATTTATATTTATTTTATAAATTGCTCATACCCATAGAATTATGGATTAATATACCTTGAATAATGTGACTTTTGTTGTTGAGATTGTCGGTATTAAGTTCAACTCCTAAAACGATTTTGCTCCTTCTAGCAGATGTAAATTTGTTTGTTGGAGGGTGTATGATGCCATTGGTATTATACGTGTCAGTAAGATGCACAAGTATAGTTCAGTAAGACAATGTACGCCTTAAAGTGGTCTGTGGTCCAAGCTTAAGCCGAACAGAAGTCGCGGAGACTGGACAAACAGTAAATGCCCAATGCAATTGGGTAAACGAAGTCATAGTGACTTGAACCCTTTCATTTCATTATGTTCCCTCCCCATGTATGTAAAAATTGACTGTGTGTGTGTGTGTGTGTGTGTGTGTGTGTTTGTGTGTGTGTGTGTGTGTGTGTGTGTGTGTGTGTGTGTGCGTGTATCCTTGAATAGCTCAGGATCTCCTGGAAAAATGTCGACAAAACTTGATACACTTATGACTCACTGTCTTGAAAAATAATTAGGAGTGCTGGGCCCCTTAATGGCTGCGGTGGGAGTGTAAAGGGTGTGGCATTTCAAAATAACCGAACTTCAAAACACAGTTTTCATGGAATTTCCTCTCCTTTGCTGCCTATTCTACGGGACTGCCATGGGTGCATGAATCAAGTATCTGCTCTCGAGCCCCACATGCAGCAACGTTCACTGAACAATCGTTGATGAGACACTGCTAGTAGTCCCTGGTTCATCTGGGTGATCGACTGCTCAATGGCAACTCTACTGAGCAGTACACATCTCCTCAGCCGTCGTCCTCCCTTGTCATCTGAGGTCCGTGGTGTACCACAGTTGCCTCGGTGCCATTTTGTCGCCCACGGTATACTTTGACCACGACGGCACGCGAACAGTTTACAAACCGTAGCCATTTCGGAAATGAATCCACCATTCGCACGTCAGCCAATGATCACGCCCTTTGGACGTCAGATGAATTGCTCTCTTTCCACATCACGACAATGACTGCACTGTTTTCCGCGTTCCCCGACACGCATCATATACCCTCCACCTCTAGTACTGCCACCAGCCGTGAGTGGTTATTGCACGGCGCCGTCGAACATATGCGATGGTCACAGTATTCTGATGCGATCGCGTATGTAGTTGATCTGTCTGCATCCAAAGTAAATTGCGTATTCATGTGTGAGAATGTGCTAGTAAATATGTGCGTTGCGTGTATATGAGATACGACGTGGGCACCAGCCCGATATTCACCTATTTGGATGTGAGAAACCGCCTAAAAACTACATTCAGTCCTGCTGGTTCGCCAGCTCTCGTCGTTAATTCGCGAGGCGGATTCAGACCAGACCAGGCTCACCTACCCGAATCCCATCTTTATGGACACATCCTGCACTTTTTTTGGTTCCTGGGCTCATTTTATACGCTTAGAGGTGGGACTGGCAACGGGAAGTAGTGAAACGTGACACGTAATTCTGGATCACTTGAACCAGTTTCAGCAGAATTTGTTGTTGAGAATATAGTATAGGGCTAGAAATACATCTAGAACCCCAGAGGATAAAGTAAGAAGATGCTGGCGTGTGCTCACAACACACGAACGGAAGAGAAAGTTTCAACAAAACTTAGTGTCATAATAAAGGTTTTACAGCCAAATTCCTGTGAAATTTTTTAATGGCTAAACCAGGCTCCAAAGCTCATTTACTTTGAGTACTCCACAGATGCTTCTTCACCGATGGCCACGTTATAAATTGGGGAGGTCAGCATATACGTGAAGCTCCTACACAAAATTGAGTCTTCTAGTAGTAACGTTACGTAAATTGTAACTTCTCTCGTGTTCTGGTGCAAACATCTATGGGCTATTGAAAATGACTTGCCATTCAAACCCGGTGAGCGTTTGATTGTAACAAACGTGACTGTTGCTATTAATGTGCTGGCTGATGCTGTCTTTCAGTATTGAACCAATCATGAACGCTGTTACTGTCTACGGAAAAATACTGCGGGGATAAGACACCAGTAAGACGTCTAACTCTGGGAGAGAATTGAGTGGAAAATTAATTACCAGCATCACTCCTGAATGACTGGAGCAATCTCCACCAAATCTGTAACGTATATATTTTATGTTAAACTGATATATTAAAAAATACTTCATAGGTTTTATATTGCATTTATACTTAACATTATAAGTAAATAAATGAAATTTGTTTTTGCCGTATAGCCAGATTTAATTACTTCTCCCTTTGTAATTAATTTTTAGGATAAATAAGTATCCGGCTAAAGTTACGTAATCAGCTGACTGTGTCTTAAAGTGATGAAACTGTGACAGATGACTTCTACATTAGGATTGACGAAATTTGTGTGATCAGAGTCGATTCAAATGTACTTCCTGAAGAATGAAGCTTTGCATATGAAAACTGTGAACGTGCGTTTCATACTTTTTTGTTGAGTGTAGGCCAAAATGGATGGAGGAGATTTAAAAACTGAAAGGAACTGTAATGGCGTTTTATAATTGTAGACGAATCTTACATTCCTAATTAAAGATCTGGGGAAAAACTGTGGTATGAAATATGCTTTTGTGAAACTAGTGGGGAATTGTGGTGAATGGTTTCGGAAAAGTGTGTAACGTTGATTGGCTTTTATTATGCATTGTTAGCAGCCTTTTTATGCGGTGATTTCAAGTAGAAAATTGCGCTAGCACCATATAAAGCACTTACACACACTTCGCCTGCTGCAGTAACAAAACTGCACGATACTGCCATCGGAACAGTTCCACACGCACCCAGTCCCACACGTCTTGTCGCAGGTAACTTTCGTTTCCAGATCATTGTTAAATCTTTAAAACCAACAACATTCCTATGATAATTGTAACAGCTGTTATACCACACAGGAATGACACAGAAAATTAGTGAATTTGCAAAGTATTAAAAGAGCAACACGTGCCCTAAATTAATATTAGACAACAGTCACACGTTATGCTAAATGTTAGTTTAACTTGATAGTGAAAGAAACAGTATTTAAATTCAGAAATAGTATCCCTAACAGCTTCGTCCCGAAGTACAGATTTCAGCTGCGTCAGAAAGTCATTGTAAAAGCGCTCATTGTATGAGGCACCTACCTATTTGTAGCGCCTCAGTGCAGTCACTTCTCATAGGTTGAACAAAGGTGTTTGTTATATAACTAGTGCCTACATCCGCCTACATGTAGTCGTGCATAGTCCTGATATCTAGTAGTACATGTCCCCAATACGATCGTTATCAGCATGTATTCTAATACACAAAATGTACTTTTTTTCACTGTGAACAAATAAGTTTTGCATTAGTGTATCTCTTATAGCGAACTAGTTATTTCTTCCCATCGTATCCATACTCAAGATATCTACTATGGAATGTTAATATGCTGACTGAAGTCCATTCGTTAAGTGAACGTTGTTATCAACCTTTCAGTCACAGGTGAAGCAATACTTTCATTGGTCTAATCGTGATGTGGACAAATTGCTTACTTTTTATTGAACTATTCTGCGCGGGTGCTGCTAATATTAATACATTCGAATCGGCACTTTTAATGCAAAACTTCATAATTACACGTCGACCATACTTACCTACACTCCGGAACCAAAAATTAAATGTCCTTCGCCATATTGTTATGACGCGTCGTTCGCTAAAACGAGAGATGGACGGCAAACACAAACGAGATCGTTAGTGGTTAAAAGAAAGGCATTCCGTCAGGAAATTACGGACCGTCGAAGGTTGAGCGCAATGAACACAAAGTGGTGAGGGAGCTCCACTTAACAAGTGGCGATGGCTAGAAAGACAGTGCCTGATGCGCAAGCTAGCTAGAATGATCTCATGGCGAGAGGGCCGAGAGAAGGGCGTCCAAGCCCCTGGGAGATGGTTAATAACCCGGAGCTTGTTCCCATGTAGGGAGGACCAAAGTGGCACCGCCTGCATAATCTCAGCATCCTTCAGTTTATATTGCCTCCACTTTTGTGGTAATTTCAGTTGATCATTCTTAAATGTAACGTGGCACTTGCTCACAACACGTGTGTGGTCATTATCCATATTATCCCCTGGGTAACTATGACTAGAAGTCACTTGGTTCCTCTGCCTCTGCTTTACTACTACACAATCAACCATACACTGAAGAACCAAAGAAACTGCCACACCTGCCTACTACCGTGTAGGGCCCCCGCTGGCACACAGAAGTGCCCCATCACGACGTGGCAACACCTCGACTAATGTATGAAGTACTCAAAGAGGGAAATGAACACATGAATCCTGCAGGGCTGTCCATAAATTCGTTAAGAGTACGAGGGGATGGCGATCTCTTATGAACAGCACTTTGCAAGGCATCCCCGAAATGCTGAATGATGTTTATGCCTGGGGAGTTTGGTGGCCAGCGGAAGTGTTTAAAATCAGAAGAGTGTTCCTGGAGCCACTCTGTAGCAATACTGGACGTGTGGGCTGTAATATTGTCCTGCTGGAATTGCTTAAGTCCGTCGGAATGCACAATGGACACGAATGAATGCAAGTGATCAGACAGGATGCTTCGTACGTGTCATCCGTCAGTGTCGTATCTAAGCGTATCAGAGATCCCATATCACTCCAGCTGTACAGGCCCCACACCGTTACAGAGCCCCCACCAGTTTGAACAGTATCCTGCTAACATGCAGGGTCCATGGATTCATTAGGTTGTTTCCATGTCCATCCGCTCAATACAATTTGAAACGAGACCCGTCCGACAAGGCAACATGTTTCCAGTCATCAACAGTCCAATGTCGGTGTTGACCGGCCCAGGCGAGGCGTAAACCTTTGTGTCGTACAGTCATCAAGGGTAAACGAGTGGGTCTTCGGCTCCGAGAGCCCATATCGATGATGTTTCGTTGAATGGTTCGCACGCTGACACTTGTTGATGGTCTAGCACTGAAATCAGCAGCAATTTCCGGGAGGGTTGCACCTCTGTCACGTTGAACGATTCTCTTCAGTCGTCGCTGGTCCCGCTCTTGCAGGATCTTTTTCCGGCCGCAGCGATGTAGGAGATTTGATGTTTTGCCGGATTCCTGATATTCACGGAACACTCGTGGAATTGTCTTCCACATGTAACACGTTATCTTTGGAGTTTTATAACATGTATTTGTAATAACCCTTTCAGGTTATTCTAAATATTCTTTCTCAGCTCTTGTTTTTTGTCTGTTATTTCTATGAACTCTTCGATGGTGCCATACTTTTTTTTCAGTTTCTTCATCGCTGGTATTTGTTGTTAGTAAATATACTTGAATTTTTTTTATGCGAGTTGGCCTACCTTATAACTTCTTCATGAGTATCCAGTCTCTCACATGTTAGGTTTTCACTACATTATGTACCCATTTCTTTGATAATACAATAGCTACTCCTTTTCCCTTGATTTTCGGTTTCCACTTCGAATTATTCTGAAATCTTCTGGTCTAAAGTTACCATTCCAACTCATCTTGTCTCATATAGTCCTAGAATATGCAGTTGACACTTTCTCCTTATCTTCTGGAATTCCTCCAGTTTTCCAAAGTTAACAAACTCACTGAATGTGTCAATGTCAAATTTATCTTTTCTTTTTTTATGGTGTTCCTGGTCCTTCTCTGAAGCATATCGTGTAATAACGACATGAAAAGCTTCGCCACTTCTCCTGGAAGAGTTGCGGCTCCTAAACCCATGATTGCTAAGGATACAGACACTATTAGATTTTGCTTTTGTTGCGAGTGGTTGGAAATCTTAAAGGATAATTAATGCGGTAGTTTCAAGTTGCTTTCCACATCTCCATGCCGTTGGCCTTGGTCGCTCATCCACCTTCGCGGGTAGCTCCCCCACCAAGAGGAAGGGTGTTCCCTACATCTGTTCGCTCCTCCGCCCTGCAAGGAGACCGTAGTCAGCTGACAGAAGTTGACTCCTTATTCTGGGAGACATTCTGCCCCCACCGACGTTGGCCGCCTGAAGTGTTACCACTAGAAAGTGTAAATCGGATTTTTCCCTTCTTTGAGTGTGAGACCATATTGCACTCCTCATACCCTTCCTCGGTTTGCGGAGCTAAACTAAGCAAGTAAACGGAATTATAAGTGCTAATGCAGGAGTAGGTTTAATAATGAATAAAAAAATAGGAGTGCGGGTTAGCTACTACAAACAGCATAGTGAACGCATTATTGTGGCCAAGATAGACACAAAGCCCATGCCTACTACAGTAGTACAAGTTTATATGCCAACTAGCTCTGCAGATGATGAAGAAATTGATGAAATGTATGACGAGATAAAAGAAATTATTCAGGTAGTGAGGGGAGACGAATATTTAATAGTCATGGGTGACTGGAATTCGTCAGTAGGAAAAGGGAGAGAAGGAAACATAGTAGGTGAATATGGATTGGGGGGAAGAAATGAAAGAGGAAGCAGCCTTGTAGAATTTTGTACAGAGCATAACTTAATCATAGCTAACACTTGGTTCAAGAATCATAAAAGAAGGTTGTATACCTGGAAGAATCCTGGAGATACTAAAAGGTATCAGATAGATTATATAATGGTAAGACAGAGATTTAGGAACCAGGTTTTAAATTGTAAGACATTTCCAGGGGCAGATATGGATTCTGACCACAATCTCTTGGTTATGAACTGCAGATTGAAACTGAAGAAACTGCAAAATGTGGGAATTTAAGGAGATGGGACCTGGATAAACTGAAAGAACCAGAGGTTGCACAGAGTTTCAGCGAGAGCATAAGGGAACAATTGACAAGAATGGGGGAAAGAAATACAGTAGAAGAAGAATGGGTTGCTCTGAGGGATGAAGTAGTGAAAGCAGCAGACGATCAAGTAGGTTAAAAGACGCGGGCTAATAGAAATCCTTTGATAACAGAAGAAATATTGAATTTAATTGATGAAAGGAGAAAATATAAAAATGCAGTACATGAAGCAGGCAAAAAGGAATACAAACGTCTGAAAAATGAGATAGACAGGAAGTGCAAAATGGCTAAGCAGGGATGGCTAGAGGACAAATGTAAGGATGTAGAGACTTATCTCACTAGGGGTAAGATAAATACTGCCCACAGGAAAATTAAAGAGACCTTTGGAGAGAAGAGAACCACTTGTATAAATATCAAGAGCTCAGATGGCAATCCAGTTCTAAGCAAAGAAGGGAAGGCGGAAAGGTGGAAGGAGTATATAGAGGGTTTATACAAGGGCGATGTACTTGACGACAATATTATGGAAATGTAAGAGAATGTAGATGAAGATGAAATGGAAGATACGATACTGCGTGAAGAGTTTGACAGAGCACTGAAAGACCTGAGTCGAAACAAGGCCCCGGGAGTAGACAACATTCCATTAGAACCACTGACGGCCTTGGGAGAGCCAGTCCTGAAAAACTCTACCATCTGGTGAGCAAGATGTATGAGACAGGTTAAATACCCTCAGACTTCAACAACAATATAATAATTCCAATCCCAAAGAAAGCAGGTGTTGACAGATGTGAAAATTACCGAACTATCAGTTTAATAAGTCACAGCTGCAAAATGCTAACGCGAATTCTTTACAGACGAATGGAAAAACTGGTAGAAGCGGACCCCGGGGAAGATCAGTCTGGATTCCGTAGAAATGTTGGAACACGCGAGGCAATACTAACCTTACGAGTTATCTTAGAAGAAAGATTAAGAAAAGGCAAACCTACGTTTCTAGCATTTGTAGACTTAGAGAAAGCTTTTGGCAATGTTGACTGGAATACTCTCTTTCACATTCTAAAGGTGCCAGGGGTAAAATACAGGGAGCGGCAGGCTATTTACAATTTGTACGGAAACCAGATGCCAGTTATAAGATTCAAGGGGCATGAAAGGGAAGCAGTGGTTGGGAAAGGAGTGAGACAGGGTTGTAGCCTCTCCCCGATGTTATTCAATCTGTATATTGAGCAAGCAGTAAAGGAAACAAAAGAAAAATTCGGAGTAGGTATTAAAATTCATGGAGAAGAAGTAAAAACTTTGAGGTTCGCCGATGACATTGTAATTCTGTCAGAGACAGCAAAGGACTTGGAAGAGCAGTTGAATGGAATGGACAGTGTCTTGAAAGGATGATATAAGATGAACATCAACAAAAGCAAAACGAGGATAATGGAATGTAGTCAAATTAAATCGGGTGATGCTGAGGGAATTAGATTAGGAAATGAGACACTTAAAGTAGTAAAGGAGTTTTCCTATTTAGGGAGTAAAATAACTGATGATGGTCGAAGTAGAGAGGTTATAAAATGTACACTGGCAATGGCAAGGAAGTCGTTTCTGAAGAAGAGAAATTTGTTAACATCGAGTATAGATTTAAGTGTCAGGAAGTCGTTTCTGAAAGTATTTGTATGGAGTGTAGCCATGTATGGAAGTGAAACATGGACGTAACTAGTATGGACAGAAAGAGAATAGAAGCTTTCGAAATGTGGTGCTACAGAAGAATGCTGAAGATAAGGTGGGTAGATCACGTAACTAATGAGAAGGTATTGAATAGGATTGGGGAGAAGAGACGTTTGTGGCACAAGTTGACTAGAAGAAGGGATCGGTTGGTAGGACATGTTCTGAGGCATCAAGGGTTCACAAATTTAGCATTGGAGGGCAGCGTGTAGGGTAAAAATCGTAGCGGGAGACAAAGAGATGAATACACTAAGCAGATTCTGAAGGATGTAGGTTGCAGTAGGTACTGGGAGATGAAGAAGCTTGCACAGGATAGAGTAGCATGGAGAGCTGCATCAAACCAGTCTCAGGACTGAAGACCACAACAACAACTTATCTTCAGTCATCTAGTAGGCGGCACCACCAAAGTGTTACGAATTCTGACTGCACACTCGCCTTACAACTAATAAAGCGCCAAGAAAGCAAGGAGGAAACTAAATGAAGCTAAATGGCTTGAGATCTTATCTGATGAGATTCGCGTCTTTACACTATCTTCAGATGTATAAATATGATGACGTTGGACCTCGCTGGGCAGGATGCCTGCCATGATCTATCTGGGGTGTCACTAGGCCGTTGTACCATCTCCGGAGGCTCACTGTACCACGATTGTTGCAAGTGGTATTTGACATGTCGGATACTGGCAACAGGTCACATTTGACGTCTGAGCTGGTCCCACACGTGTTCTGTCGGGAACCTGGCTACAGGAGCACTTCAGCATCATGCAGATAGCTCACAGGATTACATGCCATGTGAACACGAGCACTGTTCTGCTGAAAATGGCACCATAGCAATTTCACGTAGCAGGGGACTCAGGATGGTCGTGATGTACCACTGTGCCATCAGACAGCACTGACGAGCTGAAGTCACACCCAGTGGCTCCCCAGAGCACAGCGCCAGGAGTGGCACCGCTGTGCCTCTCTAGAAACGATTCCCGGTCGCCACCATATTCTCGATGGTCATCCATGGTACTGTAGAACTGTGGTACCTCGCTGAACACAATGCGATTCCATTCATCGACAGTCCACGCTTCCCAGTCGCAGCAAAACTCCGATCGCCGCCGTCTGTGCTGTGGTGTTAACAGCTGACTAGGCATGGCCATAGTCTGGCTGTTGCTGGTCTCTGATTAATGATGCGGGATGACACAAAGCGTCGCAGAGATTCCATTACTCGTGCTCGGATAGCAGGCGCAGTTGTGAAGTATTTGGTGCACAATACTCCGATCCTCCCTCGTGGTAGTCAGACGTCGTAGACGGACCTTAACCACGAGTACGCCTGCCCTCACGTTACCACGCAGTTCAACATCGGGCTGCTGCCACATTCGAACGCCCTACCAACCTGGATACTGCACGAATTGACCAGCCGCCATAATACAGACCCATAGTGAGGGTGTCTTCAAATTCCGTGATAGCTGACAACGCTGTCTCATAGGAGTTTGCTACGTCTCCTTGTTTTTCCACATCGGTAACTGAATATCTGACGCTGTTCACGCCCGTCTTACACCCTGTAGCTCCTGGTAATAACAGTAAAAGTGAATAACACTCTTCTCACCGTGTTACCTGTTACAGAGGCCTGGAACTGAAGTTATGTATATAAACACCAGTCAGATTTATGTATACGAAGCCATATTGAGAACCGTCACTGTTTCCTAATTGCCTCCATTTTTTTCAGGCAATATACACTCCTGGAAATTGAAATAAGAACACCGTGAATTCATTGTCCCAGGAAGGGGAAACTTTATTGACACATTCCTGGGGTCAGATACATCACATGATCACACTGACAGAACCACAGGCACATAGACACAGGCAACAGAGCATGCACAATGTCGGCACTAGTACAGTGTATATCCACCTTTCGCAGCAATGCAGGCTGCTATTCTCCCATGGAGACGATCGTAGAGATGCTGGATGTAGTCCTGTGGAACGGCTTGCCATGCCATTTCCACCTGGCGCCTCAGTTGGACCAGCGTTCGTGCTGGACGTGCAGACCGCGTGAGACGACGCTTCATCCAGTCCCAAACATGCTCAATGGGGGACAGATCCGGAGATCTTGCTGGCCAGGGTAGTTGACTTACACCTTCTAGAGCACGTTGGGTGGCACGGGATACATGCGGACGTGCATTGTCCTGTTGGAACAGCAAGTTCCCTTGCCGGTCTAGGAATGGTAGAACGATGGGTTCGATGACGGTTTGGATGTACCGTGCACTATTCAGTGTCCCCTCGACGATCACCAGTGGTGTACGGCCAGTGTAGGAGATCGTTCCCCACACCATGATGCTGGGTGTTGGCCCTGTGTGCCTCGGTCGTATGCAGTCCTGATTGTGGCGCTCACCTGCACGGCGCCAAACACCCATACGACCATCATTGGCACCAAGGAAGAAGCGACTGTCATCGCTGAAAACGACATGTCTCCATTCGTCCCTCCATTCACGCCTGTCGCGACACCACTGGAGGCGGGCTGCACGATGTTGGGGCGTGAGCGGAAGACGGCCTAACGGTGTGCGGGACCGTAGCCCAGCTTCATGGTGACGGTTGCGAATGGTCCTCGCCGATACCCCAGGAGCAACAGTGTCCCTAATTTGCTGGGAAGTGGCGGTGCGGTCCCCTACGGCACTGCGTAGGATCCTACGGTCTTGGCGTGCATCCGTGCGTCGCTGCGGTCCGGTCCCAGGTCGACGAGCACGTGCACCTTCCGCCGACCACTGGCGACAACATCGATGTGCTGTGGAGACCTCACGCCCCACGTGTTGAGCAATTCGGCGGTACGTCCACCCGGCCTCCCGCATGCCCACTATACGCCCTCGCTCAAAGTCCGTCAACTGCACATACGGTTCACGTCCACGCTGTCGCGGCATGCTACCAGTGTTAAAGACTGCGATGGAGCTCCGTATGCCACGGCAAACTGGCTGACACTGACGGCGGCGGTGCACAAATGCTGCGCAGCTAGCGCCATTCGACGGCCAACACCGCGGTTCCTGGTGTGTCCGCTGTGCCGTGCGTGTGATCATTGCTTGTACAGCCCTCTCGCAGTGTCCGGAGCAAGTATGGTGGGTCTGACACACCGGTGTCAATGTGTTCTTTTTTCCATTTCCAGGACTGTATAACTTGCTCAGTTATTCCGGTCGGTTGATTGTTTTGGGGGGAGGAGACCAGACAGCGAGGTCATCGGTCACATCGGATTAGGGAAGGTTGGGGAAGGAGATTGGCCGCGCCCTTTGGAAGGAACCGTCCCAGCATTTGCCTGGAGCGATTTAGGGAAATCACGGAAAACCTAAAACAGAATGGCCGGACGCCGGATTCAACCGTCGTCCTTCCGAATGCGAGTCCAGTGTGCTAACCACTGCGCCACCTGGCTCAGTAGTTATTCCGGAAGCTGCCTATGACTCAGGAAGTCACCAAAATCTTTTACCACTTCCACAAAAATATTTGATCTCTTATCAGTAACATACAACACGTAATATTTAGCAAAACATTTTAAAATATAATCTTAAATGTACTAGGTCTAGAAACAAACAGTATTGAGACAACAGTTTATCAAAATCGATGAAAATATTTGCAATGAGAGACGTACACAATTAAGGGGATCGCCGTAAGCAAAAAGTATTTTAAAATTATAAAATCTTCCATCACAATTCGTTAACAAGGACCAATGATCAGAGACAAACAGGTAAAGCGGCTTAAGGCCAAACGACAAGCGAAGTGCACAAAAAAAAACTGATATTTTGCTATTGCAGCACTACGATTAATTAAAAATCAAGGGCTATCATATCACAGCCTAACAACCTGTTAGTCGCTGCTAAGTATTTGATTACCTTGCGGCTTCTTTGTTAAAATGAAAATGTAAAAAAATGCAATAACAAATTTAGCAACTGCAAAATTGGCTTAAGCTAGAATTACAGATATGTCTCATTGGAAAACCAAAATAACTTAAGTTACAAGCAGGTACATTACAGTGAAGAAAAAAAAAGTTCCAGCCTAATTCAGAATAGTTCGTAGCAACTGTACCAACGGCTTAAGGCCAAATGATAATTACCTATCATATGAAGGAATGCAAATACAATGGACAATCATAGATGAAGAACACAGCTGCTGAAACCATTAATTACACCGCGCAGTTTCACCAAACTACATCCTAATAAAACGTACTAACCACCATGAAGACAAAACATAATTGTATGGCTACTAAAAATCTGACATACACTGAAATTTAGTGGTATTAAGGTGAGGCCATGTACAGGTTAACTGAATTAACGGCCGGTGCCCATCCAAATAAGTTTTACAATACTTGAATTTCTTCAGGTTTTCTTGAAAGTCTCCTAAAGAGCAAGAAATACGTTAATAATTATATACTGAGATTTACAGCATAATGGTCAAGCAAATGTTAAACTGAACATACGTTACAATTCACCTCTAAGCGGCATTTCTTATATTTACTTAAACATTTAAAAAATTCATAGAATCAAATGCAATTTAGATAACTGAGAAAAAAACGTCAAATGAGGTAAGTCTCAAACCTCTGAATGACAAGAAAGCAAACAACAACAGTAGCAAGTCAAATACAGGAACAGAATGGGCAAGGCTTAACGGGCAACAAGGTAAATATAAGCATGACACAGGCAGCTAGTTCAGTAAGGCAGCAAAGAACAGATAATATAGACTTGACGTAATCAGCTGGATAGCTGCCTACCGAACGTAGGTATCTTTTAATAGCCAAATTTCAAAACTGCTGACGTCATGGTGAAGTTCCTGACAAACAAACAAATAACGGCTAATGTGTTCTGCAACGTTCACACATATACGGAATTAAACATTACAGTAGTTAAGTACAGCCGGCCGAGGTGACCGAGCGGTTCTAGGCGCTACAGTCTGGAACCGCGCGACCGCTACGGTGGCAGGTTCGAATCCTGCCTCGGGCAAGGATGTGTGTGATATCCTTAGGTTAGTTAGGTTGAAGTAGTTCTAAGTTCTACGGGACTGATGACCTCAGAAGTTAAGTCCCATAGTGCTCAGAGCCATATGCTTTGAAGCTAAGTACAGGCCAATACACAAATTTGAACGGGCCAAAATATAAAGCCAACTGAGCCACCAGTAAGAGCTAAAAGTATTTAAATGAAATGCCAAAATTAGTAGAGGGTGACAACTTTAAATTTCTTTAAAATGCAAGACACCAAATTATAGGTAATAAGATACAAGGCACCTTAAGGAAAATTAGCAAGCATTACATAGAAGATCCTGGCAAGAAATTTACAAAGTGCAAATTCGTACAACGTCTTGAAGATACTAAAATTCGACCATGCCTGGCGTGTACAAAATAAACTTGGTGCACGTTTGCCATATTTTGCGAAAACGTGTTCTAGATAATGAACACAAATGAGCGCCTTTGGCTCATGATATCAGACTGGAATAATGATACAAAAACCAAGTAGACACGAAAGAAACCAGGACATAGGTATAAGTACAGAATTAGTGCCTGTTTTTACTAGTAAAGGGCTCACAATTTGGGTAGGAAACGGTCACCAGGCAGACTTGCTTCCTTCATTGGTCGAGTAGCTGCTGGTTAAATTTCCAACTGACGAGATGGCGCCGAGAATAATACACAGGCGAGGCTACCGCCTTCCAGCGATGCACAGCTGAAGCCGACCGCTCGCGTGTCCCTCGTGAACGCTGCCCTTCCCTTCAGTCGCGACTGCTACCACCCTGTCACTTAGCATCCGCCGCAGATAACGCGTGCTTACGCGGCCAAGCGTCGCCCGGTTCACCAGCAACGGCCCAGAGGCAAATCTAGTGTTGATGCAGGCGATACGGCAAAAGACGTTGTGAACGCGCGGCACCGTTTATTTTTCTTAAATGTAAGCCATTTAGTGGTTGCGTATGACTTAAATGAGCCCCAGGCGGGCACATACACGATTAATCACTTATAAACAGCCTGTAAACTGATTTTTATCTTGCAAATAGCCTGCAGAATTTTTAACTTATTGCCAGTAACAAACGTCTAAAGCTGAATACGATTTATCATTTTGAAACGTAACCGCTGACTGCGAATTTCTTATCACCAGCTGTACTAAATGCATATTTACTGCCCTGCAGTGACAGAAAGCTTGTGCCGGACTGGAGCTCGCACCCGGATTATCCACTTAACGCAAACGGTCGCCTTAGCAACTTCAGCTACCTGTGCAGGCTCCCCGTACCGACGCAAACCTCCATACGTCGCACTGTCTACATCCTTATGTCATAGTCCACTACATTACTTGGATTCCCGAAATAGTAAGAATGGTGTAGTATCGTAGCTTACCGATACTTCCAAATCCGGCGCCGCGAAGATACATGCGGGCGCCAAGAGCAGCGCTTTGAACATCCAATCGATGAAAAACCTACAGGCAACCGTCCAACGAAGACCGCTAGGACAGTGTCATAAGCTGCGGGCACCTGGGCGTCAGTCTTCTGGTTCAAGGTTACTTTAAGTTGCTGGTTAGTGCTCATCTTTACACCGAGTTTGTAATAGTTAGCTCTACTGGTAAATATGCTGTGCCCGTGTCGGGCCTATGCTTACAGCTAGATACATCTGCTTCAAATTGTCAACAGCGTAGCAGTTATTTCGCACACTCTGAATAAATTATGCGTACTTGAAATGAGCTTGTGTCGTCTAATTCATTGCTTTACATGAATGCATAATGTTTATTCTTTCGTACATGTCTGAAAGAACAGATGCCACGTGTGATCTGCAGCTGTGATACATGCAGGGTGACAATTATTGAACTATATGAAAAAAAACGTAAATTAGTTACAAACTACGGCGTACACACACTCTATTCAATATTTAAACGTCACTACAGATATTCGGATTTAGGTTATGACATGTTCGATATGCCTGCCATCACTGGCGATTATGTGGCGCAGACGAATAGCGAAATTCTGGATGAGCTGCTTAAGTGTCGGAACATCGATGCTGTCCGTGACCTCCTGACCGGCTGTTTTCAACTCAGCAATAGTTTTGGGGCTATTGCTACACACCTTGTCTTTCACACAGCCTCACAAAAGGGAGTCGTATGTATTCAGATCCGGAGAACATAGCGGCCAATCGCTGTCCATGCCAGTGCCTCTGGATACCCCAGAGCCAGAGTTAGGCCCCCAAAGAGTGCCTCCAGGACATCAGATACTCTCCTGCTTCGAGGGGGTCGAACTCCACCTTGCATGAACCGCATCTTATCAAATCAGCGTCACTTTGGATAATAGGAATGAAATCATCTTCGAAAACCTTCACATACCCATTATTCGGAGAGTGGACACTGCATACCACACAGTCACCCGTTGAGGGCGAAGAGATTCACGATCGGGTAATGAACCTTATTGACGAACCTATCGAAACGAAAGTGGGCTTCGTCCCTAAATGCGCATACTAATTCCAATCATGCCCGGCGGCCAACGGCGCAGTTTCAATGTCCGTACGCAAACCTTTCAGAGGTTATGACGATTTTATTTCTCATAGTTCAATAATTGTCACCCCGTATTGTGTCGATTGAAACTGAAATGTGGAGACAGACTAGGAAAGGGCATGAACTACTGATATCACCTGCATCGGAACCTTTTGCAGAAACAGAGGCGACGAGTGCAAATGTGAGCCACACCGGAACGCGAACCCGGAATCCTCTGCTTGCTAGGCATCTGCGTTAATCACTGCGCCACCCAGACACAGTATTTACACCTCATGCGTGGACTACCTCGGCACGCTCGCAGCTTGCACACATTCCCACTAGCGCCACCTGTCCTCCCTCATTCCCTGTCCATCTCCTCCATACTCGCTAATTTACATTCCCACTGGAGGTCTGACGTAAATGTGCATCCACACTGAAGTTTGTGGATTCATTGCCCATGAAAGCGAATCGATTATATTAATGCGTTGTGTCTGTTTTTTCTAACATGTCCGAAAGAACAGACCCGCTCAGGCAGGTAAGTGCTGCTAGGTCGGAGCTTGTGTTATTCGGGGAGTGTGTCGAGATAGGCTGCACATATTTGGTAAACGCTGTGTCCGGGTGGTCCAGTGGTAAATGAAACTACCTATCAAGCAGAAAATTCCCGGTCCGATTCCAGATCCGGCGAACATTTCCACTCGTCACGCAACTGATATCATTATTTCCTTTCCTTTCCCACCATTCCACATTTTATTCACACAATCTTTTCTTACCCGTCCAGATTCCTATGGTGACAGATCTTGTGGCCACCTTCCACCCATTTATCATTAGCAGCGAAGACTTGCCGTTTTCCTCCTCGTATCATAACGGTTACCGACACTCATTGTAACGCCTAGGAATGTTCGAGGAGCCGGCTCCTGTAGTTTCGGTTGGCTGAGATACTACAAAATGGACTGTTGCGAATCGATACCGATTTTTTGATCACCGTATGCCAGCCGAGACTTTCAATACTTGCTTGCATGTCTAAAAGAATTGTCAAGGCAGCGCTTCCAGACATAAATATTTATTATTTACAACAAAATTTCTAAAAACCTGACGTAACGGAACTCAAATGCCACAAAAATTTTTCTTCGTCCTTTTTAAACATCAGGACTGGTCATGACCAATTCGTACACGAGTTCATTTTACTGCTCTACACACTCTGCCGGAGATGACTGCATTTCTGATTACAGACATATAAAAAGTTCTTTCTTAAGGAAAACTTGCCCACTTGCGCTGCCTCCACTTAGAGCCTCTAAAACACTTCCGTCGCTGCGCAGTGCCGTGCACGAGTCAATCTGTATGTAAATGCACGGCCTGCGCCAGCGGTGGAAGTGCTGCGGCATAAAGCAGCCCCGCGAAACACTGTGCAATATCCGGCGAGCGGCCGCCACCGCCACGTCAGAAGTTTCTTCCGGGCAGCCGGTGGCGGGACCCTAGACATCGCGCTGCTCATTACAGAGGGCAGCCCGAGGTAATGGTCGGCCACTCATAAAACGGCAGCGGTTCACAGAATTTACTGGCCGGTCACTATGAGCCCATATGTCTCCAGCAACGAGTCTATGTGCGAGAGGAAAATTAGTAGACTTGGAACGGAGGTACCACTGAGGCCGATGGAGTTACCCATAATTTTCGTACAAGTGAGGCAGTATCCCTAGCACTTCATTAATATGTGGGATTTTGTTTGTACGGAGTTTTAAAACGATTGTATTGCTGCCATTTTCTTCTAATAGAAATCGTGAAATACTTTGCAGATGTAATTTTTTTTCAGGGTGATTTATTACCATTGACAAGTTATATAAAGACTGAGACTAATACGAGATAGCGCCTCGGTTTTCACCACTTTAGAAATGGCACCACAATATAGTCATGCTTCGTTTGAAAATGGTGTGCGGGAAAGACATCCCAAGATTGAAACCACACAGTAAAACTCCGAGAAAGGGCCTTACAAGGAATTGTTGCATCGAGAACCAAGGGAGCATGAAATAGTTAACGCCATGATCATATAACAGCAAACAGAACAGAACAGTCTGTACACACAATGAAAATTATTTTATCAATGTTAATGATCGTCGAGCTCTGTGGCTGTGGATTGCATTATTTGAAAAATATAACCACTATTTTCTATAAATGGCGCTTAAGTAAGTGTTCTAAATTTCTGTGGAAGATAATATTGTTCAAAAGAAAAAAAAAATTATAAACACGTGTCTCGAAACCTATAGTTATCATTACAAAATGCAATTAAATGAGCTACAATGCAACGTGACTTTCAGTTAATTACTGTTATTTCTCGTTTTTAATTAAGTTTAAATTATAATGGCATGCGGATTTTCTTCCAAATGAAATATTTATTTTAATAAAGTGTGATTCGGTCGTAATAGTGATGAAGGAAACGGATCCTACTGTAGTAAACGACATGGGGACACCAGTAACAATGAAGCTGATTAAAGGTCTACAAAATCACTGCAGTGTTCACTTAAGATGATCCTATGACACTGGCAAGCTTTACACAAAGCTACACCGCTAAATGGCACTGCCTTGTGCCGGTTTGCGGATGATGTGGCTTAATTTGTTTCGTTGCAATGATAAATAATCATAATACTTGTTTCAATAACGAGTAGATTGCATTAGCTTTGGCCACACAGTGCTCTTGTTCCGGTATTTTATTTTCCACATCCTATTCATTACAACATGTACTGTGACCTACATATATGCTCTCTCATTAAACACATATAATGGCTCAAATGGCTCTGAGCACTATGGGACTTAACATCTGTGGTCATCAGTCCCCTAGAACTTAGAACTACTTAAACCTAACTAACCTAAGGACATCACACACATCCATGCCCGAGGCAGGATTCGAACCTGCGACCGTAGCGGTCACGCGGTTCCAGACTGACGCGCCTAGAACCGCACGGCCACACCGGCCGGCAAACACATATAATGCCTTGCCTCACTTTATATACCACACCGAAAACGCACTCCAGCAAACAATCCAGCACGGCTACCTTCCGCTCATGCCGTTATACAGTTGCAAATCTCATCTCTTGCCTCTCTGTCGGCGCGCACTCATGGCTCAAAAATGCTAGTGGTATACTCTTAACAGACTCTATGGAATTTACACGGCGCAAAGTCCCTGACTTGGCCAGCGTATTCCTGCTTGAAAATTTTACAATATTGTTTTTGAATATATCATTACAAATGCGCATTACTAATAAAATATTGAATACATTCTTTCATATTCAGAAAAAATATTAATATTGCAAAATTGTATGAAGTGATGATTTTAAGGCACTGTCTTGTAGTGTTACAAACTGATCCTAAATGAGTTGTAATACTTATTGGCGAAGTCTTTCTTAATACCGTCACAAAACACAAAGGTCGACAGACTTGAAATTAGGTGATTGTATTTGTAATACTAGTTCCTTGTGTGGCTTAGGTTACCCGAGAGACAAACCGTACCAAGTCCGCGAGTGCGCACACTGTGCCACACAATCACCCGTAAGACTAAAAAATACATTCTTCTCCAGCACCAGGAGTGCATTCAAAACGAAGACCTGCTATGACTAAACTGCTTTCATTTTTCAGTTAATGTGAACGTATGGAGAGTAGTTCGAAGGAGCAGAATCTTACTACCAATCTTTGAAGCAAATGGAACTAAAGAAGATATGTAAAGAGAAATCAGTCGTCATGAATTTCCTTCATACTGTGACGTGAGTAATGTTACAGCATGTGATTTTCCAGGTTTGCTCGTCGTTATTCATTAATTGTTTGCTTTCGGGTGTTCAGCCGACTCGTTAATTCCATTAATTTGCACGATATTTCGACGAACAGTACAGTCATCTTCTTTGTTATTTGTTTTCCGACATATTCTATATCTTAAAGCCACTGTCCCAGAAACTTGACGTTTGCATCCCGATACCAGGTTCGTCATATGCTATTTCATGATTATATTGCAGGGAGTGTTCGGTAGTGGAAAGATTAGTAGACTCCGTCAGAAACATGGTATCCAGTGTGTTTCACTTCTCCTATGTGATATCACATCTTAGTAATGTACAAGATAATCGACGTCTCAAATACCCAAGGGTGTATCACATTTCAGGCGCATGTAGCTTATCTTGAGTGTGGTAGACTACTACATCAATAAAATAAATGTGAAAGGAACGTCAGCGACACACCCAACTAAAATATGTAGGCTAATCCACTGTCGTCCACGTGATATCTGTTTCTTTTCCGCTTCCATCGCAGCTACGAATAGATCTGAAATTTTAGAAGTAAATATGTAAGAGAATAACAATTAGTAAGTAAAGCCTAAGGTAACAGAGACCACAGACGAGACGATAATTATAATTCAGCTGTGTCTTCTTTCTTTTGTCTCCCTGATACCAAAGAACGGGAAGATGAACGTGGTGGTCAGAAACACTCTGAGAACTTTGTAATGGTGTTTGAAGGTAAATTGTGCTGAAACATAGTTGTTGAGAAAAAAAATCGACACGTCGCTGTGGTTCCGAGTCAATTAGTATTGAAGTCAGCCAGTTCAAGTTCTTGCACGGGCAGGTTCCAGTGGCCCGCCAGAGACGGTGTCGCAGAACATGTTCTTCCTTTGGTTTCCTAAATCCGAACAAGAGAGAGAAATAAAAACTGGAGTTGGGACGGTAGTAAGAATGGAACCCGAACCAAAAACTGAGAAAACTAGCGGATAATCATCTACGCTAGGAGAACAATTGGCACCGCTTGTATCTGGCTGGCTGATTGCTTTAATTTGCGCACACAAAGCCTGATTTGCTATCTCGAATGCTAATTAACTCGGAACTGACTCGACGTGTCGAATTTCCGGAACACCCTTATATGCTACTTACAAGGGTACCTCCCCATCGCACCGCCTCAGATTTAGTTATAAGTTGGCACAGTGGATAGGCCTTGAAAAACTGAACACCGATCGATCGAGAAAACAGGAAGAAGTCATGTGGAACTATGAAAAAATAAGCAAAATATACAAACTGAATAGTCCATGCACAAGATATGCAACATCAAGGATTGTATAAGCTCAAGAGCGCCGTGGTCCCGTGGTTAGCGTGAACAACTCTGGAACGAGAGGTCCTAAGTCAAATCTTTCCTGGAAAGAAAATTTTAATTCTTTATTTTCAGTTTATGTGACAAACTCTTATCTTTTTATCACTTTTTTGGGAGACTTATCACATCCGCAAGAAAACCTAAATCGGGCAAGGTAGAAGAATCTTTTTACCCATTTGCCAAGTGTACAAGTTAGGTGGGTCGACAACATATTCCTGTCGTGTCACGCACATGCCGTCACCAGTGTCGTATAGAACATATCAGACGTGTTTTCCTGTGGAGGAATCGGTTGACCTGTGACCTTGCGATCAAATGTTTTCGGTTCCCGTTGGAGAGGCACGTCCATTCGTCTAGTAATCGCACGGTTTTGCGGTGCGGTCGCAAAACACAGACACTAAACTTATTACAGTGAACAGAGACGTCAATGAACGAACGGACAATCATAACTTTGCGAAAATAAAGAAAGTAAACTTTTCATTCGAAGAAAGACTTGAACCAGTGACCTCTCGCTCCGCAACTACTCACGCTAACCACAGGACCACGGCGCTCTTGAGCTTATACAATCCTTGATGTTGCATATATTGTGCATGGACTACTCAGTTTGTATATTTTGCTTATTATTTCATAGTTCCACACGTTCCTGTTTTCTCGATCGATCTGTGTTGAGTTTTTCAAGGCCTATCCACTGTGCCAACTTATAACTAAATCTGAGGGGGATGCGATGGGGAGGTTCCCTTGTTAGAAAATATAGACTGAAGCGTTTATAATAATGTGTAGCTACTCACAGAGAACACATGTGTGCTGTAATTTTTACATGGCTGCGTAACTTAATAGATATTCTAACGCGTTAATATGGAACTGATCGACGCTGGAGAAAAATTAGTTTCAATTTTTGGATTCACAAACGCATTAGTATATCTACCAAATTTTGCTGCCATACGACAATTAGAGCCCACACTAGACAGTCATGAGTAGCTGCACTTCAATCACGACGAAAAAGACATCGTCCAGTGACACTACAGAGAGTCAAAGGCACCAGCGCCTGCATCTAGACCGCCCCTTAGGTAGCAAACGTGACTTTTATGCTGACGCACCGTAGAGGAACGTCCTGTAAATTTGTTTGTTAAGGTGTTAGCTCAGATAGTAGAGCACTTTCCCGTGAAAGGCAAAGGTCCCGAGTTCGAGTCTCGGTCCGGCACACAGTTTTAATCTGCCAGGAAGTTTCGTACCAGCGCACACTCCGCTGAAGAGTGGAAGTTCCATTCTGGGAACATCCCCTCATGGTGTGGCTACGCCATGCCTGTGCAATATCATTTCTTCCACGAGCGTTAGTAGTGCAAGATCTGCAGGAGAGCTTCTGTGAAGTCTGGGAGGTAGGAGACTATATACTGGCGGAATTGAAGCTGTGAGTACGGGTCGTGAGTCGTGCTTGGGTAGATTAGATGGTAGAGCACTTGCCCGAGAAAGGCAAAAGTCCCGAGTTCGAAGCTCGGTCTCGCACACAGTTTTAATCCGCCAGGAAGTTTCATATCAGCCCACACTCTGCTGCAGAGAGAAAATTTCATTCTGGAACTTGTTTGATATTCGGTGAATGCCACGATCGCCAGTGGTGAAGACAGCACTAGCTACTCCGTAGACAGGCCTTGTCTCTGTTATGTGGCTTACGGGATTTATTATGCAATATGTTAATTTCTTAAAAATATGATCGTGAAGATATCTGAACACCCGACGCCGAGTCATAACAAAATTTGACTATGTGCGAAAATATTGTCCTACTTTTATGTAGAAGTATTGACAGACTGTAAGTAAAAGGTAACGATACAACTACCCCAAACGCAAGTTTGGCTCGGAGTAGATAGCGACGTGTTACATTGCTTCACTTAATCGTATAATAATCTTGTTACGTAATAACTGCAAGTATTCGCTCCATCATGCAATACATTGAAATACTATTCATGAACTAGTCACACAGATATTATAGTGCTGAATAGCTTACTGCAAAGGCAGAAACAGCATGCTCCTATCGAAAGTTTATACTTGAGTGCCAAAATTATTTGTAATGAAGGGTTGTGGGAATACTTAACATAAGAAGAATGTTGTTTACACTGTCCTTAACTTTTTTTTAAATTTCAGAATGTGAACGCAAACCCTCAGTGAGAAACTGTAGTTTACAAGTAAATAATATTTAGCTAGAATTTTGCTGTAACGTCACTTTTCAGTGGCAGATAATTTCCATGCCCGTCCTCGTTTCGTTTACTGCTATGCATATTGACACATCTCTTCTTGCAGTACGTCTATACATTGCCACGTTATTAATATTACTCCTCGCGTATTTCATCCATCATCACAGAACGCTGGCAGTTTCACAAAGAGCAGACCCCTTTACCGCAACGAACCATCTGCCACATACGTTTACTCTGAAAGTTGTTACGATAGTGGAAGCCTCTGCCTCACTAATTTAGTTTCTGGAACGAGGACAGTAAATGTTTTATTTACCTGTTTCTCATTGTCACACGTTCTACTTTTCAGTGTGGTTTAACTTTTGAAACAATTGATTTCATAAATAAAATTATCTGGGTACATTAAAATGTTCAGACAGAAAAGACAGTATTTATGTAAAACACTTCCTTACACTCCAAACACATGGCGTTACTGGTTACAGTCTCAGAACCGTGATGCATATTTCGCAGTATTCCACATAATATTATGGATTGAGATTAATAAACTCACAAATGAGCTTCATGTTGTGCTTCTATGTTTTGCAAGTGAACGACTTTAAGTGTGTGCTACTGTCTTGACATAGCTATGTCGTTACACATCTCCCTCCTGCTCAGTGTGGATTTTCGGCAGAGAACACTGGCTAACCTGCTTCACACGCTGCATAGGAGTTACACAGATTTTACAGATGAACCTAGAAGTGTATCTCAATCTCTGTTGTTTTTAACAAATTGTCTGTAGAAGTTACCTAGTGATGTTAAAAATACATTTTATATGTGTCTATTGATAAAATCCGTTTAGCTGAAATTTTATGTTACATTTCTATACTGCAATTCTAAACCTGGTGTGGTAAAAAAGAGTAGATACTAGTTTAACACAATCAGCACCTATCTTTCTGCGTGTCACAGGCGCCGCTAGAACGTTGTATCTGTTTGTGTTGTAATGCAATCGTTAATCTCATTACTACATAGTGAAACAATTACAAATAAAGTATTAAATATATGATAGGTAAATTATTACTTCTGAAATGCAATTGAATGGAAATTTATAAATTATAGAGTGCAGGAATCAGTCGTCCTTATTTAGATTTTATTAGACAAATCAAAATTTCGGCTAGTAGCTAGCCATTCTCAGTGCACTATTTTCTGTTGTCAGTGCATGTAAGTCCCTGATGTTCGGGCTTCAGTCACTGTTCTTTGACTAGTATTGAATGAAACTGCGACTGACGCCCGAATAACAGGGACTTACATCTATTGACAATAGAAAATGGTGCATTGAGAATAGCTAGCTAATAGCCGAAATATGGATTTTCGTGATAAAATCTAAAAAAAGGACGACTGATTGCTGCTCTCTATTATTTATGAGTCACATAACAAATTCAAATGGCTCTGAGCACTATGGGGCTTAGCATCTGAGGTCATCAGTCCCCTAGAACTTACAACTACTTAAACCTAACTAACCTAAGGACATCACACACATCCATGCCCTTGGCAGGATTCGAACCTGCGACCGTAGCGGTCGCGCGGTTCCAGACTGTAGCGCCTAGAACCACTCGGCCAGTCACATAATAGTCGCTAAGTGCACCCACTTACCGAATGGAAGGTAACCTGATGAATGGGAATTGTACAATTAAACAAATGATAAGAACTCTTGTACCTTAATTAGTAACAAAGTACTGAAAAAATACAAATCTATGAAAATACAGAAAACACATCACTCATATGTTATCACATCAATATATGAGTAAGGAAATGTTGTACTTACTACTTTCATAAAAGAAATTGCAAATAAACATCACTTAATCTAAACAGCTGAAACAGATGTTTTGGAAGTTAATTTTAGCTCAAAGGATTTACTTAAAAATTATCAATCTTATATTACATAATTTTAGTTTTATAAACCGATTTTAACTGAATAAATTGTTTTAAACGAGTTTAAATAAAGGAAAACAAAGTCAAGTTTCTGCCTCCTCATTTTAAACAACAAAATTTAAATAAAATTACGCTATTTTATATCCAACACTGTTCACTAGAATTTCATCCAAAATTTTAATTAAAAATTCTGAAAACTGTAAAATGCTTGTTACTAAGTTTCACCTGTTAGTGCTCACCCGAAGACTGTTAGTCTACTCTTTGTTATCACAACCGATGATAGATACTACAGCCACTCTCTTGTATAGTTAAATGATATTTTCTTCCATACTTCCACATTATCTTTGGCTGAGTTGATTATTGTTCAATATCAAACACAAACTTGACACTGCATCTTGATGTCTCTTTCAGTGGAACGTCCCTCATGCCTACAGCTTCTCTGAGCAATTTACTTCTACTGTCTTCTGTAACTTTGTTCTTTGTTGTAAACTGGTTTTTATGTATTAGCAGGTTCAATTTATATCATCATCGCTACTGTAATTAAATTCTTTCACTTTTTGCTGACACAAATTGCAGAATTATGATTCGCTATATGTTCTGTTTGGTATTTGTTTGGCATTTTAATCGTCCATCCCGCTTTGAGTATCCACTGCAGTTAGCAACATTATAGCTCTTCAATTTTTTACACTGTTTTACCATACTGTAAATGATTAAACTTATTCTGTTTCTTACTCTTGCCAAGATTCGTACCTTACTTATTCCTAGGCAGTTACAAGATAATTATTCACGTTGTCAAATAATGAATAATTACATTCGCTATTGTCACTAGGCATAATCGTATTCATAAATTACAGAATATCAGTACGACATAGCCCTTCTACACTTTCCTCCTACTTTATACTCAGAGTCACAATCTCTTCCAGAATTCAATGTTGACCCATATAATCTCATTATGACACAACTAATTTGTGTGCCATTATTCACTGACTTTCTATATACACTCTTGGTTTCATTTTTACGTAGTGGATGAACTCCATTTACAAGTCATTTATTTACCAAGTGAATAAGTATGCATATATAAGTATATAGATATGTATTTACTAATTAATGACGTCCTTCATCATGTGTAAGATCAAAATTAAGATGAGATACTATTTTCCACAGACAAATTTCCATCATATGGAAAATCCAGTTACATAAAATACTCCTGTTACTTACTGATAACATATTGGAGACGTGATGTGCTTAACTACTCATGTACTCCATAATCAACAAATTTTTTTTCATTTACAAGAGAGATAACAATGTAGTAAAATATATTTTTAACAAACTGCAGGACGACTTGAAGAAGAATGAAAGTAGAAAATATCTCTGAGTGACTTGGAGCCCTTTGTTTTGCAAGCAATTGATTCATGAAGAGTATTCATTTCCCAGTGATTAACTACCCTGGACAACTGCCCCTTGTACAAATTTATGCGCACAATGTTTTATATATCGAATTTTTTCATAGGTTTTGGAAAAATTAGATAGTAGGGATTAATGTGGCTTATGTCCACCACTTCCAATGATATATGGTACTTGTGAAAGAATTTTGAGATCTTAGAAGTTATTTGCTTAACTGGCTCACAGATATTTACTGAAATTAGGTCTCCTGTCTTTATCTTAGTAGCTCTGACATCCATATCGTCTCTCCTTTTTCTAGCATGTTTTTATGGCACGAATGGGAAGCAGTGGTTGGGAAGGGAGTGAGACAGGGTTGTAGCCTCGCCCAGATGTTATTCAATCTGTATATTGAGCAGGCAGTAAAGGAAACAAAAGAAAAAATCGGAGTAGGTATTAAAATCCCGGGAGAAGAAATAAAAACTTTGAGGTTCGCCGATGACATTGTAATTCTGTCAGAGACAGCAAAGGACTTGGAAGAGCAGTTCAACGGAATTAACAGTGTCTTGAAAGGAGGATATAAGATGAACATCAACAAAAGCAAAATAAGGATAATGGAATGTAGTCGAGTTAACTCGGGTGATGCTGAGGGAATTAGATTAGGGTATGAGAAAGTAGTAAAGCAGGTTTGCTATTTGGGGAGCAAAATAACTGATGATGGTCGAAGTAGAGAGGATATAAAATGTACACTGGCAATGGAAGGAAAGCGTTTCTGAAGAAGAGAAATTTGTTAACATCGAGTATAGATTTAAGCGTCAGGAAGTCGTTTCTGAAAGTGTTTGTATAGAGTGTAGCCATGTATTGAAGTGAAACATGGACGATAAATTATTTGGACAAGAAGAGAATAGAAGCTTTTGAATTGTGGTGCTACAGAAGAATGCTGAAGATTAGATGGATAGATTACATAACTAATGAGGAGGTATTGAATAGAATTCGGGAGAAGAGGAGCTTGTGGCAAAACTTGATTAGAAGAAGGGTTCGGTTGATAGCACATGTTCTGAATTATCAAGGGATCACCAATTTAGTATTGGGGGGCTGCGTGGAGGGTTAAGATCGTAGGATGAGACCAAGAGATGAATACACTAAGCAGATTCAGAAGGATGTAGGTTGTAGTAGTTACTCAGAGATGAAAAAGCTTGCACAGGATAGAGTAGCATGGAGAGCTGCATCAAACCAGTCTCAGGACTGAAGACCACAACAACAACAACTTTGCCATCTTTCTTTTCTCCCCAACCCTCATTTCTTCTCTGCGAAGAAACTCAAAGATTTATTCCAAACAGTTCTTTCTTCAGGAGTAAGCTCAGTACTGTCATGGTTTAAACAGTTCATTATAGTTTCAAAATCCTTCAAATAAATTCCCGAAGGAGTAGGCTGATCGTTAAAATATATCCTGCAGAGACTGCATCTCGTAAGGATCCCATACAGCAGTGCGGTACTCTAGGCAAAGGACGGAAGTGTAGGCAATCTCTTTAGTCAATCTGTCGCATTGTCTGAGTCTTCCGCCAATAAAAGATAGTCATCTGTTCGCGTTCCCCTCAACATTTACGTTGTTTGCGATTACACTCCCTACGTGTACAGCGGTAGTGGCAGCCTTTAGACTTGTGTTATTTGTCGTGTAACTGAAATTTGACGGATTTCTTTCAGTGCTCACGTTGATAATCTCACACATTTCATTATTTAGGGTCAGTTTCAGCCTCAAATTCACAAAGGCGTCTCCTTTTGCAGGTATCCGAGTCGCCGACGACTGAGCTGCGGATCATCACCAGCACATTCGGCCACATCCGCTTCAAGGGTGAGTGCGACACGCATTGTGGCTTGCCTCTAAACTGTTCTGTCCAGAAAATATAACTTTACAACAAAGGGCAGATTAGCGTCGGCATTTCAATCAGCTGAGGCTTACTGACGCAGTGTGGAGCACACAAACTTCAAAGTAAAGTTAAGATGGTAAATCAACTAAGGAGTAGCAACATTTTTGCTTTCCTTTTAATTATCATCATCTGGAAGCAAACTGTATATCCGTTTGACAATTTGAAATAACACCATTGAAATATATCGTGCATAGAGCAAAATAATTTCTGTATCAAAATAATCTCTATACGTTGTGAGCATGTGGGTGCTATTCTGTCATTCTGCGCAACGGATTATTCTGAGATGTACCCTTTACCCTGTGGCTCCTGCAAGATGCAATTTCCACCCCCACACTTCTACAGAAGTCAGACAGACGCTCCTAACGTTCTAAAGAGAAATGCCTGAAAAACTTTCAGCAATAAATATCTTCTGGACTCGTCCGCTGTAAGGAAATGACGAAAATGTCACTAGTGGGATACTTGGTACTGGAGTAGTGCTAGTTAGTGTAAGAAAAACATGAAACTAACGAAAATTATTATTTATTTTGCTAAAATTCTGAGAAATCACAATGGCACCTTTAGTTATGAATTGAACAAGTTATTTCCGGGTTCTTTTCGGAATGTGAAGTTACCTCTCAAGGATTGGATTCGCTAATGAAATTTCTATACAAAGTTTAAGATTGTTATTGACTTGGTAGAATGGCTGAGAGCCGCACCTACTCAACTTGAATCATTATCCGTTAGAATGTTGCTAGGTATGGTCGAGGCTGTCACATCAGAAATGCAGTGAACTGTACTGTTGCGGAGGAAATATGGGGCTTGCAAGAGCTGTAGCGCACTTTACCGTGAGCTGCGATGACTGCTGTCTGCGCCGCTCGCTGCTGACAAATAAGATAACTCTCGTTCTATCTGGATTGACCTTCGCCAATCAAACTCTCCCTACGCCTTGATGAAGTCAAAGACTCCCATTCGCCCGTAGTCTATGCGTTAGTTGAGTATGTGCCAAGCAATATCGTAAGAGATGGAAAGAGCCAACGTGGTAGAACAACCGAGTTAGAAAACTGCTGCGGAAGCAAAGGGAACTTCACAGCAAACATAAACATAGCCAAAGCCTTTCAGGCAAACAAAAGTTACTCGAAGCGAAATGTAGTGTGAGGAGGGCTACGCGAGAGGCGTTCAATGAATTCGAAAGTACTGTACTGACTTGGCTGAAAATACTAAGAACTTTTGGTCTTATGTCGAAGCAGTAGGTGGACCAAAACAAAATGTCCAGACACTCTGTGACCAAAATGGTACTGAAACAGAGGATGACAGACTAAAGGCCGAAATACTAAATGTCTTTTTCCAAAGCTGTTTCACAGAGGAAGACTGCACTGTAGTTCCTTCTCTAGATTGTCGTACAGATGACAAAATGGTAGATATCGAAATAGACGACAGAGGGATAGAGAAACAATTAAAATCGCTCAAAAGAGGAAAGGCCGCTGGACCTGATGGGATACCAGTTCGATTTCACACAGAGTACCCGAAGGAACTTGCCCCCCTTCTTGCAGCGGTATACCGTAGGTCTCTAGAAGAGCGTAGCGTTCCAAAGGATTGGAAAAGGGCACAGGTCATCCCCGTTTTCAAGAAGGGACGTCGAGCAGATGTGCAGAACTATAGACCTATAACGTCGATCAGTTGTAGAATTTTGGAACACGTATTGTGTTCGAGTATAATGACTTTTCTGGAGACTAGAAATCTACTCTGTAGGAATCAGCATGGGTTTCGAAAAAGACGGGTGTACTCAGAGGGCCATAGACACGGGTTCACAGGTAGATGCCGTGTTTCTTGACTTCCGCAAGGTGTTCGATACAGTTCCCCACAGTCGTTTAATGAACAAAGTAAGAGCATATGGACTATCAGACCAATTGTGTGATTGGATTGAAGAGCTCCTAGATGACAGAACGCAGCATGTCATTCTCAATGGAGAGAAGTCTTCCGAAGTAAGAGTGATTTCAGGTGTGCCACAGGGGAGTGTCATGGGACCGTTGCTATTCACAATACAAATAAATGACCTTGTAGATGACATCGGAAGTTCACTGAGGCTTCTTGCAGATGATGCTGTGGAGTATCGAGAGGTTGTAACAATGGAAAATTGTACTGAAATGCAGGAGGATCTGCAGCGAATTGACGCATGGTGCAGGGAATGGCAATTGAATCTCAATGTAGACAAGAGTAGCGTGCTGCGAATACATAGAAAGATAGATGCCTTATCGTTTGGCTACAAAATAGCAGGTCAGCAACTGGAAGCAGTTAATTCCATAAATTATCTAGGAGTATGCATTAGGAGTGATTTAAAATGGAATGATCATGTAAAGTTGATCGTCGGTAAAGCAGATGCCAGACTGAGATTCATTGGAAGAATCCTAAGGAAATGCAATCCGAAAACAAAGGAAGTAGGTTACAGTACGCTTGTTCGCCCACTGCTTGAGTACTGCTCAGCAGTGTGGGATCCGTACCAGATAGGGTTGATAGGAGAGATAGAGAAGATCCAACGGAGAGCAGCACGCTTCTTTACAGGATCATTTAGTAATCGCGAAAGCGTTATGGAGATGATAGATAAACTCCAGTGAAAGACTCTGCAGGAGAGACGCTCAGTAGCTCGGTATGGGCTTTTGTTAAATTCGAGAACATACCTTCACCGAAGAGTCAAGCAGTATATTGCTCCCTCCTACGTATATCTCGCGAAGAGACCATGAGGATAAAATCAGAGAGGCTAGAGCCCATGCACAAGCATAGCGACAATCCTTTCTGCCATGAACAATACGAGACTAGAATAGAAGGGAGAACCGATAGAGGTACTCAGGGTACCCTTCGCCACACACTGTCGGGTGGTTTGCGGAGTATGGATGTAGATGTAGATGTAGAGTCTAGCTGTTCGCGTGGTACACCGGTCAGATAACCAGTCCACCATCTTGCCACTCAAATTTCGCTCGCAGGCGTTTAACTATAACTCTGTCCGTTCACACCGCACAGTAAGTGTGGCGGCCAACACAGTGAACAATGCTTAATCACAAGGACTCAATATAGAGTCGCACTCCAATTCGCTCTCGGCAGAGGAGCTCTCCCAGAGAAGTACTGAGGAGAGACTTGTTCCCTGCTCTTTAAGTACACGCACGACCGCATATGGTCTCATTACATGTTCTCGCTCCAAGAGCGACAACGGAACAGCCCCTCTCCACGCCAGACATGAAGGGGTATATCTTTCGGTCTCTTACATTGCTTCTTCAGCTCAAGGTGTCAGAAATTTCGTCTGCCAATCAGCATTGCTCTTCTAAAAGGTGAGGATGACGTTTCGTTTAAGGCGACAAATCCGGAAATCTGTAGCATCAGCGTTCCGCGTTTGCTGTCCCCCTGTGAAAATCTCTGAAACGGCTTGCTATGTTGTAAAGAATGCGTAGGCTGGACACTCCCACGCAATGTAGCGGAATTTGCTTTTAAGCTGAACACGGGGTCGTTCTTCCTTTCACTCGGGCAAACGCTGTCCACTCCATGGGCAGTCGAGGTTGACTCGACCTCTGAAGGAACCTGCATCTTACAACGTCACTCTGAGAAATCGTTATGCTTTATTTATTCGAGTGACAGTGATAGTACAGTGGTGTGCTGATGGTGAATTATGTGTCTCTACATCTAACAGTTTTGTCACTTCTTTAAGTATGTGATCATATCAGATCCTAAAATATTCAGGTAATATTTTGGTAACACTTTCGCTACAATGTGTCACATGTATGTGTTGTCGGGATGAACCTGATGAGTTCTTGTGTTGTTATTAAATGCTTACGAAGTAAAAGTCAGGAAAGGGTAAAACCGGGTGCCGTTGCTAGTAAGAGACAAACCCCGCTCATGGCTCCAGGTGATAATTATAAGTTGCAGTCTAATGGCATGCATGGAATCGTCGACCTTTCGAAGGTTTTTTTAAGGGGCAGAAGGCGCGATAACCTCATGGGAGAGATCAGGGCTATAGGACGTGGGCTTCAGTGCCTAATTCTTGTCTGCAATGGTTGAGGCTGGCCTCCTGGATTGACCAGCATCTAGTTTCGAATCGCCATCAGTACAGAACCTGGCGCACCATCGCACAAAGGTGGCCCATACACATTCTTCAATCTTCAATCCATGTCTACCGCTGTTTGTTCTTTGACAGCCAAGGAAATATAACGGCACGTTGGATCTGTTTGAGGCATTTGGATGTAACGTCGCCATAGTTCACATTTTGCCGTATGCACATGAGAAAGACAACAATGCCCCACTATTCCCTTGCCTACATTATTGGAGATTGAAAGCACTTAGTAACTTCTAGCAAACTTATACAAAATTGCAACCATCTTATAACTTTTTCTTGCTTACATATTTAACGTCAGTTATTTCCCACATTAATTCAATGTAGAGTAATAAGGAGTTTGCAGCTGTTTTGTATACAGGAGTTCATTCCTCTTTAATAGCAACAATCCGATCGTGGAACTTAACCCGGCAGCGAGGACACCGTCAACAGCTTCCTGTAGCAACCAGGCTACCGTCAACAGTTCCCTGTACCCTGGCTCCATTGAAGTACGGAATATAATACAGGGTGTTGGCATAAAGGCAAGTGGTCTAGAAACGTACACCATAACTACCTCTGCTTCTCTTGAAGCAAAATACTGGCGATGAAAATTTTTCTTTGCCATGAAGTATTTTTCCAGTTATATAATTTTAAGAAAGATAGGAAATTTACTGGGGATGCAACTACAGTAACCAGTCAGTATTTAACTTATAAAACTAATACACTTAATGGCAGATGTAATTCTTCCCTCATTATTACAGAATGTTTCAAAAATGACCGTTATGTTTGAAACGGCAATAAAAACTAAACGAGCAGCGATAGAAATACACCGTTTGTTGCAATATGCTTGGGACAACAGTACATTTTCAGGCAGACAAACTTTCGAAATTAAAGTAGTTACAATTTTCAACAACAGATGGCGCTGCGGTCTGAGAAAAACTATAGTACGATATTTTCCACATATCCACCATGCGTAGCAATAATATGGCGTAGTCTCTGAATGAAATTACCCGAAACCTTTGACAACGTGTCTGGCGGAATGGCTTCACATGCAGATGAGATGTACTGCTTTAGCTGTTCAATTGTTTCTGGATTCTGGCGGTACACCTGGTCTTTCATGTGTCCCCACAGAAAGAAGTCACAGGGGTTCATGTCTGGCGAATAGGGAGGCCAATCCACGCCGCCTCCTGTATGTTTCGGATAGCCCAAAGCAATCACACGATCATCGAAATATTCATTCAGGAAATTAAAGACGTCGGCCGTGCGATGTGGCCGGGAACCATCTTGCATAAACCACAAGGTGTTCGCAGTGTCGTCTAAGGCAGTTTGTACCGCCACAAATTCATGAAGAATGTCCAGATAGCGCGATGCAGTAATCGTTTTGGATCTGAAAAATGGGCCAATGATTCCTTTGGAAGAAATGGCGGCCCAGAGAGGACGCAGGGACGATGGGACTGCAACAGGGGGCTTTTCGGTTCCCCATATGCGCCAGTTCTGTTTATTGACGAAGCCGTCCAAGTAAAAATAAGCTTCGTCAGTAAACCAAATGCTGCCCACATGCATATCGCCGTCATCAATCCTGTGCACTATATCGTTAGCGAATATCTCTCGTGCAGCAATGGTAGTGGCGCTGAGGGGTTGCCGCGTTTGAATTTTGTATGGATAGAGGTGTAAACTCTGGCGCAGGAGACGATACGTGAACGTTGGCGTTATTTGGACCGCAGCTGCAACATGGCGAACGGAAACCCGAGGCCGCTGTTGGATCACCTGCTGCACTAGCTGCGCGTTGCCCTCTGTGGTTGCCGTACGCGGTCGCCCTACCTTTCCAGCACGTTCATCCATCACGTTCCCAGTCCGTTGAAATTTTTCAAACAGATCCTTTATTGTATCGCTTTTCGGTCCTTTGGTTGCATTAAACCTCCGTTGAAAACTTCGTCTTGTTGCAACAACACTGTGTTCTAGGCGGTGGAATTCCAACACCAGAAAAATCCTCTGTTCTAAGGAATAAACCATGTTGTCTACAGCACACTTGAACATTGTGAACAGCACACGCTTACAGCAGAAAGACGACGTACAGAATGGCGCACCCACAGACTGCGTTGTCTTCTATATCTTTCACATCACTTGCAGCGCCATCTGTTGTTGAAAATTGTAACTACTGTAATTTTGAAAGTTTGTCTGCCTGAAAATGTACTGTTGTCCCAAGCATATTGCAACAAACGGTGTATTTCTATCGCTGCTCATTTAGTTTTTATTGCCGTTTCAAATATACCGGTCATTTTTGAAACACCCTGTATATAACACACAAGCGGTATTCATTCAACCATTGACGTAAAAAAAAAAAAAGCAAAAAAAGTAGAAGGAAAACCTTCAGTATATCTGTTTGGTTATCAAACGTGAGAAATTTTCTGAAAAGTCAACATATTAATTTGTTTTTAAATGATGGAAGACACTGCATTAAGAATAGTTACACCGAAAGAAAAAATAAAGCACTGACATCTCAGAGTAGTGGATGTTTCTCCATTCCAGCTGGTTATTTTCATTTGTTACCTTTAATCATTTAGTAGGGGATGGGATGAAAGTGAGATTTTTATCTGCGTCTTTCCTGAAAATATCATCGTGTACATAGTCACAGAACCGACTCGATAGGAGAAATTTTTAGACCCCCCTCGTTTCTAAGAGACCAAAACTTTCCGAATATGTTAATACAGAGGATGAAATGAGTGGCCACAGCAGCATTGACTGTAGGTGTTAAAAGAATGTTAGGTGACGTAGGAAAATATTTTAGTTTTCAGCAGTTTTGCTGATTATCTGAACAGTCAAATCAAGACGTGGAGCACCAGTGGCTATAATTCTGAATTACTATACAATATGCACTTGGCATAAATATCTAATGGTTCTTTGAACAAGGTGTTTGTCTCTTTAAATTACCAAATTTTAACTGGAAGGAGAACTAATTTAGGCGGGGAAATATAAAAAACTTAAGTTTTCTGCAGAGTTCGAACATCCATTTATTTATTTCCCAGCGATTTTTATACCAAATTATATTTCTATAGGATATAATTTTTTCAATCATGCAGCTGATATAATAAAACTAACTATATACAAATCAATGTAAATTCAAGTTTTATTAACTTTGGTTAGGAAGCTAGAAATGTTTAAATTTCAAGAGTGATGCAACCAGTCATAATTGGCAGTGTCAACAATCATGTTCTGTTGGCGGATTGCTCATTTATGGGGGGTGTTGAAATGTGTGCCCAGTTTCCATGCACAGCTTAATGAGCCTTAGAAACGATCTGAACATTCGATATGCTAAGGACACTGACGTGTTATAAACTTGGCATATATATCCACGATTGTCGACACGATGCAGTTGAAGCAGTCATGGCTCCTGCCATAAGATATGCTGGTATAAGAACTTGCACAGCCATTACATTGTTAAGTGCTGAACAGCGAGTTCAAGTAACAAGCGGTGTGAAAATAGGCGGTGGTCGGAGACGAAAGCTAGATGTGATGATACGTAAGTTTTCGTCTTAACTGCAATGCACCATCGTCCTCATATTATCTTAACGAAGAGTTAGTGCAGTCACTGGTATCTAAAATAGCACACGGCACCAGTTTAGCTCCTACCACCTGTCACAGAGACGCTGCACGGGAACGATTTTGATGTAAGAGTGACTTTCTGCGAATGGGCCATATATTATTTCACTATGGACGCCTTACAAGATGTATGTTCTCGGAGGAACACGATGGTCACTAATTATAGTGCACTGAATCGTCATAATACACTTTCTGAGCGACACAAAATCCTAGGTGGGTATATCACAATCGTCAAACGAAGTGGTCCATTAACGTGCGATGCGAAAACTGTGAAGATGGAATCATGGGTCCAGATTACTTTGTAGGACCTCTGACAAGATGAAATTTCTCGAGATTTTATCGCCAACAGTGCAATCTAGAGGTGAGAGGCCTTATGTGGAAACAACAGGATCATCAACTAGCCCATTCTGCGCATGATGTTGTGCAAGAACTGAACAGCAGGTGCCGTGGTCCTCAGGAATGGCTCACACAGTCACCCGGTTTAACGGGAGTAGATATCTTCTCACGACGACATTAAAAGAATCGTATCTATGTTACAGACCACAAACCTCCACATAAAGAGTAACGTTTCTTACATTTACTTATCTAAACAAGTATTTCTTTCACTTATTGTTTTGTAAGTTACCGAGAAAAGCTTACCAGTGACACCGTGTATATTCCCAGTATGGTTGTGGTGGATGCGATCGAGCCACCGTGTTTACGAGTACACAAGTCTTAGAAAAATGGTACGCATGCAAGGTAAGATCAGTTGCAAATTTAAGTGAAGATCGAAATCACATTGGAGGGTGGGGAGAACAGTATACGTACCGTAGAACGAGTTCGAAAGTAAACCTTTTCAGATAGGTCTGACAAAATATCCTATGAAGTTCAGCTCTTATGGAAAGTAAACGAAAACGACAGGTAATACGCAGAAAGTCGAAATACTGCTGAAGGTCGTGATACAGTGTCTCCTTTCAACTGGCAGATGTAGAAATAAAAGATACCCGCTCATTCCCACTTGGAAGAAGGGTTATCAACAAGCCTAAATCACCGAGGTCAAACTGTAGCATAATTAGAGAAACATTTTTATACATGTGTGATGACCGTTATGAGAAAAAAAATCTCTTTTGTTGTAATCAATATGAATTCTGTATACAGAGATCTCGAGAAATGTGAAGGGTTTCGAAGTTAACAACACGGAGGTTGGTGCCGCGTTACGTTTTTTTGCGGAAGACACTGATATAGTTAAGCACTGTCACATGGTGAGCACGAAACGTACTTATGGGAAATTTGATCTGCATTTTGAGTGGATTCGAGGGAGATGTAGCACGCCGTTAGTTCTTAATGATGCGAAGCTGGCAGGTGTAAAAGTCACACGAAGCAGGTTAAGAGAGTACTGCTGTACAGCTGCTGTTCATGATGCACAGTATACACTTCTGAACACGTAGTAAGATCCATGATACGATTCCAACAATACTACTGCGTATAAAAAAGTTGCGACATCACACAACTATACTGAGGTGACAAACGTAAGGGGATAACGATATGCATATGTACAGGTGGAAGCAGTATCGTTCGCACATGGTGTAAATGGGCGATGCATTGGCGCAGCTCTCATTTGTACTCAGTGATCCATGTGAAAAGATTTCCTACATGACTATGACCCCACGACGAATATTAACGTGGAATGGTAGTTGGAATTAGACGCGTGGACATTCTGTTTCGGAAATCGTTAGAGATTTCAGTATTCCGAGGCCCACATTCTCAAGAGTGTGCCGAGAATACCAAATTTCAGACATGACTTCTCACCAAGGACAACGCAGTGGCCTGTAGTCTTAACTAAACGACCGAGAACAGCGGCGTTTGCGTAGAGTTCTCAGTGCTAACAGACAATCAGCACTGCGTGAAATAATCGCAGAACTTAATGTGGGAAGTACGACGAACGTATCCCTGAAGACAGTGGGACGAAAACCGTCGTTAATGGGCTCTGGTTCAAATGGCTCTGAGCACTATGGGACTTAACATCTGTGGTCATCAGTCCCCTAGAACTCAGAAGTACTTAAACCTAACTAACCCTAGGACATCACACACATCCATGCCCGAGGCAGGATTCGAACCTGCGACCGTAGCGGTCGCGCAGTTCCGGACTGAGCGCCTAGAACCGCGAGACCACCGCGGCCGGCAATGGGCTCTGGCAGCACACAACCGACGCGACTACCTCTGCTAACACCACGGCACCACCTGTAGCGCCTCACGGGGTATCCGCGCGGTTTAAGACGGTCCGCGTAGCTGGCCCCGTCTGAAGTTCGAGTCCTCCCGCGGGGATGGGTAAGTGTGTTGTCCTTAGCGTAAGGTAGTTGAAGTTAGATTATGCTGTGCGTAAGCTTAGGGACAGATGACCTCAGTAGTTTGGTCCCATAAGACTTTACCACAAATTTACAAACTTCCAAATTGCCTCTCCGGGCTCGTGGCCATATCGGTTGGACCCTAGACGACTGAAAATCCACGAGTCTCGAATTCAGTTGGTAAGAGTTGATGGTATGTTTCGAGTGTGACACAGATCGCCGGCCGCGGTGGTCTAGTGGTTCAGGCGCTCAGTCCGGAACCGCCCGACTGCTACGGTCGCAGATTCGAATCCTGCCTCGGGCATGGATGTGTGTGATGTCCTTAGGTTGGTTAGGTTTAAGTAGTTCTGAGCTCTAGGGGACTGATGACCAGAGATGTTAAGTCCCATAGTGCTCATAGCCATTCGAACCATTTTTTGACACAGACCCCACGAAGCCAAGGACTCAAAATGTCAACAAGGCACTGTGGAAGCTGATGGTGGCTCCATAATGGTGTGACCTATGTTTATGTGGAATGGACTGGATTCTCTGATGCAACTGAACTGATTGTTTACTGGAATTGGTTATGTTCGGCAAAAAAAAAAAAAAAAAAAAAAAAAAAAATGGCTCTGAGCACTATGGGACTCAACTTCTGAGGTCATTAGTCCCCTAGAACTTCGAACTAGTTAAACCTAACCAACCTAAGGACAACACATACATCCGTGCCCGAGGCAGGATTCGAACCTGCGACCGTAGCAGTCGCGCAGTTCCGGCCGGCTATGTTCGGCTACTTGGAAACCATCTGCAGCCATTCATGGTCTTCATATTTCCAAACAGCAATGGAATAATTATGGATGACAGTGCGCCATGTGACCGGCCCACTAGTGTTTGCGATTGGGTTGAAGAACGTTGTGGATAATTCGAGCGAATGATTTGCCCCCAAGATCGCCCGACGTGAATCACAGGAAACATTTACGGTACACAATCGAGAGGTCAATTTGTGCATAATATCCTGCACCAGTAGTATTTCGCAATAATGGACGGCTATAGCGGCAGCTTGGCTCAGTGTCCTGCAGGGGACTTCCAGCGACATGTCGAGTCCATGCCCGGTCGAGCTGCTGCAGTACGGTGAGCAAAAAGAGGTCCGGCACGGTACTGGGAGTTATGCCATGACTTTTGTCACCTCAAAGCGAAATGCAGGAAGACTGGCAGAGGCCTCGAGTTTTGTGCAGCACCTGGCAGACGACATTAATAAAAGTAACGTATTACGCGTAAATATGCGGAAAAACTGATCGCTATTCGATTACGCTAATGGCAATAGCTCACTGGTTCTTTTGGTAACCATAAAATTACTCGGGTCCAATTAATGGAACAACCACTTCATTGTAGTCGCAGGAAAAGTATACTAAAGGCTGTAATCTGGCTCGTTTACAAAATACGCGGCTTACAAAACGCTCGGTCCATAAATTCTTGAGTATTGCTTGCAATTGTGGGATCCTTAGCTATTAGAATCAACAGGGAAAAATGGTTCAAATTCCGAGACGAAGAGCTTATATTCACGAACACGCGGTGTGTGAGAGAAGTAACGAGATTGGCTTTTTATTTGCCAAAATTTGTATTATTGTCAAACAACAACGTTGTCCCCTTCAGAGTAGTTACCTACGACAACTGTACACCGGCGGAGTCTTTGTTTCCAGTGTTGGTAGTACCGCTGAAAGGCTTCATCTGGTACGGCTTTTAACATGTCGGTCACTTGCTTTTGAATATTCTCCAGGGTGCCAAATGACGTCCATATAAGATGTTTTTCAGTTCCTGGAAAAGAAAAAGGTCACTGGGACTCAGATCAAGTGAGCAGCGGGATTTTGGAATAACAGGAATGTCTTTTAAGGTAAAAAATTCCGTGATGGAATTTGCTGTGTGACAGGGGCATTGTCATGATGCAGCAGCCAGTTGTCTGCAGTGTTCGGTCTCACTCAGATCAGCCTTTGTACAACACTTTGTTGACAGTTTGTCCAGGAGGAACAAATTCAGTTTGCATGATACGCATACCTTTCATAGATTGTCTTTCTGTTCAGTTGTGCGGATTTTCGGGACCATTTTGGCACAAATCTTTCGTGGGTGCAAAACTTCGGTCAAACTTTGATGTACTTTGAATGTGTTTAACAGGTCAACTACCATCTTTATTGTCAAACGTCTGTCTTGTCTGATAAGAGCATGCACATCGACGTCTTCGTCGGTTTTTGGAGTTGAATTTCCCTTTGTACGAGATTCATTTTCAACGTGTTCCCGACTTTCCAGAAATAAATTCTGCCAGCGAACAACTAGCGTTCGTGACAAGGAATATTCCCCATAAGCCTGATTCAACTTTTCAAAGACCACACTAATGAATTCAGCAAGTTCAACAAAAAACTTGATGGCATAACGTTGTTTTAAATTCCGCTGTTCCATTTCCGTAATATACAACAAGAACACAACTTCACTGATGGCGCTGTCAAAAATCACTTAATGGCTGTACAAAGCTTAAGTTCGGACTGAGTATCTGCAAAGCTGAACACATCGGTTCACGCAAGTACAACGACACACCGTTGCCAGATCGCTCGCAGTATTGAGAGTCTTGTTACTTTCCTCAGATACACCTCGTATGTTGATCAAACACGATCGACTTCCGCGACAAGAGATGCGCTGTACACCATTGTGAATTTAATACTGATATTGACGAACTTAACACACACGCTGGTAAGAAACGATTTCTATTCCAGATGTTATTTCGTTCTCCTTTCCTTGAGCAATTAACTTGTAGGATCTATTGTTGGGAAGGGGTGATTACTACGGAGCAAACGTGTAACATATTTCTAGCAAATTTTCCGAGTTCGGCCGTTTCAGGTGACCTTAACATTGGCGTTCATTATTTATTCTTAGGGGATCAATAACACATGACACCAGTTAGTGGGCTGCACATGGAAGAAACGACGTCGTAACGTCTCGTGACCAAGTGGTGAATATCGACATTCGCTGTGCCATAGACTGTGCCACGTGGCTTTACAATCTATGTGCGCTTTAAAATGGCACACATATCTCACAAAAAATCCGACTACGATATGATATGGTACAATATAATACTACAATATCCTGCTGTTTTACGTGTGAACAGGACTAAAGTTATAGAATGATTCTCCAGCAGGTATCTCTGCATGTGCAGTGAGAAATGGCTGAAGTGATATGTTACTAGAATTTGATACCAGGAATATCAAGTTTGCACCTATAATATTGTTACAAAAGGAAACAAAAACATAAACAACGACGAAATTGGCAACACAATTTGTTTATATTTGATGCAACAATTCTTCCATTTTCTTCCTGCCTGCAAGTGGTCACAGACTCGTAAGTAAACAAGGGTATAAAGCATGAAAAAAAGTCTCCCAACAGAGAAGAACTCAGAAATTTACGGTTTCAGACCAAATTAAATTAAGGAACAGGCCCAGTACCTTAGATAATAGAGACTACACAAATTTTAAAATGGAACGAGGGATCCATTAACGTGAAAACGAGCTTTCAAGCAAATGTTAATACCAATAGGAAGTGATACGTCTCATAAAATACGAAAAAGATCTGACTAGATATTTAGTGCCACGTTTTCTTACAGATGTCAGTTCTTCGTTGACAAAAATATCTTTTGTAAAATTCTGAAAATAAATATTAACATTGGCTACTGGTACATTAATACACAACATTAAAAACACTGGTCTTAACACATTTCTTTGGAGTACACTTAACTCTGTTCCACTAAATGCCCTTTCCTCTCCCCCCCCCTTTCCGGTTTTTGTAAGTAGTTCTTCAGTAAGTCGAAATTTTACTTGGTTACATGTAGGCCAGTACTTTCATTAATAACCGTCCCTAAGGCACTGAGTCAGATGTTTCTCAAAAGTCTGTTGCATCCAGTAGATTGCATGGATCCATGGCTTGCAGGATATCTAGAAACAAAAGCGCGAGTTGGCTCCCGAGTGACCGCCGTTTTCCTAATACGTAATGGCTGGCCGGAGGAGGTCATTTTGTTCTATATAACTCATTAAAGTTTAGCTTAAGACATGTTCTAAGACCTGCAAAAGATGCATGTTAATGCCACTGGACGTTAATAGAATGTTTCGTTAATGCCTCTCTAATGACCTCGTTGTCGACGGGACGTTAAACACTAACCACCACCACCGTTAATGCCACTGGACTTTTATATAGTCTAATGTTTCATTTCTGTTGCCCTTTTTGGGACGTGCTGTGACCTCTGCTTCTTCGTACGACTGAGCACACTATTTCGTTAGGGGACTCTTTAGCATAATGTGGTTAGAAGGAGAGCTAAACCAGTTGATACTTCTATAGGTAATCTGACCGGGATAACGTCAACACTGAACCTTGTTTAATCTTAGCGATTTCAGCTCTCAAAATCACTAGCACTAATGTCTCTTCCATTCGTGAGTTATAGGCTGTATTGCACTTAAAATACGTTTTGGAGGTACGTCGTTTACGACTTCACAGTCAGAAACCATTACAGCTCGATGTGCACTCGTTGACAACAACCCACCTTCAAGGGCATAAGTAGGCTAGACATACCGATGCATTGCCCCTGGCGCCGGAAATAAAGAAATGAAAAACAAAACTAAAATAGGTAGTAACAGTGGCAACATAGTAAAATGGATCACCCGAAATAAGTCTGTCCGTACTTTAAAATAGTGAAAGTAGGTTTTGGAAATCATTCGTAGGTGCGAAACATTTAGTTCCTTTACCTAGGTAGATCAGTGTGCACTGGGAAACGCAGATCAACGAAAGGGACAGGATTTGAATAAATGTGTCGCCCAAGACTAAAACAGAACTGAAGAGTTCAAGAGATATTAACGAAAGACAAACTGTAAACATCTTTATGGGAAAAATGTTGTATTTTCTGTGACATAGATATGGCCTGTCTACTTCCAAAAAGAATTGTGCTAAAAAACTAACCTTTGTAAGTACATTAAATACTACTACATCCTGGGTTACAAACAAAATCTTAGTATCATGTAGAATAAGCGTCGAACGGCTTCGATAATTAAGGGGGAATCATGTTACAAATGAAATTACAGAATTCTAAACAATATTATCATAGAATCAAAATGTATTTGTTTCCCAAGTAGGAATGAACATTATGGCATAAAGACCCGGCAGCGTCGGGACAATCAGAGACACGGAACGAGCGCGGAAGCGGAACGATATGTACGGAAACCAGCTTTACCCTATCAAATTAACCATCTCGACATCTCGCTTTAGCAGTTTATGCGAATCACGAAAAATCTGCATACGTATGACCGGTTGGTCCACCGTCTGACGAAATAAGAGTCCAGTATTTTACTCTTACATCCATTTTGGAGAAAAAATAATGTCCTTCAGAAAAGAACATAAGAACTGTTTGGAACACAGTACAAAATGAGGCAAATGGAACGAAGAAGATGAGAAAAACTATTTAAAGGGTAATAATTTACCAATCAAAGCTATCCGAACACTGAAATATTTTCTACAAGTGAGAGATGATTAAGACATGAACGCTTCTTTAGGGGATAAAGTCTCCAATAAAATCACTTGAAAACAAGTTGCAGACGGAACTAGTTGATGTGTCAACAGATCAGAAGGTTCACAACTGTGGTAGAGGTCACATGCAAATAATACTAACTTAAGCAATCAGCTAACTGAATCACAGCGTGAAACAATGGTGACTAATCTCAGAACTGCACATAATTGTATCACAGAAGTTAAAACAAGAGGAATCAAAATACTAGCGTCTTGATTTCCGGCGACCTCTACCGTTTGAGTGCTAGAGTGACGGGAAAAAAAAGTGTGCACTGTGCTGGAACTAAGTGTATGAGCGCACTATTACAAGGAGAGTACAGCTGACGCAAATAAATTTAATTACACGCAAGCAGAAATATCAGTTTTAATCGTATTTCATTCAACTAATAACACGCCAATGATTTAAAATTTAATTAATTTCACGATAAAATTACAGATTAATGGAAGAAAACTTCCTTAATATGTTATAAAATTTTATTGAAATGTGTATCTTACAGAGATCGTGCCTGGAAAAATGTGTATTTCAAGACAAAATTGTGATACTCTCGAACTGTCGAACATTATCTTTACGAACGAATACTGTAATTTGTGGTATTGTGATTTTAGTGTGAATATCAGGGTTGTCTTTTCAATAGTTGTTTGAAGCTACAACCTCGTATAATTTCTATTATTTTAATAGATTTTTACCCCTCCCACCCACCCCCCCCCCACCCCCCCTGTCCGTATTTATTTCATGCAAGTGCGCTGACAACCTCGCTGTTTGGTGATCTCCGTTATTAATCATCATCATAATCCTTTCTGTAATTACAAGATTCATAAAATTCATGCTTCTCCCGCACTAACTACCTTAAAATACAACACAGAATTTATGCTGTGCTACCGCAGAAAGGCGCAATAAATTTTTCGACGATGTTTTAGGTGTCACAATTGGCAGAATACAGATGTTTGTTAATTGCTTACCATCTAACTGGTATCCTTTCATCGCGCTCTTACTGTATTTCGCATTTTTCTTAAGATTTTGTCGATAGATACGTGCGATGGACCGCTCCTGACACCCCAGTGTTCTTGAGAACTGCGTCCCGTCAATGTTTACTCTAAGGGAAATACGGAAAATCAACACACATCTAAAAAACTATCTAGCGATACTAGCAGGAGCGTGACATTGATGAGACGAGTGGGGACGAAAGAGGAAAAAGGAAAAACTAAAATGGGAAGAGGAAGTGGAAAAAAATTAAAAGCGATTAATAAAGACAGGTCCTTGAGTACATCAAAATCATTAAAACTGGTTCCGAAAATCCATCATGTGAATCATTTAAATTCTGTACCCAGTTAAAGTATCAGTCAGCATGAAATGAATTTATCGAACAAAAGGGACTGAATGTCATCAATATTTCGGCCAAGACTGTAACAGAGCATTCTTCATGAGAGAGAATTTGAATGTGGTTCTTTAAAGTGCCGTAGAGATTAAGAGGCTAATCAAGAAACAGCTTTGTCTTTCGAAACCGTTGAGAACGTTTATAACTTTTTTGGCTACATTTCTCTAGGGTTGTGGGACTGAAAATCTCGTTCTGTGAGTATTTCCAAGATACCGCTGAAAAAGCAAAGACACTATTTTGGCTCGCAGATACGATACCAACTATACCAACGATACCAACTATGCAGCGAAAGACCAGTTCATTGATGCTCTTGAGCTTCTGACAAACATAATGCGCTTGAGTAAGAAATGTAAAGAAACAAGTATAGCAATACGTCTTGGAAACAAAATTAAATTCTCCTGGTTTAGGTACCGTTTTAACATTTGTAACCTCCACACTATCTCTGGTACCTGTCTGAAATTTAGCCCAACTTTACCTCCCACTCCATAAAAGTCTACGTATTAACAAGACTATGTCCCCACAAACTTTTATCCAGCTTTAACTCGTATACTAACCTTTAACTAAACAGACGCTAATTTGAACTGACCTGCAACTGATCTGAATGCGCAACTGAATTAAAACAATTATTTGGCCCTAATCACAATTTCCAGACTTACCTCGCGACTTGAAAACATTGTTGCAGATTTCTCTAAAGAACAATAGCAAACAGCAAGCAGGCAGCGGCTAAGCTAGATTTCTATTTCTAAATACATATTCAGACTGTTGCATGTGGTGATGCGTAATGATAAACAGTTAGGTGGGGACAGTAACTATTCCTGCGAAATTATATTCCAAGACAACGACTTTAGAATGAAGTACGCATTCAAAAAAGACAGAGTAGAACTTCGCGTGATCTTCACACATAACATTGGTCTGAGCAGTACTATGATTGGCATAGTGAACAATGATTTGAAAAGGGTACAACGTTAATAGACAATTCGTATAAAAAGCAAACGGCTTAAGGAGTTAATACTTTAATGCGCGACTCAGAGAAGTGGGGCGGTCTTTCTCTCAGCTCTGAGCAAGTTAACTAGCTGACAATAATCATTCCTAGCTCCACAATGCTGCAGTTTTGCCTCAAACTCCTTCTCTTCAAAACATAACCATTTTCAAAATTTATATACTCTTCACTTTCTAGTATATCCCTCTTTCTTATCTTTGCTGTCCTTTAAATTCCATCTTTCTTCATCTAAAAGATACCATCGGAAATCAACACAGCACTACTGAATACGTCCATCACCTACCGCACATCGACTAAGAAAGTATTAGACTGCGCAGAGGCAAAGATTGTACCGAGACTAGGCCAAAGATTGTTTAACAGTAACGTAACTTGACTTCTCTGTGATGTGCACATCGATGACGTACAAAAACCAAACGATATTACCTCCTTACAGATTCAAGCAAACGTTCTAGAAAGAATCAGTATAGCACCTCACTCTTTGCTGTCTAAGAATATGAACATTGAAGTTGAATATAGTACTTCAGCATCAGCGCTGTAGGAAATAAGAGAAAGAAGTTTAGGGTTCTACCAGCACCCAACTTCGATGAGATCATTTTGAGACGACACTTATAATGGGATGCTAAGGAGGGAAATTTACCGTGCTCTTATTCACAAGAACCATGCCATCATTTTCCATAAGCCATATGGGACGAAACAACGGAAAACCAAACCTTGAACGCTCAGTGACTTGACCTGCCGTCCTCCCAGAGGTGAGTCCAGAGTCTTCCCATTCTCCCACCCCGGCCAGGTGGTTTTAGGTAGCATCAAAAGACCAGACGCCATGCTACTTGTCGAAACTTACAGCGTCGGTGAAAGATAAGGCGTCGAGCATAAATTTTCTAACCATCTGTAGCAGCGAAGCACTTCGACCACCAGAACGAGAGGCTGACAGAGTGCGTTCTTGACATAAAGCGCCTTTCATGTAGTCAGCGACTGACAGCAAGTACATGCAGCTAAACAGCCGGTCAGAAGGAGTGAAGTAAGGTGTGGACTCCGAAGTAGCATAACATCCTTTACAATGTCTAGCTGGGGTGATGAAGGTAATAAAATGAAGCACCTACTTGTATGATTGAATTTCATTTTTTATATCTCTTACGTTTGCAGCACAGATAATGATAAGAACTACATTTTAAAGTACAAATATACAGAAATGTCTGTTGTGCAAAACTTAGCAGAGCTGACATCGACTAACCTCTGGTGTATGTGACAGAACTTGTCAGTTGTAGAACCTGAGCCTTCTCCACGCAATAAATATTTCTTTTTAAGTACTTGCGATCTACATATAGCTAGTGACGACCATCCGATTTGACAGTAATATGAATAGGAGAAGGGCGGTACGAATGGCCACAGAGTTGCTTAACTGTGAGGAAGTGCAACAAGAATGATGATCAGTCTTAGCTCGCGGAACTGGACGCCGTACATCTCACAAGATCGAGCTTGGAATACAGCAAGTCCCGTTATTCAGCGCAGAAACCACTACTGTTCTTCAGCTTCTGTTTCGTAGAGATTTTGAGATTACAATTACGCAAATAAAATCCTGCACTTTGGCGCAGAAACAGTGATTCTTACCCGACTCCATCTGTGAATGGGACAGGAGCAGAGTTCAATGTATGAATCACTAAAAAGTATCCTCAGCCATGAAGTATACGGTGATTCACAGAGTATGGAGGTGGATGTATTTTATAGAACATGGAAGCCCTCGAAATATTGATTTTCCACAATAATGGACCATTTTACACGTACAAGAATAAGTGGAAACTGGTTTAAGTACGACAAGCGAGGTTACTAATCATCTTCACAGTTCATTTGCAGCTTAACGTTTACAAGCATATTCCACTTACATATTTCGCTGACAACATCTATTCGTTCTAGTTTTTTCTTGCAATACAGTGTTAGACACTGTTTCATTTTTTGTGTCATCGAGTACTGTAAATAATTAATTTCTGCTATTTTCATTTTGAACATAAGAAGATGATATTAGTATCTAATTACGAATTATCATGAGTAACAGTTTTCCTCCGCCTTTATTTGAGATTTGCCAGCAGTGGTTATGAGACAGTGACGCGCACGTATACAGGTGGCGGTAGTGTTATGTACGCGTAGCATTAAAAGGCAGTGCATTGGCGGAGCTGTCATATTTACTGAAGTGATTTGCGTGAAAAGTTTTCCGACGGGACTATGGCTTCACGACGGGAATTAACAGACTTTAAACGCGGAATGGCAGTTGGCGTTAGACGTATGGGACATTCTGTTTCGTAAATTGTTAGTGTGTACAATATTCGGAGATCCATAGCGCCAAGATGGTGCCGAGAATACCAAATCTAAGGCATTTCTTTTCAGCACGGACAACGCAGTGGCGACCGTCTTCACTTAACGACCGAGAGCAGCGGCGGTTCCGTTGGCGTTAGTGCTAACAGACAACCAACACTGCATAAAATAACCGCAGAAATCAATGTGAGACGTATGACGAACTTGTTCGTTAGGACAATCTGACGAAATTTGGCGTTCATGGGCGATGTCAGCAGACGACCGACACGAGTGCCTTCGCTAACAGCACGACGTCTGCAGTGCCCCTCCTACGTTCGTGATTATATCGGTTGGGCCTTAGACGACTGAAAAGTAGTGGCCTCGACAGAGGAGTCCCAATTTCAGTTGGTAAAAGTAGATGGCAGGTTCCGAGTGTGGTGCAGACAGTACGAAGCCATGGACCCCAGTAGTCACTGCACAAGCTGGTTGTTTCTCCATATGGCGTCGGCTGTGTTTACATGGAATGGGCTGAGTCCTCTGGCTCAGCTGAACCGATCATTGACTGGAAATGGTTATCTTCGGCTACCTGTAAACCATATGCAACCATTCATGGACTTATGTTTACGGCTGACACTGCGGCATGTCATCAGCCCACAACAGTTCGCGACTGGTTTGAAGAACATTTTGGAGAATTGGAGTAAATGATTTCCCCACCCAGATTGCCCAACATTAATGTCGTCGAACATTTACGGGACATAATCGAGAGGTTAGTTCGTTCACGAAATCCGGCACCGGCAGCGCTTCCGTAATTATGGGAGGCTATAGAGGGATTATGGAATGTAGTCGAATAAAGTCGGGTGTTGCTGAGGGAATTAGATTAGGAAATGAGACACTTAAAGTAGTAAAGGAGGTTTGCTATTTAGGGAGCGAGATAACTGATGATGGTCGAAGTAGAGAGAATATAAAATGTAGACTGGCAATGGCAAGGAAAGCGTTTCTAAAGAAGAGAAATTTGTTAACATCGACTATAGATTTAAGTGTCAGGAAGTCGTTTCTGAAAATATTTGTATAGAGTGTAGCCATGTATAGAAGTGAAGAATGGACGATAAATAGTTCGGACAAGAAGAGAATAGAAGCTTTCAAAATGTGGTGGTTCAGAAGAATGCTGAAGATTAGATGGGTAGATCACATAACTAATGAGGAGGTACTGAATAGAATTGGGGAGAAGAGGAGTTTGTGGCACAACTTGACCAGAAGAAGGGATCGGTTGCTAGGACAAGTTCTGAGGCATCAAGGGATCATCAATTTAGTACTGGAGAGCAGCGTGGAGGGTAAAAATAGTAGAGGGAAACCAAGAGATGAATACACTAAGCAGATTCAGAAGGATGTAGGCTGCAGTAGGTACTGGGAGATGAAGAAGCTTGCACAGCATAGAGTAGCACGGAGAGCTGCATCAAACCAGTCTCAGGACTGAAGACCACAGCAACAATAGCAACAACTGCTGCAGGAGACTTCCAACGCTTTGTTGAGTCCATGCCACGTCCAGCTGCTCCACTACGCCAGGATAAAGGAGGTCCGGCACTATATTAGAAGGTGTCCCATGACATAAGTACAGAAAAAGTATTGGATTTTAGCTAGGTAGTTTTGGAAAACGGTCTTGAATAGTGGCTACATAGGGCCTCAAGGATATTACAAAGCGGACCAGTGAGTAACGATTAAAGCTAAGTTTTATTTCGTATAGTGAAGCACATTTTGACTCAGTTTCAGCATAGTCTGTTCCAGTAGCCTTTTATAAACAAGGCACACATTGAACTCACATTAGTATATCGATGGAAATATGCGTCATTATTCCAGTTAATGTTAGACGTCATCCGGATGGTGACAATTCAAGAATTGGAAGAGGAGTCCACCAAGGAGTTTCCCTATCTCCACATGTATTGTGAGAAGTTCCAGACAGTGTTTCCTTAGTCCCTATTCATTCCAGAGATAAAAGAATTTGGCAGGAAATTTTGGTTTACATATTTTCGAGCAAACTGATAAACAAGCGTGGCACTAACGCGAATGAAATATTTTTTTGATGATACACTGAGGCATAAATGGAGGTCTGCATCTGTGGACCTCAGCTCTCACTTATCGCGAAAACGTACTAATCTTTGCTGTGTACTTCTTTCCCTTTCTTCACCAAAAACATTTGATTTAGCAATATACCCATTTCATTTTAAATGGTAAATTTTATGTCATAATGCACACAGAGAATAAGGCACTTAATATTAACATTTTTGAAATACGTGACTTCCTTTACAGATCTTTGTTGATGCTCTAAAACAACTTCATAAATACAAGTAAATAATAAGTATACAATAATTTCTGGCAAGTAATAATTTGCCACTGCCAGTAAATAAATCTTTATATACGTTTATTATAAGCTTCAAAACAATTATTTTTCACAACACATAAATACATTCCACATTTGACGCATATGTCTTATATCCTGGAATTACAACCAGGTTTCCTGCATTTTTAGGCATTTCTTGCCTCAACAGATTTTATTAGTTGGCCAACAATATAAAACCCAACTTCTGACATTGGATGCAACACAGCTCTTCTTGGCTTATAATTCACATTTGGTGCAGTATCTCCATCTTCACTGTCAGAAGAATTCTCTGAACAAGGACGTCCTCTTCTCCTTGCTACTAGCACGACATCTTAACGTTATTGTTATTTATCAGTCAGATACATCTAGCTCAGCAGATAATCTTCAGTAATAAAGGAGAATTCGTCGTCTTCCCAAGCAGATGATTCCGTATTACCCTCATTAAGAAATCAGAAAACTATGCTTATGACCCGAGATCCACATACAGGGACCTTCAGAAAGAGGACTATTTCATAGTGATGCATAAAATTTATACAAATCTGAACTAATTCTCAACATTTACAGTAGTTAGCTAATGTTAGCGAAAAAAAAACATACATTCTCAGTCTAATATTTAGACATAACAATTATTTACAAACTTTTTCGATTGGTGGAAGTGACAGTCTTATATGTACAACCAAATGTGAACTAACACACGAATCGTTTCTTGCAAGGTACTGCGCCCTGGTTTTAAAATTAAGAACTACATGATTCACGGCAGCCAACCGTCCGTATATTAGCGGAAAAATACTCCTTTTTACGGAGAAAAAAATAATAAACGGAAGTCGACATGTCGACCAAGGAAACGAAAAAGATAAACTGGGAAAATCAAGACAGAACACATATTAATTGAACATACACAATTATTTTCGGTTTACGGCTATCGTACTTTTTTCCCCTAGTACAGATAGACATCAACGAAAGTGAAGGAAATTAAAAGAGCTAGTTTGAAAGTAAGTCTGGAGGACAAGTAAAGTAACGTAATTTACAATGAACACACTAGAAAGGAAACTTTAAAAGTTAACAGTGAACTCATAGAACCAATATGAGTTTTTGTTCTTGTGGCAGCTAACGACAAAGAGGGGGAAAGATAATGAAGTAAACAGAAAAGAAGAATTATTTAGACTACTGTCGAACAGTATTTTCAATATTCTATCTGTGCTGTATCTGAAGACGAAATTTAAAGTAGTGGTTTATAGCAAGTTTGAGCTTATTGCAATGAAACATGAATTTGTCATGACAAAGTCATTCCAGAATGAGGGTTTCTGAGCGTGTATTAGGAGATGCAAGTTGAGAATTACTATGACGTCCATCAAAACGAACAAAGAGAGAATTATAATGATAATTAACATTAATTTGGGGAGATGATTTCAGTTTGACCTTGGAATATATTTTGGATTCCAAGATATAAAAGGGACACTCAGCTGACAGGCTAATTGAAAGTTTATGAGTGACTCTAGAAACAAGACCTGCTCTTGAAGATGGGACGGTAGTTTGCGGCACTGCTCTCTTGTTCCTGTTCGATCACCCTTCTCAGTGCTTTGTCACCAAAGTAGTCATCGAAGCGTCTACCCAAAGCCACTGAAATAATTGTACTGTACTATTAAAGAAAACTCGGTGTCATAATTTGGTAGTTATTGCGCACCTTAGAAAATACGCCACGTCCGCTATAGCGCAGCGAAAACACCTGCTCGATACGTCAGTATGCATCCGACAACATGTGTTATCAAATGTTCAAAACGCCACACATAGAAACGGGATTTTTCCAGGGCTCATAACTCGGGCACTGTTGGTGACAGAATGGAAAGGTCAAGTATTTAGGATTGCCTTTTGGCTAGGGACCATTTGTGTACCCCACAGAAGGAGCGAATTACTGTAACTATCCGACAATACAGGGTCAAAGTTTGAATTTTGCATACTTCATCCAACTTCGGTAAATGGAGAAAATCGGTGCTTATTTTTTAATTAAATGAGGTGCACAGTGCACCTTAAAGGGTTCATGGAGGCACCATGTAGATCATGGGCAGCTCCTGAGAAGAACCGAATAAAGCGTTTTCACCATTTTATCGACGTCAACACCGAAGGTCTAAATAATTTAAAGCAGGAAAGTGCTCAAACTTTAACAGTATACTCTCTAAGAATTTATCTAGAAGTACTGTTTTCCAGTTTTCAAAAATCTTCTACCGTTGTCGAGGTAGATACCAAAAACTTGGTTGTTTGCAATATATATTCCTAAAATCCCTAACACTAACAACCTTCGAGTCTTTCTTCATATTTTTACCATTTCATAGATACAGAGGCTCAAATTTACCTTATTTGTACGCGTAATATCGGCAAGTAAAATCCGATGTGAGGTGGAAACGTTCTTTATAAAGAACACAGCAAGGATACATACGAGGATTGGAACTTTAATAATGGCAAATGTTTATTTACAATTTATACAAAGCAGATAAATGTTTCAGAGTTTTACTGTCATTCAGAGTAGTCACCAGAAATGTGTATAACCAGATGTCAGTGATGTGGAACTAGCAGCGCCAGTTGTTTTGATAGTTCGAGAGGAGCGGTCTGTTTCCCGAATCTCTGTAACAATTCTGAAACGAATTCCAAGAAGTGCTTCCTTCATCTTAGGAATCAAGTTGAAATCACAAGGGCTTAAGTCCTGGGACTGTGGTGGATTGCAGGCTGTGTTCCAAAAATGAACAGCTTAGGGAAAGAAGCTGTGACACTTTCTGCAGGATCCGCCCATCATTTTATAGGACAGTGCCCAGCCTCGTCTAGCACAACTTGCGACTGATTTGGTCGATCGATGGGACTTGACTCCTGAGATGGAGGAACCACTTTATAGTCACAGAGATTCGTCAGGCAGTAGACAGCTCCACTCGATGTATCAACACATCTGGCGCTGCTAAATGTGTCCTACGACTTGCACATTGATCGCTAGGGGCTGTACACATTGCTGGTAACTAGTCTCAAGGACAGAAAAACTTTGAAACATGTATCTGCTTGGTGTAAGTTGTAAATAAACATTTGCCGCTATTAAAGCTCCAACCCTTGTATGTTATAAGGTGCTACCGTTATCCACAAAAGAGATTTGGATACGGCATGTTGTAGTACGGAAGCACATGCAGTATTTTTGTCTACCTAAGCCGCGTGTGAGGCGTCAAATTGACTTTGCTTGCTTCGGTTTCACATAAGTAAACTATCAAGATTTTTCTGACGCATTAAGTTCTTTTCACATGAGTGACATTCTCTGCTGCAGCAGGGAAAAGAAGGGAAGCAGGGGAAAATTGCTCCTATCGGTGTACAAAAAGGGTGAATGTGCTTAAAAGACGGTGAATTGTGCGATACCAGCTGCATCCTTCTAACTTCCTCAGCTCCTTTAAAGTTATTCTCAAAAATTGTGGCATGCAAACATATTTTTTCTTTTCTATGCTGACAAGTAGAGGTCCCCAGTGGTGGTAGTCACTGTTTGGAACCTAATGTACGATGATGTAGGTTAAGATCCCAGATATCCCCTGCAGCCATTCACCCTGGTGGGCCCTTGCTTGCGAGAAAGTGACGACCAAAAAATCGGAGTTTTGTTTGCTGCTAAATAATATTATATCATCCGAATTAGGTGATATGGTAGCGTGGTGTAATGGATAGGATAATAGGTGTTCCAATCCCATCAGGTGCCAACTTTTCTTTTAAATCCTTACCGAAATGACTTTCATCAGTATTTTTATCCAGTCAGTTGATTTAAACGTAATTTCTTATTTACATTCGTTTGTCACCACCGTATGAACTTCTTTCATTTGTTTCATTTACTCCTATATCATCCTTTTTCCAAACGGAACTTTTGTGAAAATGAATTTAATTACATTTTTGTATTATAATATTCAATTATTTGAAAATTCCGATCTATAACTAAAAAAAATAAAAGACCAAATAAACTATTTATAGAGACTGTGCAGTGGTTTGAAAAACGTCTTTTTGTACCAGATATGCAATTCTTTGCATGGTGATCGCCATACAAACCTTTATAACACAAACTAAATACCTATTGAACCACTGACAAAACAACGCAGATGAAGATTTATATAAAAGAAGAGTTTATAAGTGTATCGAAATTCAAACGAAATGAAAGCAATAAACTGCACAAGAAAAGGATGATAAAACGAAAGAAATTAAACCGAAAAGAGTACATGAAATTAACTAAAACACACGAACAAAGATTTCAAGTGGAAAAAGAATGATAGGAAGGAAAATGAGAGCAAATGAAGAAGTTGATATTATGATTAAAATGATGTGACGAAGAAATGGAAATACAAAATTCCATTAAAATCAATTAATTGAATAGAAATGATGGTAAAGTGGTTTCAATAAAGATTAAAAAATAAGGAAAATTCACAGCACCTGACAAAATTCGACCCCACAACTCCGGCATGTTGAACTACTATTCAGTCTGTTATACCAAGCAACCAGAGGGTTTGATCTAACTTTTTTAACGTAATTGCGTGTCACTCAAAATTCCGAATTTTCTTTCGTCAATTACTCGCAAATGAGGGCTCAACAGGCTGAATGGCTGTTGTACGAGTATGTGGTACCTTGAATCTTAACATACATAACCGTATAGATTGTTCCAAAATGTCGATCTCCCCCCCACTGGGGATCTTTCCTTGTGAGTGAAACAATGTTCAAATGTGTGTGAAATCTTATGGGATTTAACTGCTAAGGTCATCAGTCCCTAAGCTTACACACTACTTAACCTAAATTATCCTAAGGACAAACACACACACCCATGCCCGAGGGAGGATTCGAGCCTCCGCCAGGACAAGCCACACAGCCTTTTTAGAGAGAAGGGGACAATTGCAGAAGAAGAGACGGTAAAGTAATGAATAATGGTGGATGGTAGACAGCGGTTGAGATACAGAAACAGCGAAAGACAAAACAGCAGTACGAGAGAGAGAAGAGGGACTCAGCAGCAGTGATGAAACATAATTGACAGTGACAGGACACTGCTATGGAAAGAGTGAAGGTTGCCCCTGTGTGATAGGAAAAAGAGAAGGAGAAAGCATAAGTGGGAGAAAACTAGTGATAATAAGAGTGCCGAGCGGAATGAGCAGAGCGGTCTCAGGCACTGCAGTGCGGCTGATCTTGGCGGAAGTTCGTGTCCTCCCTCGGGCATGGTTGTGTGTGTTTGTCCTTAGGATAATTTAGGTTAAGCAGTGTGTAAGCTTAGGGACTGATGACCTTAGCAGTTAAGTCCCATAAGATTTCACACACATTTGAACATCTTTCTTTATAATGAGAGGCGGAGTCTATGACAACTACAACGGGGAGGAGAGAGATAGTGACAGTAAGAAGAAACATCAGAAGAGGGCAGGAATGAATGAAATAGCAGCACCTAAGACAGAACAATAGCGAGACAGTACCAGTGGGAGGAAACAGTAGTCGAAAGACAGAACGAAGGAAATTCTTGCGAAACAGGAGACAGTGACAGAGAGACACAGTCCGCCTGCTTAGCTGGGTGGTAACGTGCTTGGCACTCATGCTCTGGGTCCGGGTTCGATTCCCGGCGGGGTTGGAGATTTTCTCCGCTCACGGACTGGGTACTGTGTCGTCCTCACCATCATTTCATCCACATGGTTAGATTAGATTAGTTCTTCGTTCCATAGATCCGTGCTAAGGAGATCCTCGTGGATGTGGAACATGTTAATTTTTTTAAAAAAAAGCTGGAATAACAATACTAATACAACGAATATATACAATCCGTCATTTGTTTCTATTAAAAAATTCGTCAATGAAGTAGAAGGAGTTGGCCAATAGTAAGTCTTTCAGGCTCCTTTTAAACTCATCTTCGTTTGTAACTAAATTTTTTATGTTTGCTGGCAAATTATTCAAGATGAGTGTTCCTTTTTGAACTAAAGTAAGTGCTTTTAAGTCCTTGTGCAGATCACTTTTGTTCCTGGTATTGTATGTATGAACTGAGCTGTTTGTTGCAAAAAGAGATATATCATTTAGGACAAATTTCATTAAGGAGTAAATATACTGGGAGGCAGTAGTTAGTTCTTTGAAGAGGTTTCTACAGGACGTCCGTGAATTTACTACACAAATAATACGTGTTACACTCTTTTGGACTCTGAAAACTTTTGTTTGACTTGAAGAACTACACCAAAATATTATACCATATGACATTATGGAATGAAAGTATGCAAAGTATGCAAGCTTTTTCATTTTTATGTCACCTATGTCTGCTAACACTCGAATTGCAAATACAGATTTGTTAAGGCGTTGTTAAGGCGTTTCTGCAGTTCTGTGGTGTGATCCTCCCAACTGAATTTATTATCAAGTTGTAATCCCAGGAATTTTAGACTGTCAACCTCTTCTATCTGCTCTTCTTCATACTTTATGCGTATGCTGGGTGGAAACCTCTTACAGGTTCTGAATAGCATATACTGAGTCTTTTCAAAGTTTAATGTCAGTGAGTTCGCTTTAAACCATTTATGAACATCCATGAAAATATCATTAGCAGATCTTTCTAGAACTACATTCGATATACTATTTATTGCAATACTTGTGTCATCTGCAAACAAAACGAACTCTGCTTCTGGCAGTGTAACTGATGAGAGATCATTAATGTACAAAGGAAAAGCAATGGATCCTTGTGGGACACCACATGTAATTTCTTTCCATTCTGATGATGACTGATGATTTAATTCACTAGTCCCTTGCACTGACAACCAATCATAATCAGCCGGAAGTTGCCCAATGATGCGCCGACTGAAATGAGACTTGCACTTGGCGGCCGAACCCGAATCGGACTTCCTGGCCAATATTGCCATACGCTCATTTCATTTCATTTGAAAGAGACACAATGAGATAATGGCAATGAGCTGGGCTCAATGAGTGAGTGAGAAAGGACAAGTGGAAGTGGATGGGTATGAGCGACTAGCAGCTGTGGACTAGCGGGTTTGAATGAGTTACAGTCAGGGAGGCCTGTGGAAGTGTGAGGTGAGCTGCACGTTAGAAAGAGTGTGAATATTTTCGCACGCCAAAATTTTTAAAGGTGCTGGGATAGGACGAGGCAGTTGGTACCCCACTTTTCAGTCAGAGTTTCTTAAACAGGAGCATTCTCGCCTTTTTTGCACTCCGAAAGGAACATTTTTCTGCTGATTTTATTACTGTTAGACAAAATAAGTTGGCCCGTATAAGCTGACTCACCTTACTGGATTAAGTATCTTGTTTATTAATCAGAGGTCCTACTTTAGAAATTTATTAAGACATAAGAACGATACAGGTGAATGAGAATATTTGCTGCTTGCTTGCCGCAAGCCGACGTAAGAAAATATCTCGCGTTAAAGTCGATGAAGGAAGAAGGAGGAGTCGACGTTGTTGGTGGTGACAACCGTGACAGGCAGGATGAAGAGGGGGAAGAGAGACCGAAGTGTGGAGGCGCCTAACGAGCGAGGCTGCCGCCAGATGAAGTCAGCTGAGGCGTCGCGCCGACAGACGGCGGTAGCGGCGCCGCTGGAGACGGATGGCCGCCCAGACAGGCAATTGTCTCGCGGTCACGTCACGGGCGCCGGCTGCGCCGCGTCTCCACCGTCCCCGCCTGGCGTCGCCTCCCGCTAGATGGCTCTGGCTCCGCTTAGCACCGCTACGATAGCTTCTGCAGGAGACTAACAGCCCGTCGGCAATGAGATAAATGTAATTTCAGTAAAGCTGCATTGCTACAGTTCCTTCACGAAAACTGCTACTGAATTCACTGGTCGAAACTGCAGGTAACTGTTACTAAGTTGAATATTGTTAAATGTTCCTACCTTTTACCTCTCCCTTTTTATTCTATAGAAGTTGGCCAGTAATGTCGAAACTTAATTTAACATAAACTGCTTTACATGTGACTACATTCCTTTGTATAGGACGTAAGGCTAGGCGTATTGTCTCTCCAGAGACACGGTCATTTAACAGACTCGTGTTCAGAAATTAAGGTTCCGTTTCCGAGGAGGTAATTAAAGACTGAGTAGCAGCTTTTGTGGCGGAAGTTAGAGGTCAAAATTGCTCGTAGGAGTGCTAAAGGAGTAACTGGTGATGTGAATCAAGGTAACCGGTCCAGGATATGAACGTTGATCGTTTTCAAAACTGCCTTATGCACATAACTCCTTCCCTGGCGGTGGAGGGGGGGGGGGTTGGGGGGAGGGGAGGGGATTGATGGTTACAATTGGGATCTAAGGGAATTTGTGTACTTAGTGATTTGACACAAACAAGGCTGGAGCAGTCCCCATGCTAACCTCACTCTTTCTCAGTCTTTATGTTAACTCTTCCGAACAGCTTCTGTTTACACAAGCTTTGTTTATCATTAGCTGACACGGTGAACGAATGCAAATAAGCGTGTATGCAATTTATGCGAAATGTGATTTTTTTAATGGCCACTTAAAGATAAAAGCCAACAATTATAAGGCATTCCCAAATATTATAATTTCATTTTAGTACCATTAGATTCCGGAGAAACACAGAAGAATGATTTCATTATTGGTTATTCAAACTGTTACTACGTTACTATAGACAAAAAGAAGTGTAAACTCTATTTAAAGCTAGTCGCACGACAAAAATTGTGTAGAACTACAAATTGATAATTGATACCTCTGAACTTGATGCGTAAATACAGAACGCCAAGAAATTATTCTTACGTAAGCAAGATTACTTAAAAATAGTGTATTTCATAACGGGACAATAGGCAAAACAATTACAGATGGTGGCTTCCATAGTTTCACTACATTACTTTTGGATATCCGAACGAAAACGTGACAATGGGGAAGGATGAGGGGGAGACAGATCGCGAATAGGACGAGATGGACAGGCACCTTATCTTAGCATTAACAGTTCAAGTCCTGAATCATTCTCTCCATTATTATATGGATACAACCTCTACAATGGAATGTGCCATTCTACACTATTACCAAAAGACTTTTAAACAAGCTAGTTTACATTGAGTCCTCATTAACATAATACAATTAACCCCGTAGAATATACTCCTAGTTCACGCGACATTTATGGCAAGCTATCTTTCCTTGCCATTCAGACTCTGTTGTTAACCTTCAATAATTTACTCAAATTGGTTCTTACTAATGACTTTCTGCTAAAAATGCCTTCTTCGCTATCTGTCTGTGCATATGTTGTGCACGTCTCCACGGACATGCTACACTGTTGCTGGCCGACGAAACGGGGCCCTGATGTCCCCCACTTAACCCATGTCATTGACAGCAGCCTATCTCTCATGGTTAGAACCACGCTTTTTTGATAGTATCTCGACTCCTGTGGGAGCTAGGAGGTTCTGAAATTCACAGCGCTGATTCTCATTTACCATGCAGTATGCATACGAAATATCCTTGACATACATTGACGGGAAAAAAATGGAAAGACCAACAAATAATTAGAGTAATGAAGTTTCGTGAATGCATTTGTGTAGGTAACGGTTTGAAGTAACTAAGTTTTAAGTAACTAACATTGCAAAGTCACAGGTTAATGTAAGCACGACATTAGCCATTGCAAACGTGAAACGCTGGTACATTAATAACGGGTGTATCCGCCAGGATGTTGAATGCAAGCATGCAAACGCGAATAAATTGTGTTATACAGGTACCGAATGTCAGTTTATGGGATGGAATTTCATGCCTATCGCATTTCGTCGGTCAGTACAGGGACGGTTAACGCTTTTTTTGGATGACGATGCAGTTGTTGTCCGATGATGTCCAGTACGTGCTCCACTGGAGACAGATTCGATCCGGTGATCGAGCATGTCGTCACTGTGTGGAACATGTTTGGTTACAACAGCAGCAGGTGGGCGATCCTTATACTTCTGGAAAACACCCCCTGGGATGCTGTTCATGAATGACAGCACAACAGGTCGAATCACCAGATTGAATAACGATTTTACAGTCAGTGTGCGTGGTCAAAGCATGAGAGTACCCCTGCTGCCATAGAAAATCGCACCCCTTACCAAAACTCCAGGTTCCCTTGTGTCTAGCATACGGAAAGTTTGGTTGCAGGTCCACTACTGCCCTCCTAAACAACACACGGCATGTCTTTACTGGCACCGAGATGGAACCATGTTTCATCACAGAACACAACAGACCTCTACCCTGCCTTCCAGTGAGCTCTCGCTTGACACCATTGAAGTCGCAAATTGTGTTGATTTCGGGTCAGAGGAATACACACTACACGCGTCTGGCTCTGAGCAGCCGGTCTGTAACGATTCGTTGTGTCACCGCCAGCTGATGTTCAGACTGCTGCTGCTGTTGCTGTACTGTGCGCCAGAGCCATACACCGAACACGATGGACTTCCTTCTCAGTAGAGCCCCTAGACCGTCCGGAGCCCGCCCTTCTTGGCATCGTACATTCTTGTGACCACCGTTCCCAGCAGTCATGTACCGTCGCTACGTTCCTACCAACTCTTTCTGCAATATGGCAGGAGGAATATCCAGTTACCCGTAGCCCTATTGCACGACCTCGTTTGAACTCACTAAGGTGTTGGTCATGGCGGTTGCAGCATGTGCTTAAAGCAAACCTAATTTGCATCCTCACAGAGGCGCTAATAGTGCTACCCTTATGCGATTGGCGTGAAATTTGAATAGACGCCATGTTGCAGGTGTAGAAACACTCCAACAGCTTTCGTTTATATCATACAACTCCTTCTTTTTGTCGCGATTTTTTTTTCCGCCAGTGAAGTTTCAGTGGTTTAGGAGGAAATAGTGGACGTATACACATTTATGAAAAGACCTGATGCGATCCGCCGTAGTGTACACAGAGATACCGTGCATTTTATCGACGCATTACAGATGCTTCTCACAAGTAACTAGATTTTGAGCTCCAGTTATAACACTGCAACAGCGTCATTTACGTAGCTTATTCAATCAAATACCAAGTTTGGCTTAGTACATACGATGTCCCAACAGAACAAATCAGCACAATTTTGGTAAACATTTTTGGAATACAGTGATCAATTAATTGTTATATTTAGATTAAAGTTCAGTCTTGATCACGTTATGTCTGTTTTAATGAGTAACAGGTTTCGGTTTTTTCTATAAAACCATCATCAGACCCATTGGCTCCCTTGGGTTGGTAGGTGGAGCTCTCCTTGCTGCTGTCCAGTCAACTCTTGACTGCACAGCAGCAAGGAGAGCTCCACCTACCAACCCAAGGGAGCCAATGGGTCTGATGATGGTTTTATAGAAAAAACCGAAACCTGTTACTCATTAAAACAGACATAACGTGATCAAGACTGAACTTTAATCTAAATATAAGAACAAATCAGTCCTGTCACGGAAAAGCCACGTATAACACTCCTGTCTGCTACTACTGTACCATAACCTTAAAACTGGAAACAGCTTATGAAATAAAACTATTTTGTTAAAGCAATTATGGTATATAGCAACAGAGCAGTGTTACCCTCTGAGAGGAATTTTGTTAGGTTGACCGTGCTGTACCTAACGGGAATGGCTTATCGAAAATGAAAGTCAGAATTACGTAAATATTTGAACAGTACGAACAAAATTTCGTCTATCTGTACTGTTCAACTGAGAAAGAAAACGGTCGCCAGCCTAACTAGGCAAGAGAATGATTAACATTCTCGTTTAAGAAAATAGTTATCAGCAGCTATAACGGATCCACACAACCTATACTTTGTCACACGCGAGTGCAGTGAACTATTACACATACATATGTTTACGGTAAAATTGGAACTAACAGAGCAGCAGAAACAATTTGCAAAATTATAACAGCTACCGAAACACACTATTACTTTCAGGGCTTACACAAAGTGAATGGTCTTTATAACATTACTATTAATATGCACTTCTAATACACCAGAGAGACAAACACTTAGTAAACACGAGTATATAACGTTTCACAACTGCAGCTTTCTCACTTTTACTACATCGAAACACAATGTTGACAAAATTGCAAGAAACTGCCTCACCTTTTATAATTTACTACAGACAGCTATGTGATCATATGCTTTATAAGTCTCAGTCTTACTAGGAAAATTATTTCAGTAAGCATAATTAACTTTAACTCACCCGCTTGCCACATTAACTTTAACTTTCTCTTTACTATGTTCAAGGGGCATTAATTAGAAAACTGGGTTTTAATGTACTTTCAGTAAGGGCACTCGGTAATTACTTTAGTTCAAACGGAGAGGACCCTGAGAGGTGTTATGATGAGGAGAAAAATCAAGATAGGTACATAAATTCAGATATAAATTACCTTATATTTGAGCACATTAGCACATCCATTAAGCTGATCCTTCACTGTACATCATTATAGTATTACGTTACAGCGATTGCGCAACGTGGTGGCAACTGCATGTTGGTAGGTGGATTCGCAGGCAGAATTGCTGGACTCTGGCCCTTCTTGGTGGCGATGATGAATACCAAATCCAGAATCGTTCCAGCTATTTATCCATCCATCCGAGGCATTGGAAAGTAACAGAAAAAGCCTCTTTCGGAAGCAGAACAATATGCATCTTTTACATGGCAGTGCACAGACTCGTAGCTCGTCTCCGACTGCTGGTTCGTCCCCGACTATCAGTTCCAACTTTTCCACGTAGGCCAACCACAATTTGCGCGCGCTACACAGTTCCGTTCCCGAGGGAACCACTACACCTTTTACATACAAACTAACTAGGAACCCTAAGTGAGGATCAGCAGTTTACATAACAGTAAACAATCATTTTAAACAAACAGAACATTTGCACATATAGACATTTCTACAAAAAATTATTCACACAAAATTACAATTATATACAGTAAGTTTTGTTCCCTCCAAATGGGACAAAGCATTTAAACGACTGCATAGAACCAAACCATGACATCAAAGTTTGTGCAAAGAAAGAAATATACAGTTTTACGTTATCTATTCAATCAAACACATTTACAGAAGCTCAACGAAGTAACATTAAATAAACAAAAGCAAAATAAATCAGTAGAGCATTAGAACTATGGTGTTACACAGTACGCAACAAATACCGGACTGAGTTTGTAAAACAGACGGATTGAAACTATGTCTCTACGTGATGCTCTGTTCCTTCAGAAGAAACAAGGCTCGGATGACATGCGAGATCACCCTAAGTGCTGTTGTTCTGGATGCTCTTTAGTCAGTTGTCGGTAGTAGCTTCAGTACGTGCACCACTATTAGTATCTGCGGTAGTGTAATACGTCTCGAAAGCGAAATTTATTACCAATACTGAAACATAAACATATATATCACTCTGTCGAAAACATATTCTGCGCAGTTTATATTTGGCATATTAAAACTGTGCGCCGGATAAAATGAACCCGGCTAATTATTGTAAACAGTAAACTTCAGTCACTCCACATCGAAAAGAATGAAACATTTCTAAAAATACAACATATTTTGATTGCTGCGATAGCGTAGCACCGAATGATCAAAAACTAACAGACGAAATGGAAAACGGATAATTAGAAGCCTATGAGGGGCCCTGTGTGATTTACTATGAAGACAGAGGAGGATGTAGGTTGTTTTTGTACTGGTGATTTTGTCAGAACTGTGAGGCCTTTAAATAGTAATTGCACTGTTAGGTTGTGTCATAGCGTATTACAGCTCACTGTTTTATACCTCCATTAAGTGAAACACACTCCTGATTCATCCTTAGAAAGTCTCTATCCAGTTCGCAGTATTTTCTGTTTGCCAGGATATGAATTCAAACACAGGGGAACACTCACTGCAGTTTTGTTAAAACGCTTCCTGCGAGTAAAAATTTTTAAGACGCAGGAAATGTTTTCCTTATTAACTACATAAATACTATGTCAGTCATTTCTATGAATCGCAATAATGGAAATATATTACAGTCAATGATTTTTTTCGCTTTTTCTCTTACTTTCGGATTAGCTTGTGTACCTAAATCTGTTTTTCTCTTTTGTCCACATCGCACTGGTGTATTCCTGCACAAATGCTATTTATTTTCTAAGTACAACAGCTGAAAAATTAAGGAACATAGCTTCTAGAGGTTTACAGCAGGACTTCTGATGCATTAAATGATTATAGGTATTCTTTTTTACTATTTATAAATATGTTCTGGCGAATACTGTAACCACGCTAGTTTTATGGTGTATTAATTGCACTATATATAGGGTGTAACGGGTATAAGTGCAGATATTACAGTTGGTGAATAAGAACTTTGTACTGAACACCATTACATCAGTATTTGCAGACAAATAATTATAGCTATTATAAGTGTTATGTTCTTAGATGGATTATTATCTCGAAGTATATGTGGCAAGAGCAAGCCATCGATATTTACAGCATATCCTTCCGGGCAGCAGGTCAGGTGTTGAAGTGTGGTCGTGTGGACCCAAAATTGTTAGTCTATATTGACAGGCGTAGTCCACTAAGTGATGCAGTTACGGCTGTGCAGAAAACTCCACGTCGTAGAGTTTGTGAAGTGTTTGTGGGAAGATTGTTCGACACGAAGAGGAAACAACAAACACACTCATGTGTGTACATATCAAGGTACCACATATAAAAATATCTGCACTTATACCCTCTGTATTTAATGCTTACAAGGATTAGCGTTAAGCCTCACAGCTGCTTGTGACGCTCTCACGGTGTCCTGTGTTCACGCAGCCTCGTCGACGCCGATACGGCCGCTGACGCTGCAGCAGTTGCTTCCCCGGACGGACCACTACATGACGTACGAGGGCTCGACGACGCATCCTGGCTGCTGGGAGACCACCGTCTGGGTCGTCCTCAACAAGCCCATCTACATCTCCAGGCACGAGGTCAGCTTGAACCTAGGGAGGCGGGCAGCAGCAGTGTGTATGTTCTGACGTTTTGTACGTCGGCAGGCAGCAGCTGTTTTCTAGCCTAGGGAAGAGAATGGTAGTAGGAAGACTATTGAAATCCTGTGGCAAGCTTCACTCGATCTAAGACTATATCCACAAATCACCATAGATGAAGGGGCATCTCAAAATCAGGAAGAGAAATAAATAAATCCATATTGGTTTGACACACAAAAATAGCCTCTTTACACTGTGTATCAAAAAAGAATTTTCAACTCTGAAAAGTCGGCAAGCTTATGGCTTGAGGAAATAGTCTTAGTGTCTTCCTGAAGGAAAATACATCAAGTTTTGACTCACGTGACATACTCGTAGAGAAACGTGCCACCGCAAGCGCTAGCGGCAGTTGCAGCAAATATGGCTTCCTTTAGTAGTCTTGAGAGTGCTCGCCATGTGTTTCGGTTTGAAGACTCGAAGTCTGCGTCAGCTTTGTAACGTAATTTTCGTACAGAGTAGGCCTATTATTTATGAGGGGCGTAAGTGTTTTATTGAAACTGGATGTTCAGTAAGACATAATAAACCCTCAGGTAGTCCACGTGAGTCTGATGACGTCGCGGGGCAAGTCAGCCAGAGCTCTGTGAGCAGTGCTACACTAACGACAGGTGTGCTTATTGAGAACTGGACGTCCCACATTTGAGTATTTGTCATGTGCTATGAAAAGGGTTGCGTCTCAAACCAAACAAGTTTGCAACTGTGCTAGAACTAAAAGGCACTGATAATGTTGCTCATAAGCATTTTTGTGTCGAAATCTTACATCGGTTGTTTGAGGATGAGAATTTCGCTGGTAAGGTTATGTTTAGTGATGAGTCGATTTTTCGCTTAAGCAGTGAAATTAATAATTTCGAGGCTTGAAGAATCATGAAAATCTATGGAACATGAACGTCGTAGTCCACAACTGAAGGTATTTTCTTCACGGAGAAAGAGCAATATTTACGAACCTTTCTTTTTCCATAAAAACTATGAATGGAGTGGTGTACTTAGATATGCTATAAAATATTTTAGCCTTCTAGATTGACTTTTGTGATGAAGAACGCATCATTCAGTTCAGGCTAGATGACGCACCCCCAAAATGCCTCTCAGACGCCCGGAAATTAGAATATTCCGCTTTCCAGGTAACTACACCATCGGAGGTACACCAGATGCATCGCCCCTACGTTCACTGGACCTGACATCTCGTGACTTTCCATTTTGGGGATTCGTCATGAGTACAGTGTTTGTCCCCCCTACTGGCTTCACTAACAGAGCTAAGGGCTAGACTCTGTCTCACAACTGAACAAGTCACGCCTGCCCTGCTGCAGCGAGTTTGGTAAGAAATCGACTTCAAATGGAAAGTGTGTCCCATAAAGAATGAGATCACAGTGGAGCTTTTTAGGTATAACGTAAAAAATTCCATTTATTTTGCTGTAAAATGGCACCAAAAGCATGCCTGTAAATTAAGTGAATAAATCAATATCAGTTTTTCAAATTATGAAAGACTTAATTTAAAGTAAATGGGGTGGATAGAGGTAGAACAGAGTTTCAGAGGGAGGAGTTTTCTGTGTAACACGAGTAAAGGAAGAGACAAAGAGGGGGTTCGATGTAATGCACTAGAGACATTTAAATTTTGTGAAAGACTGAAATAGTTCGTTTTAAATGAGGCACTAGAACTCATCGAAATGTCTTTATAGTTACTGTAGTCAATAATATGCTTTTTTACATGAATGTTAATTAATCTGGTCAGCAAAAGTATACAAAATAGGAAAGGCCATCAGCTCAATCGTGTGTGTGCTGTGAGCAAATACCTGTGTGGACCATGGCTTATTTAAATTTTGTGCTGCGAAATAGTATCACAAATACAATCAGTACAGGACGAAAGGCTGTGATTAATATTTAGCGATCAAATTACTAAGTCAGAAATTGTGGACTAACAGATCCAAAAAGAAGGAGTGGAGTAGAGTCAGAATTAGTAACAAAACAAAAGGACAGAGACAGATTTGTACTTTATAGTGATCCAACTATAAAGGAAGGCAGATAGAAAGCGATGAACCTTAACAGAACCAGCAGAAAACGTCTTTCGTTATTGACGTTCGTCAACATCAGTAATTCTCAGTAATGTTCAGTTCATCACCGCTGTGTTCGTTCATTTGAGGAATCGCATTAACATAGGAAATTTTTAGTCTGTACAAATAATAGGTTCAGATTTATCGAACTTCTATGTATAATTCACAAGATTTACGTCAGATTTTGGAAAGAAAGCTTCCTGCGTCTGTTTGAATATAGTACACTTTCCACCATTTGAAATTACAGTAGGAGCTTTGGCATTAGGTAAACACTTCCGTCGGTGAGTATGAACAATCTGGGGGACCTTCACAGTAAACTGCCTGGAAAGTTAGGACGATGTTTCTGAATAACCTCTTTCATTGTGTCCATACGACGTTTAATTTATAGTGTTTGATTTTGGTTCTAAATCTCCCAAAGGAGAGAAAAGAAGCTAGTTGAGGTAAAATCTATAATTTTGGTAAACATTTTTGGAAAGCAGTGATCAATTAATTATTATATATTGACTAAAGTTCAGTCTTGATCACATCATGTACGTTTTAATGATATAGATAACCGGTTTCGGTTCTTTCTACAAAACCATCATCAGACCCATGGCTCCCTTAGGATGGTAGGTTATCTATATCATTAAAACGTACATGATGTGATCAAGACTGAACTTTAGTCAAAATATAAAATCTATAAATTTTTGTGTAATCAGATACTTACTTGCCACTTCATTTGCGCTGGATAAAAGCTTCCTCCTGCACTGTCCATTAAGTGGATAGTGTGCTGTTGCATGTGCGTGCACATCTTTTAAGTGAAGTTCATACGTCCACTCAAGTTGTTTATAACTGTTATTATTAATTCACTGTAAATACTATTATTTCGTAGACTGCTTTGTACCCCTCGTAAATTTCAATACTACTTACATGATTACTAAACCTTCTTTAAGCTTTAGCAACTCTGAAATCACCACGTTCTCGGCCAAAATCGAAATTTACAACTTAGCCCACTCTTCTATATGAAGGCAATGAGTTCATTACTCCAACCATCAACAACACGTTGACTGAAAGTTTCTAACAATTGGCCTTTTTTTTCTTCTGTACGTGTTGGAAATTCAACAAATCTCTATCCAATACTTTACATCTCTTTCTTCGATGCTTTAAGAACTCGAGGTTACAAGACGCCACTCTGTCTCTTTTTATCTACTTTGTCGAACCACACATCCTACCAGGTTACCGTCGCAACTTTTCACAAACGACACGGGAGCGACAGCATGCGTCGATTCTGTGAGACATTTTTTGAACGAATACTGTGTTTCTGATGACTGTCTCTCTACTGATTTGATGCTTGCGGGCTTTCGAATAAAATTATGTGATGAAATGGTAGCCCTCAACATTGTACCCTCTGACTCAGAGTTGAATTATTAATATTTTGGGCTGGTTTCATTGTCTAGGGGCTGGGATACGTAGTTGCCGCATTACAGGCCAAATACTGCTGAGTCAGCAGTATACAATATAAATACACACATGAATCGAATGTTTGAAGTTTCCTATCCTTCTGAAATTGCGAATTATGAATGTAACATATAAATTTATAAATGAAATATTACAATTAAACAAAATCTGCAGGAACTATTTTACTATTTTAACGACTTTAAATGATGAGTACGATAGTGAAGTACTTTTGAGAATGCGGTATATTTGTGCAAAACTTATTGGTGTCGATGGTCCAGCAATTAAATGAAACATAAGTTGAATAACAGGGAAACAATTCCTACTGCACGTAATTAGTTATGAGCAACAACGTAGCTCGTGAGATATTCACTTCTAAATGTATACTACGTCTTCACTGTAGAAGCGATGGAAGTCTCACAAGTGTCCAAGTCGGCACTACGAAATATTACTGCCTCGCGCTACCACGCGCAAACTGCTCCACTCTCCACGTGGTTCCTGCTACCCACAGTCGCTGGTCAACGTCCAGCACTCCCCGTGTCCTGTGCGACTCTGCCTTGCTGCGCACCGTTCCAAACTACCTCATGTCTTCCCCGGAAAAGATGCTCCTTCCCAACCTACATACGTCTCTCTTAGTAACGAGAGCTGTGATTGGCTAGAGCGCTCTCTCCATGTCTCCAAGCCAATGTACTCTCACAAACATATTGAAACACATACGAAATACTGGACTTACATTTAAATAACTTGAAATTAAATACATATTCCTACGGCTGGACCATAAACACGCTCTAACACACATTATTAAATACATAAACAAATTACATAAACATATATCAAAGGAATAGCAAGAAAAGGTAGGCCAGTAGCCTAATTTCTGTGTGCTTTCTAAAACACAGTAAATATTTAACCGATTTCTTCACGAATAGTATATATCGGATATAAACAAAGATATAGATGGATAAATATATTTAGAAGCATGCTGCTACCGTTTTTTCGTGTAACTGTGGAGTACTTATGGCCTGACGCGATCGATAGTAATTGGCCGCTTTGACCTCCAATAACTGATGTTATTCAAGTTACATGCCTGTAATTTATACCAATTTAGGTTTTCACTAATAGCTTTCTAAAGACACGTGGATCGACGAAATCGGATGAAGCGTTTAGATTTTGGAAATTCGATGCAGGGTGTCACTTGTATAATTTACCGTCAGATACTACACTTTAAACTAATAAAGATATTGAAAATCTGATAACACCATCAGACTCGTCATGCAAACAATGGTAACATACATGTTTCTTTTTTGAGATATCGTGATTCACCTGGCTGCTATTAATCTCTATACGAACTGTGAAATGTCTGCCGTTAAGGTTTCACAAAGTCCGCCATCTTTGGCACTCCCGGCATCGACACAGTGTCACCACGGAATTCCCAGCCACGCGGCTAGACCCCTCTTGCTTTGGCCAGCGTCCGAGAGGCCGAGAGGCCCGTGCCCGCCAAGCGGCCCGTATGGCCACGCCAGCTGCGAACTTAGAATATTTTCAGGACGCCACAACTCGCCCTTTACCTCACATGCTCTCCATCTTATCGTAACTTTTATTTAACTAAGAAACTGCTATAGAAAACGGAAATCCCTAATCAGTTGTTTTTCTGATATTTGTTTACTGTTCCTCTATGGCGTGCCAGATAAGTCACAAACCTGTCCCTTCTCACATATTGTGCATTTTAAGTTCACAGAATTTTTCACCTCCTTTGATAGCACTTCATTTGAAATCCTTCTAGCTTCTTCTCCTCTGGATTTCTGATGGTTTCGAGTCCATTTCTATCCCATGCTGCACTCGTGACATACACTTTGAGGAACTTCTTTCTCATATCAAAAACCTGAAACCATTAGAGAAAATCGCCTGCTCCAGTGTGCATCTACATGGGTTCTGCCAAAGCTGGGTAACTTGTTACCTAGGTAGAATTCTTTCAGGTTAAACTTACTCTTTACAACTGTTCTGAAACCTGTGACTCTGTATAGGATACAAATCCTGACACCTGTTTCAGGCTCAGATCGAAATGGGGGACATGGAGGCGCAATCATTTTGCCCATAACTTGTTGATGGGTACTGTCTCTGTATCAAGAAGATAGATAAAGATATTAATGTGTCGCCATAAATAGTTGTCATACAGTGAGTTGTATTGGAAAAATGAATCTCTTCCTTAATGCGACAACATGGTCAGTTTGCAGTCGGTGTCTGTGTGGCAGCTTCCTTTGCAACTGCCAACTGACCACCCATTTACTCATTTTTCACAAGGAATATAAATACATAAAAAATGTCATGACAAATCTTCCAGCATTCAGAACGTACTGTAAAATTGATGCATGGTAGCAAGGTTTTAACTCAAAAATAGGACATATTTCATGCATAGAATACCTTACGCTGTCTGCCAAAACGCTTTGTACCTGATGTGTCCGCTGAATGCGGCCCAGGAAAGGTACCCAAACGTAAAATGAAGTTTATTGTGACACACACAAATAATCTTTACTAATGGGAGTTTTGTTGGAACACAATAACTGAAAACAGGCCACATCTTGAACATTGAAAGAACAATAATAATATCTGAAAGATGTAGGTCTTAAAATGTCACAGTAAATTGGAAGTACCTAGATCCAATTTCCACACTCTGAATGTGCCTCAATCAAAGTCTGGAATGGATGTGCTAAAGCTGAAAGTCCCAACAGACGAGCAAAACTTAAATCCTAAAACAACATCATAAAGTTTAAGTCTGGCCTATTGCCAATGAAAAACAAAGGCAAATACTACATAGTCCAATTGCTGGTCACAGTGTCAGACGCTACGTCTCTTCAGTATAGAGATCACAAATTGTGCCAGTCTGCATCCGACAGCTCTTGTTCCATAGTGAGATCAGGATTACGGGAATGCTTAGGCAATGGGCGTCTGGCCCAGCAAACTCACTTGGAATGCACTGGTTGAGTGTAGCCCAGCCACTGGCCCAGATACTTCCTGGTCACCAGGAAAGTGCAGGTACTACTTTCAGTCACATAGCACACATAGGAGAAAAGGATCCATAGTACCAGTGGCATCTGCTGGTAGCTGCCTGTCGTCTGAAAAACTGTCCCCTGTGGGGTCCATGCACACACATAGCCAATCTGATTTGTTGGCTGAGTAGGGGAAAGGCACAGCATTTCTTCCCGCCTCCCCCCCCCCCAAACACACACCCACCCCACCCTCCACTTGAAGGGTAGGAAAATTGATAGCACATCTTAAAGTACCTGGAAGAGCTCTGGCTGACAGCAGGGGCAGAGGAGAGGCTGTGATGTAGACGGTGGAGCAGTAGAGTGGCTGCAGGCTGGAACTAAGACAGGCCAGTGGTAACCAGGAAGGGCATTGTGGAGGAATGAACCTCTGGAACGAAGCATGATGGTGGACTAATGGATCTTGGAAGAAGGCAATGGCGAGGCCACTGTTGATTAATGTTCTTGCAGCACACTGTGCCAGCTTGAAAAGTCAGCTCAGCCATTGTGTATCCTACAAGATTGGAAACGGTCACAGGAAACAAACGCTGGCAGCCTTTGGTGTAGACAAGGGCCCACAGGGAATGTCTGAGAGAGAAATGGTGGCAGCTGGACTACCAAGAGGAGGGTTGGACGCTGGTGGGATGGATTGTAGATAATTGCTACCGATGTGGTTGGCCACAGAGCTTCTCAGTTGGGGTTGTCTCAGCCGGAAGAGTGAAACGATAAGAAGCCTGAAAGAGTACACAGCCCTCATCCAAAGGGTGGTGGCAGTAGATGGTTGGGATTTAAAGGTAAGGCCAATGTGTTTATGCAGACCTTTCGAAGCAGAGTGCCAGCATGTAAGGGCACAATATTTATCATTTCTATGCATTTGCTTCAGAGAAAGCAGAGAATTCTGTGGAAACAAACTGAGCGCCATTATTCATCAAATGGTTTTCTGGCAGCCCTTCACCTGAAAAAGTGGTGGACAGGGTTTGATGTTCTGCCCTGAAGACGTGGTAAGCACAATGTAGAGGTAATTGTTGCCAGCATCTAGAGAGATTAATCTTGAATGCCCCAGGAAGAGACCGACCCCCCCTCCCCCCCCCCCCCAAAAAAAATGCACGTGTAACTGGGACCAGGGAACAGAAATGTCTGGCCAAGGAGAAAAGTGAATATAGGGGCGACCTGTTTACTCTGGCAGTGTGGTAGGAGAGTGAGCGCCACATCTGTGCTTTGCTAGGAGACACATTGGCAGGTCAGACGCTTGGTGATCGCAATGAACCAGTGCCCAACGTACAAGAGACACAAAATGTGGTGCTAGAGAGCCTCTATGATCACGACCCTGGTGTAACCATTTACCCATCACTGAGGGTGAATAGCTCATTTCAGGGTACCATTGGACTGGAGCTGTAAGTGCCACAGACACTTGGATTTAGATGGCCAACAGCTTTGCACAAGATGGGGTACCTAAAAGAGCATTGAGCCCTCAGCTGTGTAGTGTGTGAGAAGCTTCAGCTACCTTTATGGTTACATCCAGATAGAAGCATACGTTGGGATCCACATCAAAGGAAAATTCCTGACCAGGAGCAGATGTGAGAGGAGTGCAGCCTTAGCACATTGAGTTCTTGAATGGTACAGAAAGTCATAATTATAACTTGAAAGAAACAGAGCCCATCGCTTGAGGTGGCATGCTGTTTTGGTAAGAATATTTGCTTACACTTTGAAAAGAGACAGTAGTGGGTAGTGGTCCATGAACAGTGTGAAATAGTGGCCACAGATTTAGCCATTAAACTTTTTTATACCAAGTAAGATCTCTATGGTTGCTTTTTCTGTGTGACTGCAGTTACGCTGTACAGAGGAGGGCGTCCTAGGCACAGATACAGAAGGATCCTTCACGCTGTCAACCACATGTGCCTGTAAAGTGACCACACCAAAACCACAATCTGATGCATCAACTGCCAAGATTAGGGGCTCAGAGGGCCTGCCATGAGGCACATGGGCTGGAGTAGGGCCTGTTTCAAGTCCCAGAAAGTGATTGAGCTGGTGCTAAAAAATGGCCAGAGCATTGGAAGTGCCTAATGGAACTCCATTATACTGAAAAAGTCCAAAAGGAGTGTTGTACACAAAGAAGAATTGGGAATTCATGGTCAATGGAAGATGGAGATACGTATCACAATGTTGAATCTTGAAAAACGCTTTGCCACCCACAAGGCATCTCATTATGTCCTCTACCTTGGAAGTGGGATAAGGGTCTGAGACAGAATGGGCATTAATGGTTGTCTGGAAAACCCTGCCTATGCAGCATCCACCCTTTGGTTTTCCTATCGTGTTTTTGGGGGTGACCCTTTGGTGGTTTGGAACGGGAGCAGAAATACCCTCATCCTGCAATTGCTGTAGCTCCAGAGAAAGTTTGTCTCTGAATCTGAAAGGAACATTTCTGGCTTTCAAGAGCTTCAGTATCACTGATGTGAAAAGAGCAATATGAGTCTTGGTATCTTTGATGTCCAAGGAGGATTGCAGGAACACTGTGCTGAATGGGAAAAGTGGTCTCTTAGATGAGGTTTGGTGCCAAGTGACTTGACACTGAGGGCAGAGTCATCAATTTGTAAGCCAAAAGCGTTGAACTGATCCAGGATCGAGAGACCGATGGCTCCAGGTGTCCAAGAACAAATTCAGGCTATGAGGTACTGGACTTGGACTGTAAATTTGCGGTTGACTTCGACGATATTACTGCTGTAACAGTGAAGTGGGGAGTGTCACAAAGCTGAAGTAGAGTGGACCCCAAATAATATTAGGTTCATCAGTCTATGGTGCTCACACACGACCGCATGTGTATCTGCAACTTGATGGGCATGTTGTTGATGCTTACTGTTACAATAGAGATAAGTCTGAATGGGGAAGCACACACTGACAGATCCACCCTGTCGTGCACTCGAAAATCGGAGGGGTCCATACGGGTACAGTTAGCATTTATTTTGAACAATGCTTGCCACACATCAGCGCTTTGTCTGGGTTTCCAACAAGATGTGTACTTAGCTAGTACATAGTGGTGTACATGTCTCTGGTGATTAATAAAACACAAGCTACGATAAGGGAGCTCTCGAGTGTGGCGTCTGAGTGCTGAATCGTTCCTGCCTGCACTGTGTGAATCCATCGTGGGGGGGGGGGAGGGGGGGGAGGGGGGGGGGAAGGGTTACCGAGGGCATCGCAGAAGATTTGTGCATAGTCAGTCTTTGAGGTTGTGCACGAAAATCATGTCCCAGACCAAGGAAGCGACATATGATTGCTTACACTGAGGATTACTACACTGGCAATGGCAGTCACGAGATGATCCTGGAGATGGGCAATCCATTCGTGGTAAGACTCTCTGTTAAGTCTGCAGCAGCTGAAAGACATGTGATAGGCTGCTGCCACATACACTTGGGGGTCAACATATTGTAACAAACTGGACTTTAGCCCGTCATACAGCAGAGCATGGGCTTCCCCCTCGGAAGGTGGTAAACGACTTGTTCCATGTATGCCAGAAATAAGGCATACTGTTGGGTATCAATCGCTATGCCATGAGCTGAGAAATGCTGTTCCATGCATGTAACATAGTTCGCCGACATGTCAAACTGCTGGAAGGGCAGGAGCACAGCTTGGAAACTCTTGAGAATGGTGTAGACCTAAAGAGGCTTGGAGAGCTCTGGAGGGGATGTGGGGTTGACCACCAGCTGCTCGATCAGGAGCTCGTGAGTACAATGCATCTGCTGGAGCAGTAGCAGTACCTGGGCAGAGACATCCATCAAGCAAACGTTAAGACCACTATACTGCTGATGTAAAACAAAGACAAATATTACAAAGTTCAATTTTTGATCACAATTTTGGAGGACACATCTTTTCAGTGTGCAGCTGGGTTTCTTAATAAAAACTATTAGTAAGATGGCTGTTTCTTCAACATTTTGACCCTACTAAATACTTCTTTCAAATTTTGTTATGATTTATGTGCTATTAGTTAAGATTTAAAACTGAAGTAATCAATGAATTAAACTAGTTTTTCTTGTTTTTATTTTAATTTCATTAAGCTTCAAAATAAATAAAGTGCTCCATCGAAGTATCAGGATTCTGAAAATATTCTTTCAGAGCAAAAGTCTGGGCACCTCTGGTTAGAGACTATGAATGGCGTAGGTCCATAGTTGGCAGCTCCGGACGCATAGGTCGATGTAGATGACCTCATAGCAGTGATTCCAGACTGAGATCCTAATTGTGGGAATGCTTTTGCAATTATCGCCTGGCCCAGAAAACTTACGCGGAGTGAACTGGGCGAACATAGCCTGGGCGCCAGCCTTGATACTGCCTGGGTGCTAGGCTACTGTAGGTACTAGTTTTGGGTATGTGGTCACTAGAGGAGAAAACAGCTAATGAGACTATTGACCTCTGGCAGCTCTTGGGTTGTCACCTGGTGCTGCTCAGAGCAAGGTCATCTCTTCTCTGTTGTCCCAAGAGCTGTCTCCTGCGAGGTCTGTATCCCCATAAGCAGTCTGTGTTGTTGTTTGCTAGCTGCGCAAGTGTGAGGCCTTGACACAGCAGTACCATCTGTTGATGAGTTATTGCGTGAATCGAAGGCAGTCAAGGTAAATAAAAAGTAGAGCATCACAAAAGGCAGCTGGTTGCTGTCATTTCATCATATTTGCAGTGTTGCTCATCTGTAATGGATGAATGTTCTGTGTATTTTACTTGTGTCTGTTGAGATACTAAGCGTGCTATGAACCATCGATGTTAAGAATGCCGTTTATATTACTCTAGATGGCAAGTAAAGTTCTAGGTGGAGACTTTGGTAGTTGTTGGCTTTCTGGAAGTTTGAAAATTGTACTTTTGGATTTTCTGGAGGTTTCTTAAGTCAATTCTGATAGAAAGAGAGACAATATAGCCCTTCATCTTCATCGTATTCAGTTTCTCTGTGTTTGTCTTAAGGTAATATTTTGTGGTAAATGCCGGCCGGAGTAGCCGAGGGGTTCTAGGCGCTACAGTCTGGAACCACGCGACCGGGCATGGCTAATGAAAGATCCTCGGGCATGGATGTGTGTGATGTCCTTAGGGTAGTTAGGTTTAAGTAGTTCTAAGTTCTATGGGACTTATGACCACAGAAGGTACCTCCCATAGCGCTCATAGCCATTTTTTGTGATAAATGTGCTATCGATCTCTTTAGACAACTGTTCTAAGACCTCCTAAAATCTGGCAAAATGGGCTATATTGTCTACCACACGTAATAATTGTAGTCTCTTGCACTTTTATGTTCTTTAGTGGTTTTCAGTAAGGAGATTTTTTGATACACCTCTCCACGTCATTTTACCCCGTACAAGTCTCTTCATCTCCTGATAACTACTACCGCCCACATTCCTTATAATTTCTTCACAATTTTGTTCCTTACCTCGTCCTCTCCTATTAGTTATTCGGCCTACTCAGCTGTTCAGTATTCTTCTGTGGCAGCACTACTTATGTAAACTATATATCGTCCACGTTCGATATCTGTAAGAAGCGGAAGTCCGTACAAACACCTAGAGGTCACAATTCGTAACACCTAAATTTATATTAAATAGATGTTAACAACCTTCTGATTTTTCAGGAATACATTTCTTGCTAATGAAAAATCCGCATTTTTTATCCACTCTAATTTGTATGTCGTCAGTTATTTTCCAGCCAATGTCGCAAAACTCATTTGCTATTTTAATGCCACTTTTACTAACTCATTTGGTCAGCAATCCCTGATTTCAATAGACTGCATTCTGTTAACTTGTTTTCCTTTTGTTGATATTCCCCTTACATCAGCTTTTTCCTTTGCTGTCTCTGGCAGAATTACATCATGAACAACCATCAAAGTTACTATTTCTCCTGTTGTACCTTAGTTTATACTTCAGATATTTTCTGGTGCTTCCTTCATTGCATCTTCAGTGTGAAAATACACTCGATCACGCTAAATAATCGGTCAGCCTGTACGTGTCAGCGTACGTACGGCGGAGTGACGCGGTGCGGCCTTTCGTTTTGCAGATGTACTCGATGCGGCGGCTGATGCAGGGCCCCTTCACGGAGCAGAAGGCGCCTCTCGCGAACAACGTGCGGCCCCTGCAGCACCTGCACCACCGCACCGTCAGGACCAACATCGACTTCTTCCGGCGCAAGGTGAGACCCAGCAGCAGTAGCGACTGCTGGCGCCTCGAAGTGTCACGAATTATTGCACGGTTATCACTGTGTTAATCAAAAACATTTCCGCCTTTATCGTCCACTACTTTCAACATTACCTATCGGAGTATTCGGCGTACTCTATTATTTGCATCTTCCAATCTCATGTTAAACAAAGATAGGAACCAATACTCAACGTAAATATTATACACATTGTTTTAAAAGTATCAGTCTAGCAACATCTAAACTATGAATTACGCATTAAGTAGAGATGTTGCCATTATTTTCCATTTTCTCACTCTTGCCTTCCTCGTCCTCGTCCACCGGAGAGCTACTGCTATTTTTCCCCACAAAACGTTTTTCCGTATCACGTGTATGTATGAGGGTCATTCCGGAAGTAAGTTCCGAATCGCCGTAGCTAATCCATTGTCGCGCAAACACTGAAACGCGACTGCGCAATGACTCCTGGCGTCGCTCGTAACACAACGCTATTTCCATTGACGTTGTCTCAGCGCGCTATTTATGCTATCAGTTCAATACGTTTAAAATAATTCATCAGCCCGCCGACTGTGAAATATGCCCATTGAATCGGTTTCTGATAGTAAGGAACGTTGCAGCAGTGGAAATTCATCAGCAGACAAGTGAGGTGTGTGGCCCCAATACGATGAGTTACAGCAGAGTGCGAGAGGTTTCAAGGACGTACGGGAATATGTCTATGATGAACCACGACCAGGCCGACCATAAATGATCCAAGGAGATTTGGTCACAGCCTTGGACGAAAAGATTCGTAAAGAATGACAATTCCGAATTTCGAATCTCGCTCTGGAACTTCCGAATTTAGGTAGAACAACTTTGCATCAAATTGTCTCTGTAATGTTCCAATTTCGCGAACTATACGCACATTCGCTTCCAACGCTGCTTGCTGAAAAACACATGTTTTCGACCATCACAAAATGCAGAAATACAGAATAATCTATCTGATCTTCTGACGTCCGGAGTTCTCTTGCTGTATGACAATGTCAGACCCCAATCGGCCGTTCACATCCAAAATCTAATCAGATCTTTTGAATGGGAACAGATTGTTCGCCCACCGTACAGTCCAGAATTGACGTAGAGCGATTTTCACTCTTTCCGCTATCTAATGGAGTTTCTCGGCGAAACGCGCTTCGGGAACAGATGACGAAGTCAAAGAAACTGTGAAAGTCTGGTTATCCTCATACGGCGGCAGACGTCTACGACTTAGGGATGGAAAAGCTTGAAAAATGTTATGACAAATGTTTAAACAAATACGAAAACTATGTATAAAAATTTAGAAACATTTAAGGAATTACATGAAAACAGGTTTTTGAAATAAATCTGTGATAGTTTATATTTTATAAGAAATCTGACCATACTTTCCGAACAACCCTTGAAAATCGTTCGACCAAACCATATATGAATATCCTAATTTTTACACGTTGAACTCTTTTACAGCTTCAACACCATACCGGTCGTTGAGATGTTATGCCCTACACAGTATTCTTTTTTTCCAGATTATAATTCCTATTTCCCATCGCGTAACACGCTTGCGGGACAAATTGGTTAGCCATACCTGGATCGAATGGGCGCGTTGGATTATCGACCGTGGTCTGGTACACCGGCCATAAAGAGTGTGATTTCTAGGAGATCTCCCACGCTTGTTTAGGCAAATACCACCTGGTTCTCAAATTGCGCCGCAGAGAATACGATACACAAACTGCTATGACACGATAACGCACTGAACAAAGATTACACTAGTCACAGACAGACGGCAGTCGCTTCCTGTCTCCATTAAGTTACCTTTGACCAATGTGGTGCCAGGTAGAGCATTTCACCATATGGTTAAATAATAAGATAAAAGATCTGCAAACTCCTACCGCGTCAGACGGGATAAACGCTAGGGAAAATTGGTAGCACAAGAAGGAGACCGTCATTGTTGTTGGTTGCAGCAGGCATTCCAGCGTTCCCATCTCCATCCAGATCACTGTGGTTGACACATTTGCCCAATACAGACAGTGAAACATAAATTGATTATAAAAGATAACTAGAAATATGTTGTTTTCTTGTAATTATTCAATGTGTTCCGCAGTTCATACATTTCTCTGTGTGATAATTAGTTAAAGCTGCATGTTGTGTCCCATTTCTGTTGCTGTTCATTGATAACATCGAAATATTGACGCAAGGGGCTCTCGTTTTTCCCACGCAGTGTATCATGCTGTCTGAGTGGCACCATGCATTTCAGGAAGATCAATTTAGCTAAGAACCCTCACTTGGTGCTATTTATATAGTGTGAATTTAGTTGCTGGTTCCAAATTGGTAAAAAAATGTTAATTTCGTTTATTAAAATAAAATGTTGAATGCACTAGTTGCAAAAAACGTTAACAGAATGCGTTGAAGTAATGTTATTTTCACAACGTGTAGCAATTAGATTATTTGCAGCTACACTTCACAAAATTTACTGTGACACAGTACTGTCTTTCCTTCGTATACTTTAACAAGAAAGACATAACAATATTATTGTCACTGACTTTAGCAGAAAGTATAATACGTCCTAAAATGTAAAGATAATGGTTGTATGTATTACACTGAAGAGCCAAAGAAACTAGTACACGTGCCTAATATCGTCTAGGGCCCCTGCGCGCAGGCAGAAGTGCCGGAATACGACGTGACACGGACTCGAGTAATGCCTGAAGTAATGCTGGAGGGAACTGACGCCATGAATCCTGCAGGGCTGTCCATAAATCCGGAAGAGTACGAGGGGGGTGGAGATCTCTTCTTAACAGCACGTTGCAAGGCATACCAGATATGCTCAATAATGTTCATGTCTGAAGAGTTTGGTGGGCAGCGGAAGTGTTTAAACTCAGAATAGTGTTCCTGGAGCCACTCTGTAGCAATTCTGGACGTGTGGGTTGTAACATATTACTGCTGGAATTTCCCAAGTTCGGGAATGCGCAATTAATGTATTCCGTTGATCGGACAGGACGTGTCACCTGTCAGAATCGTACCTAGACGTATCAGGGGTCCCATACCACTCCAACTCCATGCGCCACACACAATTACAGAGCCTCCACCAGCTTGAGCAGTTCCCTACTGACGTAGGGGTCCATAGATTCAATAGGCTGTCTCCATACCCCTACACGTCATCCGCTCAATATAATTTGAAACAAAACTCGTCCGACCAGACAACTTGTTTCCAGTCATCAACAGTCCAATATCGGTGTCGATGGGTCCAGGCGAGACGTATAACTTTGTGTCGTGCAGTCATCAAGGGTACACCAGTCGGCCTTCGGCTCTGGAAGCCCATATCGATGATGCTTAGTTGGATGGTTCGCACGCTGATACTTGTTAATGGCCCAGCACTGAAATCTGTAATAATGTGAGTTGCACATCTGTCACGTTGAACGAATCTCTTCAGTCGTTGTTGGTCCCGCTCTTGCACGATCTTTTTCCGGCCGCAACGATGTCGGAGATTTGATGTTTTACCGGATTACTGACATTCACGGTGCACTCGTGAAATGGTCATACGGGAAAGTCCCCAGTTCATCGCCACCTAGAAGATGCTGGGTCTCATCGCTCGTGCGCCGACTATAACACCACGTTCAAACTCACTTAAATCTGGATAACCTGCCATTGTAGTCGTAGTAACCGACTTCACAACTGCGGTGCACACTTGTGTTATACAGGCGTTACCAACCGCAGCGCCGTATTCTGCCTGTTTAAGTATCTCTGTATTTGAATACGCATGCCTATACCAGTTTCTTTGCCGCTCCACTGTATATGCCTTGATGGTAGCCACTTGCAATATGTGCAGTTAAGCTGGTTTGTATTACAGTGTAATGCGCTCTGTAGCCTAGAATAATTTCATGGGTATCACCACAGAATTAATGAAAATTTCTTAGTGTCAATGACAACATTGAGTAAGTCATAACTGTAACAGGCAGAGAATTAGCGGAGTGTTCTTGTGCACGCTGTTATCATACTGTAGTAGCACTGCCCCTCCTTCATGTTGCTCCTCAGCTGTCTTCCTGATGCTGAGTCGTCCACATTCCCTTTTTCCTACCAACGAAACCTTGCTCATCATTTCGCGAACGTAATCTAGGTCGGTGTGGCAATTAAACACGCTGAACCTATTGACCACACGCTTAACCTTCACGATGATTTCCTTCATATTCAACTGTTTTGCTCTTATATTCCACAGCTAAATTCTATGTTATGACCAGTGTACCTTTAGTCTTCTTCCGCTGCAGCAATTCTTTTCTCTGGAGCTCCTGCAGGCACAAATGTATGTTTCTCGATGTAGTAGAAGATGACCAGCTAATATGTGTCAACCTATGATAGGAGTTTTCTGTAGACTTCTTTCTTCACCTAAGCTCCTGATTCTACTTTTAGCACTTCATCTGTCCTCTTAATTTGTAGCATACTTCATCACTCAGATATTACAAACGCTTCCACTAACTTTTTCTTCGTATTTCCGACAGCCTTTCTTCCATTTTCAAACACTTATGTGGTCATGACTCGCAGTTTCAGGGACTTCTTTCCCATTTCTGTAAAAAAAAACTGATAGCAATTAGCGATATTTCACTGAAGTCGTTTTGCGCTCTGCAGTTCTGCTTCCGATACTTTCCTTGTTTCGGCCATTATACATGGGAAAATTGTTTCACTTTTGCACTATTTTATCACTTTCCACATTTTGTCACTTTTACGTTTGTTTTGTTGGTATCTGAGGTGTATTCCGTTCTATGCATCATATTACACTCCTGGAAATTGAAATAAGAACACCGTGAATTCATTGTCCCAGGAAGGGGAAACTTTATTGACACATTCCTGGGGTCAGATACATCACATGATCACACTGACAGAACCACAGGCACATAGACACAGGCAACAGAGCATGCACAATGTCGGCACTAGTACAGTGTATATCCACCTTTCGCAGCAATGCAGGCTGCTATTCTCCCATGGAGACGATCGTAGAGATACTGGATGTAGTCCTGTGGAACGGCTTGCCATGCCATTTCCACCTAGCGCCTCAGTTGGACCAGCGTTCGTGCTGGACGTGCAGACCGCGTGAGACGACGCTTCATCCAGTCCCAAACATGCTCAATGGGGGACAGATCCGGAGATCTTGCTGGCCAGGGTAGTTGACTTACACCTTCTAGAGCACGTTGGGTGGCACGGGATACATGCGGACGTGCATTGTCCTGTTGGAACAGCAAGTTCCCTTGCCGGTCTAGGAATGGTAGAACGATGGGTTCGATGACGGTTTGGATGTACCGTGCACTATTCAGTGTCCCCTCGACGATCACCAGTGGTGTACGGCCAGTGTAGGAGATCGCTCCCCACACCATGATGCCGGGTGTTGGCCCTGTGTGCCTCAGTCGTATGCAGTCCTGATTGTGGCGCTCACCTGCACGGCGCCAAACACGCATACGACCATCATTGGCACCAAGGCAGAAGCGACTCTCATCGCTGAAGACGACACGTCTCCATTCGTCCCTCCATTCACGCCTGTCGCGACACCACTGGAGGCGGGCTGCACGATGTTGGGGCGTGAGCGGAAGACGGCCTAACGGTGTGCGGGACCGTAGCCCAGCTTCATGGAGACGGTTGCGAATGGTCCTCGCCGATACCCCAGGAGCAACAGTGTCCCTAATTTGCTGGGAAGTGGCGGTGCGGTCCCCTACGGCACTGCGTAGGATCCTACGGTCTTGGCGTGCATCCGTGCGTCGCTGCGGTCCGGGGGCCAGGTCGACGGGCACGTGCACCTTCCGCCGACCACTGGCGACAACATCGATGTACTGTGGAGACCTCACGCCCCACGTGTTGAGCAATTCGGCGGTACGTCCACCCGGCCTCCCGCATGCCCACTATACGCCCTCGCTCAAAGTCCGTCAACTGCACATACGGTTCACGTCCACGCTGTCGCGGCATGCTACCAGTGTTAAAGACTGCGATGGAGCTCCGTATGCCACGGAAAACTGGCTGACACTGACGGCGGCGGTGCACAAATGCTACGCAGCTAGCGCCATTCGACGGCCAACACCGCGGTTCCTGGTGTGTCCGCTGTGCCGTGCGTGTGATCATTGCTTGTACAGCCCTCTCGCAGTGTCCGGAGCAAGTATGGTGGGTCTGACACACCGGTGTCAATGTGTTCTTTTTTCCATTTCCAGGAGTGTATTTTCGACAGTTTTAGGTCTATTTTACTTCCGACACTCAGGACTAAGATGTTTATGAATATTGTCATTCGTATCGGCACCCCCAGAATTTTACACCTCTTACGATGTTTCCTTCCTCTGCCTTGACTGATTCTTAGGCGAGTTTGATAAGCTGCAAACTGGGCATAGAGCTTTCTTAACATGCTCTTTCTTGACCTTTCACTGTTATTACATCCACATGGTTTTTGCTGAAATTATACATTATTGATCTGTCTGTACTTCAATCTGAATCTTCTAAGGATTATGAACATGTTCTTGCACCTTACATTGTCGACGGTTTTCTGTAGATCCACAAATCGTGAGAAAATGTCTTGACATTTTGTCAGTGTGCCTTTCATTACTTAGTTGAATGCTAGGAATTCTTTTCTAGTATCCTCTGGCATCCTAAAAAGCTAATTGATCTTCCTCCAGCAGGATTTTTCAGCTCTTCAATGTATTATTCCGATAGTAATGATGATCATCTGGTAATTTTCACGTTTATTAATACGTGCATTTTTAGTATTGTGAAGGAGATGCGTCGCTGAAAATGTTAAGATAAATTAGTGTACCAATAAATTTTACACTTGAAGGAAACGTTCGAAAGAAATTAAAGTTTTTGTTAAGTGAAGAGAGCTAGGTAAACCATAAGCTTCAAGCTTTTATAACAGAAGTCTTTGCAAAATATGTTCAGAAAACACTTCTCCTGGTGTTAAATTCATTGCCCAGATTGTCAGATTGCAGAAAAGAGCATTTATATGTTATTTTATCCGTGTAAGATCTTGTGAACTCCACGGTCGTTAATGATTACTGGTGAATAACGCAAACTAACCACAAACACTTTTTAAGAAGTTATATTTCAGTGCCATAACGGTTTCGTGGTACTACGTCCATTTTCATATGCATAACGTATCCAATTATATTGATATTTTTGTCAGCTGCTAGTCATCTGCTCCACTTAAAAGTATTGCAGGAGCAGACGACGTGTTTCTGACCAAAACATTAATGTAATTTTGAATGTTAGCCGTATGAAGATGGGTGTGGCAGCTCGATTCCGGCTATAGTAGGGGCAGCCAACCTTTTTCACCTATCACCCACCTTCGTGCCTCTGCTGGTAATAAAATTTCCTAACCGCCCATCAGTTCGACAGTAATGGTAACTTATGAAGTAGGGAAGCAACTTTATTTTATAAAGGGGTGAGGTAGCGTTATAGCAAGTCAAAGCATTTGGTAATAATTACCTATTAAATACTTTGTGTCAAAATTATTGTAACACTCGATGCAAAAGATTTTAAAATCCCTACCGCCCAACGCGTACCACCTACCACAAAAACAGGAACGCCCACTATTCAGCGGCAAAAATCAGGTTGACTACCACGGGGTTGTGGCATTGAAACACAGCTTTTTAAAAGTATTCGCGTCTGGTTGCGCTATTCACCAACAAAAGAACATTTATGTTGTTCTTCTGAGAACACATATTTCAAGACACCATCTCTCGATGATGGTCTTCTCAAAACACTGCAGGCCTGGGAATTGACTGGTTACACTCCGTAGAAGTTCTCATATCATCGACACGTCACGCAAAACTATGTCTGCCTATCAGACTTAATTCCCAATCTTTCCCATTCTATAAAATGAGGTACAAATCTTGGAGAAACAATGCGTACTTTTTAATAAAGTTCTTAATAAAGCTGCAGATCAATAGCTCTCATGCTAGTTCACTCGCCGCGTAAGATGTAGAGACTACAAGACCCTCCACTCCGTTTTCTTGTGTTACCACTGTGAGGCGACCTGCGTTCCACATCAGAGAATCGTATTAAGCTATGTAAGACGAAACCGTTAACTGTGTCGTCGTTACATCTGCGCCGGGAGGGAAGCAGTCGGGACAAATTCTGCATTTCGTAGTAAATGCTCCCAGTCTGGTAGTGCTGTTTTCTTTGAAATGAACAACGTTTAACAAATGAGTAATTCAAGTCGCTGGAGTGTTCTAAGAAGTTAGTAGCACCAGACATTCACGCCATGGTCATGCAACGTCATTCAAACACTCGCATCTGGTACGCGAGATCTAACTGGCGCTCGGTAAGAACACAGAAATTTTCGGCTGTGATCATTTGTAGCAGATCTGCATGCTGGGACAGCAAGTAGAATTCATCGCGGTTGTCCAACAACATCGACTGCAACGCATTACTATTTTGCTCCGTTTACTGCAGCCGATTCTCGCACTGTAGCCTTGGGACCTTTCCCTCCGGAAAAGTCACGTTCCTTCTTGACGACCACAGCTGTGACGTTATTCAACCGGCCAGCAATAATACTGTGGAAACACGAAGTTCGTGGTACATTTGTTAATACTTGTAGTTCACAGTAGGCTTATGCTCCCATAAAGCTCCCCTGTAAACGACCTAATGTTTCAAATTTGAGGTTTTGTGAAACGTTACGTTTAATGACAAAAAAATCTGCACGGTGTAACAGAGTGTCCAAAGAAGTTTTCGCTTCACCGCTACAGAAAGACGATGTCTCCTGACCTTTCGTTATTGTAACTGACGAACAAGTCCTATAATGAAGGTACACGAAGCTATAGTGACGTCACCGCAGTAGTTAGCTCATTGCACTTATATTCGGGAGTGCAGTGGTTCACATCCCATTCCGCCAATCCAGATTTAGATTTTACGTGGTTTCCCCTAATCGTTTATGACAAATGCCTCAATGGTTTCCTTGAAAGAAGCACGGCTCAGTTCGTTCTCATTTTTCGACTAACCCAGGGCGGCAATCCGTCTCTAATAACCTCGACAAGCAAGGAACGTTAAACCTTAATGTTCTATCTTTCTGTAATCACTTTAAAGCTCAGAAGCTAACCTCTCGCTTGTTCGTAATTTCAATTAGCCTCAGAAGTATACTTTTCAGGGAGAGGAGGGGACGTTTAAGACGCCCTAGGGATCGTTTAAGACGCCCTCGCTTACATATTATCAATGAATTTCGTACACTCTCAATGGATATTCATAACATCAGGACTGGAAGACAGTAAAAGTGTTTCCACGACACTTGTTCCCAATCGTAGGGACGTGGACGCCGTCGTCTGTGTCACTTAATTAGCCAAAGTCACTTGGACTGGCAGCTACTACAATTCAACCCAACTGCAATAGAAAATGTTGAACCAGGCACACATAATTTACGGACACCATTAAAGGTTGTGTGGAAATGTTAATAAAACTATGTCTTCAGCTACCCTAAAAGTGACAGAAAATTATTGATTTTATGGCATCAGCACTGTAATACAACAATTGATCTAATTATCTCTTCGTATGGGCTGTACCAATAGTCTGTAGCAGCTCATTCATAACCAAACTTCACCTGGATGTCTCTACTTTCAGTAAAAGCCTTGCTTCACAGACTTGTGCGAAGTGCCTTTCCACAGGCTCCACACCAATTTAAATGTTTATGAAGGTTCTGCTCTCCATCTGAGTATTCTTAATGACCTTTTCCACAACTATTGCATCATAAAGTAGAATATTTATTAGAAACTCACAACATTCTTATGCGAGGGAGATTCATTTATTAACCTCAGACTACTAAACATAACAAATACATTTAACTTGTAGCGCTTGATCGGTTAGAAAAAGCGATTCAGGATGTGACGTTGTACCAGACAGCTCTCTGTTATGTTCTTTAGCGTGTAAGCAACAAGCGATTGAATATACGGTGCTATTGTGTCTGCTGTCATTTGCGAAGTAGGTTCTGTCATTTGCTTCATGCCAAGTGAGAGGAATCAGTGTTGCCGAGACATATCATCGATTTTGTCGATGTATCAAATGGTTCAAATGGCTATGAGCACTATGGGACTTAACTTCCGAGGTCATCAGCCCCCTAGAACTTAGAACTACTTAAACCTAACTAACCTAAGGACATCACACACATCCATGCCAGAGGCAGGATTCGAACCTGCGACCGTAGCGGTCACGCGGTTCCAGACTGAAGCACCTAGAACCACACGGCCACACCGGCCGGCGTCGATGTATCGAAATGGTGTTATAACTAATGGCGTTGTGAGGGAGTGATGAAGAAATTCAATTCTGATCGCACGGATGTTTACGATGAAAGACATTCGAATGTGACTGATGAACAGGTGTAGCATGTTGACGAAATTACGCTTGCAAGATGCCGATTAACCATATCTGAATTTTCACCAGCTGTGCCTCAGATTTCAAAGGTTTCTCTATTTAATACTGGCGCAGAGAAATTAGGTTACCGCAGTCTTATGCATGGTACATACTAAAATATGTGACCGATGTTCAAAACAGTGGAAGAATGGGTTCGGCCTCGACATGACTTCAGCACTACAGAGAACCGGGGCTAGAATTTCTGAAGAAAATCGTGACCGGGGACGACACAAAGGTATACTACATGAACTCTGAAACTGTGGAAAAGTTCAGATATGCACAAAAAACTCGAGTAGTCTCCGCAAAACTGCACTACGGTGGTTACATGTTTTTGGGTTCACAAAAAATTTGGCAACATATTTCGTGAGTATAACACATGAGAATACGGTGCCATTATATGTGTATTGGGACACTCTTACGAAACTTCAAAAGTCAATCCAAAACAAATAGAGTGGGATGGTCACCTAAAAGCTAACCCACTTCACGACAATGCGGGGCCTCACACTGCAAACCCAACGAATAAAGAACTCAGACTCTTTGGCTTGGATACATGTCAGCATCTTTCCTTGGCACCAGGAGGATCTCATCCCCTCCCCAAGGTGAAGGCGCTTTGCGACTGGTGATGAGATCAATACCAGAAGGTATCGTTCTTTGATGGAGGGAGAAATAATTTGGTGTCACAGTAGAACACATTTTTGAATTTGATGGTGATTGTATGGAGAAGTAAAGTTGACAGGCAACTACAGATTATTTTATCTATATTTTCCTTTTTGAAGCTGCTATTTGAGGCTGGAGGTTTGTGTGCCAGCTACACAGGCAGACATTTTTTTCGATTTCTTCGTTACATATTAACAGATTTTCAGTTTTACTTTATTTTCAGCTCGTACATTAGTTATTAAAGCTTTCCTGCTGTAGATTGTTGGCCGGCCAGGGTGGCAGTGCGGTTCTAGGCGCTACAATCTGGAACCGCGTGACCGCTACGTCGCAGGTTCGAATCCTGCCTCGGGCATGGATGTGTGTGATGTCCTTAGGTTAGTTAGTTTTATTTAGTTCTAAGTTGTAGGGGACTGATGACCTCAGAAGTTAAGTCCCATAATGCTCAGAGCCATTTGAACCATTTTGTAGATTGTTAATTGCCTCGAGCCTTAAGCATTTCTATCAAAACAGCGTCCTCTCTAAGACCAGTTTTTTCATATCTTGAACTGCTTCATTAATTCCTGCACACCTTCAGTTTAATTACATATGAAATGTGCTACAGAGTCATTCTTTGAAGTGGCAGACGTTTAAAAAGTCTTAAAATTTTTCTGCTTTTCCTTCGCTGTTTTTACTATGTCTCTTTCACATAATGAACTAACCCCCACTCTAATTTCGACAGACCTAACGAAAACAGAGTGGAAAAAGTTTCATATTTAATTCATTTATTTATCATATATGTAAATGTTTACAGTAGTTACATACGACTAGAATATACTTTAGTAATGTAGGTCACAGGTATTTTTGTTCCGTACACTAGGGGATTTTAAAAGTACCTTAATTTTATTACAGTACGGCAAGCAACTTTTATTGAATATAGAAATACTGCAAAGCAGTGAAATACAGGACACTATTGGCGTGAAAATGTGTACCAGCGGAAAAATGTTCCTATCGGAACACAAGAAATGCGAGTATGCACCTGTTTAAGTGAAAAGTGGAATACCAGCTGCCTTTTTTTTTTTTTTTTTTTTTTTTTTACGCCTCTGAATTCCACTATCTGCTTAACTCAATGCCATTATCTCTTTGTGTCTCTCTGTCCCTGTCTTCTGTCTCACAGCCACTGTCTCGTTCGTCTGTCTCACTACTTCTACCGCCTCTCACTGTCACTGTCACTGTCTCTCTGTTGGTCTCTCTTTCTCCTCACGTCTCGTTCATTTCTTCCGACTGCCTGCTGTCTCTGCTCACTGTCACTCTCTCACTGTCACTATCTCACTCTTCCTCGTTGTCATTATCATAGAAACAGTATCATTGCCTCTCTACAACTTCAACACTGTCCCTCGATTTTGTTTCCCACTGACATTTTCTCCTCTACTCTTTTCCTAGAACTGTTCTGTCACTGTCAACTATGTTCCACTGCCACTGTGTCCCTCTATTTCCTTCTCACTTTCAGTGTCTCCTTCGCTCCTTATATATCACAATCACTGTCTAACTTTTTTTATTCCCACTGCCACTGTTTCCATCTGTCTCAGCATAATAACGCTCCAGTACGTTTGCATGCCAAAAATTTTTCAGGAAAATTTTATAGATGTTGAGGAAGGTAGAATGAGCCAGCTGGTCCCCCACTTCTGAGGCAGAGTCTTTTAAACAGTAGCATACTTACCTTTCTTGTGTTCCTGCAGGAGCATTTGCCGCTATTACCTTCTTTTGCCTGCCACAGCACAGCATGTCCCTCATATGAAAGAAACTTTTCAGGTCAGCAAAATTTTGATAGTTTATTTATGTGAAGTTGAAGTAACGCAAAACCAACTTTACACCTCAGACTGGATTTTACATGCACAGAAATATTGCATGTGTTTCAGTACTGTAAAATTGAGCTGCCACAACCCTTTTAATGATAACGGAGATACATCACAACATATTTATCCCTGCCGAGTGCTTCGTTTCCGCCTCACACCAGATCTTAGGTACGTATTTTACGTGCACAAGTAGGGTAACTTTGAACCTCTATATCTCGGAAACGGATGAAATTATAAAGAAACATTTCAAGGATATTCGAGATTAGAATCTGAGGAATATATTATAAAAATATCAGCCTTTTACTGTGCATAATTGTCTTGGAATCCGCGACTCTGTTTGATACGAAAAAGTGGCAAAAAATGTCCTTGTTTGCGTTTTTCTGTATGGACCATCCACGAACTCATGGTGCCTCCATTAGCCCCTTAAAGCTCACCGTAGACTACATTGAATTAAAAGAAGCAATCGGTTTGCTCAATTGCCAAATCAGGAGGAAGTTTGTGAGATCTATGCTTTGACCGTATACTGTAGGATGGTACCACTAGCAAGATCCTTCTGTTGGGTGTACAAATGGCGTCTAGCCCAAGAGTTATCCAAAACACTCGACCTTACCTTTCTGTCACCAGTGCACACCGAGCTATGAATCCTGGAAGAACGCCGTTTTCTGCACTGCGTTTTGGAATACATTAGGTGCGGCACGCTGTCGAACTATCTTGGGTGACAAGATACCGTCAGAGCTGAAGCACTAATAAGTAAGAGACTTAAGCTGAGTAAACGGTGGTTGATCCCATAACGCATAGATCATTTTTGTCTTAGCAGGGCGGTACTTGTTTCGCCGGTGGCGTCAACGCTCCCGTGTACGCACATATATTTAGGTTTCAGTTACGTTGCAAACTGGTCTAGCGTGGAAATGATTTTAGCCACCTCATTGATTTCAATGTCACTCATAAGAGCTTGCAGGGCTCCCATAGACCCCTAAGTGAGGCACTAAATATGTTCACCAGAGTATAAGGTAAAATAGGAATCAAATCGATAACTGGCGGTGACTCTATGTGTGATTTACACGTTTTGCCCACAAGAACTGTACTGTTCTGCCTGGAGTAAGTCTACGACTGCTCCGCCAATTTAGCTGCACGCTTTGAAGCACATGTTATCTTTTCCGCAGTAGAAATGTGTCTGCAGGAAGCTTGGGACATGTGCTCTTTCTGACAATGCACCAGCCTTGTTGCGCAGTGGTTTTAGCATGGATACGACTGGTGTGACTTACCACCTGAAGTGGGTATGTAGTTTACGTGCTGGTGATACCTTAGTCATCTTTGGATTTGAAACTGTTATGTGGCACAATTTTATTCTGTTGTCTGAAACAAAATGTGCACGCATTCTACTATAGAGTTGTAGTATACATTTGTTAGAAGAATTTTGTGAAAATTTGGTCCCCCCACAAAGAAGACCACATGCTAGATTTTTCTACAACCTCTTTTGGAATACTGCTCTAACATTTTGGATTAGTCTGACTGAAGATAACGAACCTGATAATAACTTTACTGTGCGAAATTGTATTACAGGGGAACTCAAAGTAAATATAACCTGTTTCAGAAAATGTGTTGTATTCGAGTGACACTGTTGCACTGAACTGTAGCTTCAGGTTAAAGCGATTTCCTTTTAACTGTAGTGCATTTGTCTCAGAAATCGTAAGTACAAGACGGGGTATGTATCAGCACGGAAGCAGAGTTTCTCTGTAGACTGGAAAGCAGAAACGAACATTTGGCTTTAACTTCAGTGTACTAGTGGAAAAGCTGTTAACGAAGATGAATGGATTAACCTGACCCCATGCAATTAAAAATAATAGTCTGCACTTATTGGCTTTTAACTACCACATTTACATTCGAAAAACAACATTTAAAACTACAGCCAAAGTCCTGCACAAATGAAACACAATGCAACTAGCATATCTTATTTTATAATAATATTAGATGCACAATTCTAGCTTATTTCTCATACGATGTAGTGAAGGAAATGAATCTCGCAATACAGAAAAAAATTCTGTTTATAGAATGGATGCCCATGTTACATATCATGGTCACAAATTTCATTCTACAGCTGAAAGATTTCCTTTCCCCTTGTGCAACATTACACTGTGCGCACACTTTTTGCCAAGTCCTGCGATGACAACATCTCACGGTTTCGTACTACGAAAAATCATCTGACTTGTCCTTGCACATCCTCTGGCCATTCATCAGACTGTCGTATGTTTAACAGACGACGTAATGGACGATTACGACAATTCTTTTTCCTTAGAGGGAGGGCGAAACCGCGGAAAAGGGAAAGGAATGGGTGATTGTGGTGAAGCTCTTTACATTTAATGACGTGGGGAATGATAAACTAAGTACTGCAGAAAACAACTAAACAACAACAATTGCTGCAGTTTAGCTACTGTCCTCAGGCTACGTATTTAGAAATCAGAAAAACATACAATAAGAAGATGCTTTCAAAGTTGTTTTGTTCAGGACAGTTGATGAAAACGTAATGTACAAGTGAAACATCACAGTAATGTAAGAAAGTGGTATTAACCACAGTGTATATGTTCAAAAATGAAATTATAGAAGTTTCCCGAAAGTAACATGTCGTTATAATAAAAAGATATAAGTTTGTGATTTCTTAAAACACAAGAGCTGTGTTGCAGACGTACTAAGAACGTAGTAAATAATTTTTAATACCATTATATTGCTGAATCTTTATATAAATGACTGACATATGATAAAATTTCCTTTTAAAGAACTCTTGTTGATGTTTCGACTGGAAAATATCATCAATAAATGAATAAAAATTAAATTTTAAGTATGCCTGTAATTGTTGCAACTTGCATGTTGTGGAAATAGTAGTTAATAGTCATGTTCATTTCGCATTGAGTTTCCTTTCATTCCGTTCTTTGCCGCTTATGGCACGACATTATGAATTACTCTGGTACCATAATGACATGAAGTATAAACTTTCCCTCTGTATTATATACCAGCCTGGAAACTTAAACGATCTGACATTTAATGAAAACAATACAAAAACTAATTTTAAAGATTAGAGTGGTAAAGTGGGCTGACTCACACACAAATTGGACCATATTATGTGCATTTATTCTTAAGGAAAGCTCTTAACAATACTCACAAGCCACAATTATTTTACTACCACTTAAATTAACGCACTACCTCTATGAGAGTAATCTGCATAATTTACGTAACGTAAGGAAATACCGTTTTCCTTTAAAATTTCTCACTCTTTTGCTATGAATAAATAAAGTTCAAGATAACCCAGTACTATACACCACTGTCTGCACCAGAGAACAAAACTCAGTCTGATCAAAGCAGGAATTTCACTGCTATATTAATGCCTCTCCCACTTACTCAAAAGGTAACCCATTAAATTGGATCTTAATACTTGTTGATCAAATACACCATTAATTTAATCTTAATCTTTCTTGAACCAGCGGAACAGTTTTGATGAAGACTTTATCAAAGACCTAAATAAATATCACAGAATAACAAGGAATATCTGTGTGACGAACCAGTCAAACACGATCCATTGAACACATTCGTCACACAATACGAAGTAGAGGCATCTGTCAAATAAATACCACAGGCAACTACCTAGAAAATTGCAACATGAAATTAATTCGGTGCTCACACTGCTCTTATATACTGTAGTCGGTGTTACAGTGGCGATGCAGTACTTTCACGCTTAGGACCCAACACAAATACAACTGGACCTGGCTTCTGTGTGCAAGGTATAGAGGCATTCACAGGTCTCCCCCGAATTAAGAGCGCATACACGACACAGCGCCTTACTTCTCACAGCATCAAACACTCCACGTCAGCTACGTTGCTTCAATGAACAGCAGTTATCCGTCCCACACACTCTGCTTTGCTCCCAGCGTACACCCACTGTGGCAACAATAGTTGGCCAGCAATGCCACGGCCTCTGCTGTTAGTATCTATCGCCGTTCCTCCTCTCCATTTTTCTCTCTACTCTCTGAAAAGCCTCTGGTGTGCCGGCGTCCAGAAGCTGACCATTTCCGCCAAATGGCGTGGAACTGAGTTTTCAACAGCCGATCGGCCTTATGGGGAATTCGGAATGTGCGAGTAACTGGAACAATTACATGCGCATCAGAGGTCATACAACTAACTGAGAAAACCTAGTAGGCTGCGACACATGTAATCACGTGGGGGATTTCTATGTAGTGTGGGTGTCTTGCCAAACTGGGATCAGTAGCAATGGCGTTTATCACTGCAGCATTAAAGACTAAGATTTTATAATGAATTTATTTGTTCCCATTTCAAACAGGGCACAGCACCAATGTCCGCCGGTCAGTGTGAGAATAAATAAAACATTTTTGGTAAATCTGTTTCATACCATGCCAAACAACAGTGGACAGCAGCTAAGGCTGCTCGCCAGTGTATCAATGAGGCTTAACTTTTATAATAAATTCATTCGATTGATTGCCAAACAGGGAACAGCAAGAATGGCCACTCGCCACTGCATCATTAAAGAACAATAAATATGTTTCATGCCGAGCCAAACAGTACCCAAAATCAATGGCCACTCGTCAGTACATTATTAAAGAATAAAATTTTATTTTCAGCAAACAGCAGCAACAAACGCTCTCCAGTGCATCACTAAATAATGGCATTTCATAATAAATTTATTTGTGCCATGCCAAACAGGACACAGTACTGATCAATGTGCCATTAAAGAAAAATATTTTATTATGAATTTATCTGTTGCCATGCCAACTGTGACAGAGCAACAACGTCCCCTCGTCACTGAATCATTAAATAATAACATTTTGTAACAAATTTATTTGATGTCATGCCAAATAGGGAACCACAGAAACAACCATTTGTCATTGCATCTGTAACGAATAAAATGTAATAGTAAATTTATTATACAAATCTCTAACTGAATCTTAAGAAGTAAACACAAGCGCTTAGAAGCTGCAACATCACTTTATTCATTCAGTGACTAGTTTTTATGGCATTCACGTTGTCTGATCGACACAAACAGTCACACTTGATTACTACAGCCATTGTCATGATATAATATTTAGCATTAGACATTGTAATCTTTTGTAAATAGACGTGTATGATTAACATGGTCTACTAATTATATGATGCCCAAACACTTCAAAGTAAATTTGTTCATTATTTAAAAAATCGAAACTAATTTTCATTCTCCAGTATAAACAAGAGAATGTACACTGATTGACATCAAGCGTCAATTGTCCTAGGGGGGAAAAGTACGTCTGATGGTAATACATAAACCACAAATCTAAATATAAATTAGACTGATGACTCTTTTTCTAGAAAATCTCTGTCACTGTTCTTGTGTTACCTTTAAGAAATATCGCTGTGCTAAGTATGTTATGCTGTGAGTTCACCTGGCAGATTTCACTAAGATTTATTTTGACACAAAGAATTTATGGTACTTTTACATGTAACTATTGTTCACATTTGATTATATTTCAGGGATACTAATAAAATGTTGTACACAGCAAAATTGGATATGTAAGTATGTGTTTAGTTTTCCTTAATAACATATATTATCGAAATGTTTCGCCAGTAATTCTTCTGTTTGATGGATTGTTTTTCAAACATTACATATTAAGAAGCCACCTTTTTTTCAGGGGAAGAAGTGTCCAACAATGCACAGGGACATGCGTTATATAGGTATGTAACCAATCTAATTAAATGTAGTCTGCATGACACAATAGTTTTTTTTTACAAACTGAAAGGATTATCAAGAGTTTAGTTCTATTAATAACACATGACCAGTATAATCCTCTTCAAAATAGTATAGAAACTACTTTGCACAAAAATTTTACCAAGAACGCACTGTCCTTCAGTAACAGTTCCATACTGCACTCACACTCAATTTTTATCACAAAGTATTGATAAAAAAGTGTAAACATGTTATGTCAAATAGCTTGCATTAGTCGCATATGAGCACAACAGTACAGCTACCAACTATGTGGCACACTTCCTTTAGATTGGGGTTTCTGTCCAGCTTTGTGTTTTTTTTTATTTCATCAGCCTGTGATATTATCATCATTATGATGTGATAAGCCAAGTCCATTTTTAATTATGTCATCAAGATGACAGATGGCAGGTAATTTAAAATTCGAAGGTGCTGAAAGGCAGAAAAAAATATACAAGATAGCTTTGCAGATAATTACAAATGAAACATCCTGTCATAGCACTCAGAAATGTAAGATGACATATGTGGGAATATTTTTAAATTTTCCGTCCAATAGCAGCACTTTAAAAAATGCAGGAATGGTGGTAAATTTATGTGAGAGAGCCAAGATGGTAGTGCCCAGAAATTTTTTGTATCAACCAAAGCAAAACGTCAAATGACAGTGCAGTATTATTTTTCCAATATCCGCCATGTTCAGAAATAACCAATTTTACTGCACTACTTCTACAAGCTTCTTCTTCACCTGAGCATCATATTCTAAGTTATTCGATTATTTATCAAAAATCTTCTAAGCCAACACAAGTGCTCACACACACACACACACACACACACACACACACACACACACACATATGCACAGTATTAATATCAAATATTGCAGTCTCATCATTTCTTTAATGCTTTTCTCTTTTTACAAGTTAATATTTATGTTAAATACTGTGGCGTTTGCCAGTAAATTTCGTCTCATATTGGCTCTACCGGTAAATTTAATTTCTCTTTGTTTCATAGTAAACTAACGTTTATGTTAAAAACCATATTGTTTCATCATCAGCAATTTTCATCTCTCTCTGTTCATGTCGGATAAAGTACCACCACATCTGTAGATTTCAGCTCTATCTTTCTAATATATGCCAGAGGGAACAGGAAGGTAGAAACTCGAACAAACAATGCTCTCAGTGTAAAATTTATAATAAAAAAGGTTACATTCCAAAGAAAGTTAGATGCACATTTCCGCATTTACATATTCTCTAGCGTCAGCAACGAGTATTGAAAGTTCCAATTGCACACATTTTGGAATACTCAAAGTTTCAGTTGTACTCATTTTTTCTACACATTTAAAATTTTTACATTTTTCCACAATATAGAACTACACCAGGTATAAAAATTATACCATTCAATAAATCACATTTTCACATATAAACTAAAAGAATGGTTAACTGTGAATTGCAGCACAAATCGATCAGAATTTTATGGTATCACACAAATTGGAAACATATAAATTTAATACACATTCTAGTCAATCTTCAACAATTTTTAGAACCAACTATACAAAGCAGTAGGTTGTTACAGCCTGAATTAACAACTGGGTTATGTCCACCAACCTACCAAGCTATGGTAGCTGTACCTGACTTGATAAAATAGCAATTAAGCTGAATTCCACGTTATTCACCAGCTGAATATAAAACGAAAAAACATCTAAAAATATACCAAACAATTGCTTGCTGTACTGGCATGGAATCACTTCAATATAATAAATATACTCAAAGCTAAAGTACACTTCAAAATCACCCAAGTGTTAAGGGCGTCTAAAGCACTCGTTCTGACTATATTGTTTCGACATTCATTTCTGAAAAAGTGTTTAGATTTCACCCAAACCATTAAAGTTTATGTGAGAATCAAACACTCTTGCAAATTAGAGAGAGTCAGAATAATCTTCTTTTAGAGAATGTACATTGATATTTCGTATAGTTCCACTGGGTGATACCTTAAAAACAGGAATTCCCATTTTTATATAACTGGTTTCCTACTAGGCATAAATGAAAGAAACTGTGAGTTCGTCTCACTATTTATGAAATCAAATGTGTTTATGTTGTTTACTCTCCCACAACATACTATGCACACATTGCTGCTGCTGAAAATTCATCATGACTGACAGGTAAGAATCTTAATGGTACATATACGTTGCATTCATTCAGATCAGTCAGCCATGCAACTTCATATTTGGAGTTGAAACATCTTGCTCTTGAGATTGGGTGTTATTTCTCGTCCTCCATCGATGAAGGATTTCAGTGCGTATTGTGGTTCAAAATAACACAGATGCTTCAAGACCTGTAACATGGAAGCAGAAGAAATCCTGTTTTCTTGATCTGGACTCATTGTGCTTTTTGGTATCCAACATCAGACACTGTTGTATTACGGTTTGAAGTGGAAAATAATATAATATGTCAACAATAATGCCAACAAGTGGCTGTAAAACGTTGTATAAATATTGTAGTTAATAATTGTTTACATGCTGGGTCCCTGTGTTACTTGTGGATTATAGTAATAAATTTTAAAATTAATTCCCATTAAATTACTCACCTACTTTACTTATGATAATTTTTTCCTATCTAATTGACCGGTGGAACTATTTGTAGCTATGAATATTATTAATAGCATGTTTGGTTTTCATTTTTTAACATAATTTCTGTAATGTTGTCAAACTTATTCCTTATTTATTGGCGACCTTCCTCAGTGAAGAAACAGCTATTACGTTTTTGTCTTTTCACTGTATATTTATTTTGGTGTTGTGCCTCTGTTTTCTTTTTGTGATTTCTCATGTTACTTCACAAGGAAAATTCTTAACTGAAACTGTACATAACACTAGTTTGGTTGTTAGCCTATAAGAAATTAACTTTGAACCATTTATATGGTAATATTGCGAGATCAATATTTATAAAACGACCAATGATGTCCATGTTTGTCAGTCTACCGTAACTTTCCTAATAAGTCAATGAGTCCTTGGTCTTTTGCGGTCCTCCAGGTACATAACGACCGCTACTCTGAATTTTGCAACGATAAGGTTTCTTTGAAGGTGGAGGGGAGGCGGGGTGGGAGTAGGCTGCTTGCAGAAAGCGCAACACTGATTGGAAAAAGTCCCTGATGACAGCAAGTTATCAGTAAGTGAAAGATGTAAGATCGTTAAAAGTAATACATGATAGACTTACGTTTTTTTTTTTTTTGTTGTGTGCATGTCAGAAGAAAAGCATTTAATGACTACTATGGTTGTAACGGCTGAGCATCAATAATTTAACGAGAATGACTGACCCTCCCTTTTCTGATATATTTTTTGTGCTGTGTCAGCTATTCAGTACTTTCACAATTTCAGAACATCTCATATTTCGCCATTTTGACAAGGCAAGAGAAGTCGGAACTTGCTTTGTCAGAGAAATATTACGTTTACAACGATATGCCAGTCCACTACCTGTCAGAAAAAGTAGTATCATTCTCCATTACCTATGAGCAAAACCTGGTGTGGAGGCGTTGCAATTTTGTGTTACACTTTTAATAGCAGCATTCACTTTTTTTTCTAACAGGCATCATAAACTGCTATGGGAAGCTGGATAGAATGCTTCTCGAATCATATCCTCCCACAGTACTCTTCGTAAGTTCCTGATGTCTCAACATATGGAGCATGCTCCCTGGTGCCGTTATCTCCTTGTAAAAACCAGTTCTTGCTAGATTCCCCATTTCTGAATGGAGTATCCAAATACATTTATTGAACTGCGACTCCCATTAGTTGACTATACTAATAAGCAATCCTCTGTTTTCACTCTTCAGGATACATTTCACTAACGAAGATCTACATTTTTCACCCAATAAACAGAAGATTCCATCTGTCTCTAAACTGGACGTTTCCCAGAAATTTCGTATGTCAGAGTTGTTCTTGGACCTATCAGCAATTTAATAGCACTCACTATGGGCGTTCCATTTCTAACAGCTTCAATAGCTTGAAGCAATTGATTTTCTCTTTTCTTATATAAAATGCATTTTAACCACAAGCTGTTTATTTGTCACATTAGTTATCTACCAGTTTCAGTTATTAACCATCATCCATGATGTAGGACACAAAGGATTAGAAGTTGTGCCCTGCATCCTGGATGGTGGTTAATAACAGAAACAAGTAGCGGATGATTAATGGGGCAAATAAAAAGCTAATGGTTAAAATGCTTTTTATAAAATACTTTACAGCTTTTGAACCTCAACCAATGGAAATTTCATTTGATTTTCTTTGTTCCTTATAATTTTTTTCTGTTCATTCTCCATACAGGCTACAGTTCGAAAACTGAAACAAAATAAAATGCCAAACAGGCCAGGCGGCGATAATCGGCAGTTCCCAACTGTGTTCACAACTCAGTAGTACGTGCCAAAACCTGGCATCAAGTATTAGAGCTGGATCCTAAATAGTATTCTAACACAAGATGGATGTCAGCCATTGGACTTAAAAAGTGTACTGAACCACCAGAAGCTGACTGTGTGTTATGCGGAGCATGTTAGCCACTTGGGGTGTCAGCTGCTGGGAGTGTCAGCTACTAGGGCTGTCAGCTACTAGGGCTCTCAGTTATTAGGGATGTCAGAAGCTGACAGTGTCAGCTAATGGTATTTTCAGCTACTGGCGATCTGGACAATGGATATGGATCTGAAATAGTATTCTGTCTCCAGGAAGTGACATGTGTATGTGCTATGGGTGTGAGTTACCCAGAGAGTCAACTATTGTTGGGTGACAGCTGCTGTGTGTGTGTCAGCTATTGCCTGCATGAGCTACTGAGCAGTGTCATGTACTAGGGACTGGCAGCAACTGGGGGTATCAGCAACTGGAGAGTTCAGCTATTGGAGGTGTCAGCAGTTGGATGTTAAATAGTATGTGCAGTAGATTTCAGCTAAAAGGTCTTAAATAATATTCAAACATCAGAGGATGACAATGGATATAAGCTGTGTGTGCCAACTATTCGATTTTAAGACTACAAGATAACTTTAATTTATTGTGAGATGAGAAATTAGTTGGGACATACAGGGCTATATTTGTGGATTGGTAGGGTTGCTCAAGCTGTAATTGAAGAAGCTACAAAATCATATGTACGTAACAGATACAGTACCGTCTGTTAAAAATATCTATTGAACGAGATTCGAGTAATGTTCATGCCACGAACACTGGGCTAGTATTTCTACATCATCTTTCTATACGGCTGTTTGTATGCGTTTTGTGTTTTATCTGAACTGTAAGATCGCTTTTATTTGTTTCCTAATTACAGGAATGAGGAAATTCGAAATGTGTCAAAGGAGGAAAAACTATTTTTCACACATAAGTAGTACAAAGATATAATTAATGTTATCAGAATACTAAGAGGAGCCTTTCGTGCCGACATGTATTGAGACAAAGGCTTAGTAGTGTAAGACTAGTGTATGTGATTATGATGCCACATATTGGCAAAGCAGATGCTGTCTATATAAATTTAATTTATGCACTCTTAGACCAAGTCTTAAAATGTAGTTAATAACTGTGTATGACAAAGCGAGTCAGTTCCTCAAAATTACACTGAACTCCAAGCCACAGGACTTATTTAAAACTAGCTACGACAGGTAACTCTTTACTAGTAGCTATGATGTGGACAATGATTACTGCAAATGATACTTTATTTTTCCCTATGAATGAACATTGAATCAGAAAGTAAGAAAACAGTAAAATTCATTACTGAAAAAAATTTCAAAACGACATAAAATTCAAAAATTGCTGCATGTCAGATCTAAATTCATTTTCAAGGATCCATTCTCTTTGACGTAGTAGGAACCAGTTTACTGACACCGAATCTTGGCAGTACGACAAAAAAAGCAGTAACTCTTTTCTTGTCATTTCACAAAAAAACAGGTTTTATTTATTTACATTCAGGGTTAACTGCATTTCAGTATATTTTCCTGCCCTTGCTACTTTCCTACAGATAGCAGCTGCAGAACGTCAGGATAGTCATCCTAATTTCGTTGTTTGCAGACACCATTTTTTGTTAAATGTGATCACATCTTACACAGGGGGTATCGTAATTAATAACGAAAAAACAGACATGACTGAAAGTAAAAACACTTCCACCAACATGGGTCTATAAATAAGCAATTTGGGAGATGACTGTGAATGTGTGGTTAAGAGCCAACACAGACTTAAGACTGCACAAGCAGTAACACAGTCTTCAAAAATAACCAAAACGACCTGATTTTGTGTCATGTTCAAAAGTATCTAAACAACAAGTATTCTGGGCAAATTGGGGCAATGTCCAAAACTATCCAGACAATAAGTTGAATGTATTAATAAAGCTCCGTGTTTTACCATACTCAACAATTATAAAGTTGTAGGCTAATTACATAACTGATATTTCATGATGTAATGCTTGATTTTTGTAGAAACCATTTTTTTACGTGGCTGGTGCTTTTTCTCAATGGATTTGACTCAGCTCATCATGACACATACTGATTCCTTTGCGCAAATGGGCACTGGTAGGTCTGAACTTGCTGACAAATTGTCAGTGGCTGTTGGAACAAGCCAAGATTGTTCCTGGCCTCTCTGAGGAAAGGAACACTGGATAAATGAAAACATAGACAATAATGCATGTCAGCTACTGGAAGCAAACTACTAATGCAGTTGGTGCCTTGCTTGTCTGTGTGCCAGCAATAGATTTTACATACTCACATACATACCCTACTTCAGCTTCAAAATGTTGGTATTAAGAATGTTAGTGCCAATAGCTTTGTTTCTTTTTGTTTTTTAATAGGGCTTTCAGAGACTCTTATTCCTGGTTTTTTAGATAAAACATAACCATCAGAAAGACATATATTAAAGCAACAACAGCTTAATTGATGTTGTTGCTGCTTATGTGATAAAAATGTAAAAAATTATAATGATAATTGCTATTTCTGACAAAAATCCAGTAAGAGCATTAGTTATTAACATAAACAGCGGAAATGAATTTATATTACATGTTCTGAAGCCATAAGTATCTCTTAATGCATTTAATCCTTCCAGTCAACTACTGTTACAAGAGAACTTGCGTTGCAAAATTCTGATATTTTCACGAAACTTGCTTTGCCATGATATTTTAATGTTATGGAAAAGAAGACAATAGAAGCTTTCGAAATGTGGTGCTATAGAAGAATGCTGAAGATTATATGGGTAGGTCATGTAACTAATGAAGAGGTACTGAATAGAATTGGGGAGAACAGGAGTTTGTGGCACAACTTGACGAGAAGAAGGGATTGGATGGTAGTACATGTTCTGAGGCATCAAGGGATCACCAATTTAGTACTGGAGGGTAGCGTTAAGGGTAAAAATCGTAGAGAGAGACCAAGAGATGAATAAACTAAGCAGATTCAGAAGGATGTAGGCTACAGTAGGTACTCGGAGATGAAGAAGTTTACACAGGATAGAGAGCATGGAGAGCTGCATGAAACCAGTCTCAGGACTGAAGACCACAACAACAACAACAACGGAACGAATTATCCATGTGGATGTCAAAATGCTACAGCTGGTGGAGTATGGATTCAATAGTGCTCATGGAAATGAGTAAGGTGCTGAAGCCACCAATGCCACTTATTTCTTGTTCAAGTGGATTAAATCCAAAACATATATGTAAATTGCTTTTTGAAATTTGCAAGAAATTTTGAGAATAATCTCATAATTTGAGTATGGTTGACTACTATTTGTTTCCAAAACAATTATCACCTTATTTTTTGTGATATTTCAGCTTTTAAAGGCTGTCTGTTGTCTTTTAGACTGACGAGTTTATCTGTCAAAATAAAAAATATGAACATTAGTACATGAAAGTGAGTTGTCAGATGGATGGTTAGTTTCATATTACACTGAATTCTACAAACTACAAAAGAAATATTTTGATGAAAATAAGAGAACAACATTAATTATTTGAAGTTCATTTATGTTTACATAGTAAAATAGCTAGATAACACAGGTTCCTTTACATTATAGTGACAATGTGCTAGGGGATTAACTTCATCTCCTAGTACACTACATTAAGCATCTACTGTTGGTTATATTACCATGCTGAGACTCTCTGATGTCGCTACACTATTTGTATGTCTTTGATAGCACAACAACTCTCGTTTCTTAATTATACAAATGTGCATTACTACTGTTCAGGATGCTGTTTGACAGGAGTGTCTTGTAGTTTCTACTGTGTGCCCACAGAAGTTGTCAATGTTTTGAACTGTAAGACGAAGTTAACATCCAAGCAACCACTAACTATAGATTGTGGTTGACTTCCATATCTTTTTTATAAATGAGTTTTTTTTATCATTTTAGACGTGATAATAACATCATTTATTTTGATAACTCTTGTCGACATGTGCACTTTAAGCTATAAGTTATATCGACAGAAGTTCGCATGTGTGTTTTGCAAATTATAGAACCAGTTTTTACGTATCTAGATGAATTTAACGTATGCTATTAATGCGTGGTACAAAGATCGAATTACTCTCGTCTACCAACTCAGAGTTTATTATAGTAGAACCAATAAGCAAGCCACATGTATTTTAATAAGGTAAGAAAGATAATTTAAATGTGGAAATATTTAATCTGAGGTTCCAATGGGTGGCATAGTGTAGGACAACAATCAAAGTTTGGTTGTAAACAAGTGTAACCTAGAAGTTCATGGCACAAACTTTGTGTGTGTGCATGAGTAAGTGTGTGTGTGTGTGTGTGTGTGTGTGTGTGTGTGTGTGCATGTGTGTGTGTGTGTGTGTGTGTGTGTGTGTGTGTGTGTGTGTGTATACATATGATAATTTGGTATATAAGCGAATACCTTAGAATATGCTGTTCATTAAGTTGAATAATGAGCTAGTGAAAATACTGAAATTAAACTAGATAGTTTTTAACTTGATGCTCTTTTACATAATGTACTGCTTCGTCATTGACTTCTTAATTGTAATGAAAATTTCCCGTGAATGACATATTCCATTTTTTAACAGTGAGACTGGCTCATCCATTTAAAAATTTCCCACCAACGCCATCCCCTATTTGCTAGATTGCTGTGACTGGCTGAAAATTTTGATAGTTTTGCGATCAGCATGAAATTAGCTGCTTCATTATTAACTACGTGCCAACGACATGTAGCATATTTTTCTATTTCCTGCCATATGCCACTTTTTACTTTTAAATTTCCAACAATGCACCATATTGATGACATCAGCAGTGTGGCTTGTGATGTCATGATGGTGGCATCAGAGTTAACAAGGGATGGCTTGTGATATCACATACGCAAAAAAAGTGGGCTGGAAGTCCTAATGTAAACAAAGTGCATCAAATAGTTGGTAGCCCAAATACGGTGCACTAAATTACCCATACCATCGCTGTTGAAGAACGTTATAGTTGTGCAAGGTGTGCGGAATTGCTGTTAAACTGTGGTTATGGTAATCCTTTCCCTTGTAGGGTTTATATGCAACTGGTGAATTGCGGAAGATTTTTTCACTTTTCGTAAACACAAATGTTCACCATTTTAGTTGAAAAAGCGATTGAAAAGTAATTCCACTTTTTGTGTGTATCTGTTTCTGGAATATTCTTTAGCACCATGCACAACCTACGTTGTTTCTCTAGCTCCTGATTCACTCTATTGTTGTCTGATGCTCCCTCATCCTTGATGTCTGGTCAGTTGAAGCAGCAGCCACCACGATAGCAATTCATATGAGGACACGGGTGACTGAGTGCGTTAGTTCGATGATTGTGCGCCATAGGTTGGCTTGATTATTGTGTAAAACACTAAACGTGGAACTCTAGGTCAAGGCACGTAATTTTTTGCATTAAAATTACAGAGTGCCAGTCTCACTGTAAATGTGATTTTCAGTGGAAAATGTCGCTTCCAAATCTCTGTCTTACCATTATATAAGCTATATGAAACCTACGGGCCTCTCAAGGTCTCTTCCTTTTATATGACATTCTGTCACTGCTCTTAAACCAAGTGTCTTCAATGATCCTGCGAGACGGGAAAGGCAATGCCGAACGGTGAGAGAAATATAGAGGAGAGAAGGAAACGAACATGAAGACTGTATTATAGAGAGGGTAGCAACAGATTAAAATTAGATGGGAGATGTGATAATGTGTAAAAAAGTTTCGAAGAACCAAAGTGGAAGCAAGGCGCCTAGAACTGATGAACTTGCGCAATATTATTTAGCTCCTAGGGAACACGTAGCGTTAAAAAACGATTCTACTTAAAATGCAAGATTTTTGAGACAAGCGATATATCCTCAGACTGTAAGAAGTACGTCTGAAGTCTAATTCCAAAGGTGGCAGGTGTTGACAAATAGGAATTTTACCAAAACGTCAGTTTAATAAGTCGTAGTTGTAAAATACTAACAGGAAATATTTAGAGGAAAATGGGAAGAATGGTAGAAGCTGACAGAGAAGATCAGGTTATAAGTGTAGGAACACGCCAAGAAATACTGACCCAACAACTTTTCTTACAAGATAGAGTGCAGAACGGCTACCAAAGGTTACAGCGCTTGTAGATTCTAGTAAGGATTCTGACAAATTTACTGCAGTACGTCCATTATTCTGAAAACGGTGTGTTTGGTTTGGGTCGGTGATTCGGACTCGCCTCCGCGAGCCAGGTTATCCACATGGAGGACGGGTCGGAGACGCCGTGGTAGCAGCCCGCTCCGGTGAGAGGCGGCACCGGCGCCGCCCCTAAACCGTGACACTCCGCGCCTCGATGTGCAGCAGTGTCCACCGTCGCGAGAGCGCTTGTAAACACCGTAGACGATACATTTACCAGTCCATCTCGTTACGTGAATGAAGCTTAAGATTTTCTCTTTAGTAATCAGTCTTCTGACTGATTTGATGCGGCTCGTCATTAATTCCTCTCCTGCGCGAACTTCTTCATCTCCGAGCAGCACTCGCAACCTACGTCCTCAATTATTTATAGGATATTGTCCACTCTCCGTCTTCCTCTACAGTTTCTACCATCTACAGCTCCCACTAGTACCATGGAAGTCAATCCCTGATGTATTCCTGTACCTTCTTCTTGTCAGTGTTTTCCGTATGTTCCTCTCCTCGACGATTCTGTGCAGAACCCCCTCATTACCTGTCCATCTAATTTTTATCTGTCGCACCATATCTCACATGATTCGGTTCACGTCTGTTCACGTTTTCCCACAGTCCATGTTTTACGATCATACATACCATAAAATGCTTTGTTCCACACGTACATTCTCAGAAATTTATTTCTCAAATTCAAGTCTATGTTAAACACTAGTCGATTTTTCTTCGTCACGGATGCCCTTTCTGCCAGTTCTAGTCTGCTTCTTATATCCTCCTTGCTCCATCCGTCATTGGTTATTTTGTTGCCTTGGTAGCATTATTCCTTAATTTCATCAACTTCGTGATCATCAATCCTGATGTGAAGCTTCTCACTGTTCCCAGTACTTTTGTCTTTCTTTTATTTACCCTCAGTCCACATTCTATACAGATCAGACTGTTCAATCCAATATGCAGATCTTGTAACTTACCTCACGTTCTCCATCAGTAAATCTTATCATTGCCATCCTTTCACTTTGTATTTTGGTTCCACTCTCGAACCTTTCTTTTATTTTCGTCATTGCTTCTTCGATGTATAGATTGAACGTAGGGGCGAAAGACTCGATCCCTATCTTACATCCTTTTTAAGCCGAGCACTTCGTTCTTGATCTTCAACTGTTATTATTCCCTCTTGGCTCCTGTACATTATATGTATTACCCGTCTCTCCCTATAGCTTAGCCAGCCGCGGTGGCAGTGCGGTTCTAGCCGCTACAGTCCGGAACCGCGGGACTGCTACGGTCGCAGGTTCGAATCCTGCCTCGGGCATGGATGTGTGTGATGTCCTTAGGTTAGTTAGGTTCAAGTAGTTCTAAGTTCTAGGGGACTGATGACCTCAGATGTTAAGTCCCATAGTGCTCAGAGCCATTTGAACCATTTCTTTCCCTATAGCTTACTCCTATTTTCCTGAGAATTTCGAGCATCTCGCACCATTTGACATTACTGAACTCTTTTTCCAGATCGAGAAATCTTAAGAACGTGCCTTGATATTGTTTAGTCTTGCTTCCATTATCAACTGCAACCTCAGAATTGCCTCTCTAGTGCTTTTATCTTTCATAAAGCCAAACTGGTCGTCATCTAACGTAACCTCAACTTTATTTTAACTTATTCTGTATATTATTTTTGTCATAAACTTGTATACATGAGCTGTTACGCTCGCCAAAGTCGTGCATTCTACACACGAACATGAATAGTCGTTTTATTGCCAATTCATCCATCGATTTTAGAAATTCGGATGGCATGATACTACTCCTTTTATCTTATTTAATCCTGTGTCTTCCTACGAATTATCTTAGAAGATAGATTAAGAAAAAGCAAACCTACGTTTCTGTCACTTGTAGACTTGGAGAAAGCTTTTGGCAAAGTTGTCTGGAATACTCTCTTTCAAATTTTGAACGTGGCAGGAATGAAATACAGGGAGTGAAAGGCTATTTACAGTTTCTACAGTAACCAGATGGTAGTTACAAGAGTTGAGGGGCACGAAAGGGAAGCAGTGGTTGAGAAGGGTGTGAGTCAGGGTTGCAGTCTATTCCCGATGTTATTCAATCTGTATATTGAGCAAGGAGTAAAGGAAAGGAAAGAAAAATTCGGAGTAGGAATTAAAATCCAGGGAGAAGAAACAAAATTTTTTATTCTGTCAGAGACAGAAAAGGACTAGGAAGAGTAGTTGAACGGAAAGGACAGCGTCTTGAAAGGACGATATAAGATGAACATCAACAAGAGTAAAACGAGGATAACGAAATTAGTCGAATTAAATCAAGTGATGTTGAAGGAATTAGATTAGAAAATGAGTCACTTTAAGTAGTATATGCGTTTTCCTATTCGGGGATAAAATGACTGATGGTGACCGAAATAGATACAATATAAAATGTAGACTGCCTACGGCAAGGAAAGCGTTTCTGAAGAAGAGAAATTTTTTGACATTGAGTAAACATTCAGGTGTAATGCAGTCTTTTCTGAAAGTATTTGTATGGAATGTAGCCATGTATGGAAGTGAAACATGGGCGATAAATAGTTTAGACAAGAAGAGAATAGAAGATTTCGAAATGTGGTGCTACAGAACAATGCCGAAGATTAGATGGGTACATCACGTAACTGATGTGGAGGTACTGAATGGAATAGGGGAGAAGAGGAATTTATGGCACAGCTTCGCTAGAAGAAGGAATCTGTTGATAGGACACGTTCTGAGGCATCAAGGGATCACGAATGTAGTGCTGGATGGAAACATTAAGGTAAAAATCGCAGAGGGAGACCAAGAGATGGATATACTAAGCAGATTCAGACGGATGTAGGTTGCGCTAGGTACTGGGAGATGAAGAAGTTTGCACAGGATAGAGTAGCATGGAGTGATGCATCAAGCCAGTCTATGGACTGAAGGCCACAACAACAGCAACAACAACAACAACAGCCGTTCATTTCGTTAACTCCGTCGTCGTCGATCCGTTTTTTTTTTTCACTGGTGTGGGCGTTCTCTCCAGTGCGAGTGATCGTAAACTATGCAGAGTAGGATGAAACAGCAAGTATAAAACACACGCAGTAAAAAATATTTACAGATTGTTCAGTAACCAGACTGCGGTTATGGAGTAGACAGACATGGAAGGGAAGCAGTGGTTGGAAAGAAAATTACACGAGGTTGTTGCGTACCATTACTTTCTTTAATGTGGACACTGAACAAACAGTAAAGGAAACAAAAAAGTAACTTGAAGATAATAGAAGTTCAAGAAACGTTAAGATCGGTCTATGAAATTTTAATTCTCTCACAGATGTAAGAGAACAAGGAGGAGCCGTTGAACGCAGTGCATAGTGCTTCAAAAAGAATTAATAAGCTGCACATCAAGATAAACAAAGTTAACAGAGTGGGCGACATAAATCAAATTACGAAATGAGACCCTAAACGTAGTGGATTAACTTTATTTGCGCAGCTAGATAAGTGACCGAAGCAGAGAGGTTAGATCCTGCAAACCGCTAATGAGAAGAAAAGCTCTCTGGAAGTAAGAAAGGAAATAAACATATGAAATATATATACACATAGACAATTTTTCTAAAGATATTTTTATGGAATGGAGTCTTCAAAGGAAGTGAAACTTGAACAGTACTCAGTACAAACATGGAGAGAATAGAGCCGTTTCATATTTTACGGAACAGGGGAATGCTGAATATTACATGAGTAGGTTGGATAACTAAGAAAGAGGTAGTGAAATGAAATGGGGAGAAAGAAATTATGTCACAAATCAATTGAAAGTAGTGAACGCTCGGTAGAACACATCTTGACGCGTCAAGTGGTAATGAATTTGGTAGTAGTACTATAAGTAGTAATAGTAGCAGTAGTAGTTTTACTTATCTGTAGATCTTTTTTGTGAGGACTTGCGACAAGTCTTTGTATAAAAATTCAAGAACAACAAAAATAAAGCAATTCTCACAGACACACATTTGCTACATTACAGACAACGCTGGGATGGTGGAAATCGTGTGTGTGCATGGGTGGGGGTTGTGGGGGGGGGGGGGGCGGAGTGGTTGAGGGAAGCTAGGGAGGAGGGAGGAGGGGTGATATAATCGAGTGGAGTGGGTGGTATGCGACAAAAGTTTAGTGAAGAAAGAAGCATTCTGTCTCATCCCGTACTAATTTCACTTCCTACCCTGAAACTGCACTGGAGTATAATTTAATTTTCAATATGAAAAGTAGGAGGTGGAATCCTTTGATTCATAGTCTCGGAAATGTGCGTTCTGAAGTAATTAGTTTCTATTAGAAAACAACATTTCGACAACTCTTCAAAATAAAATGCCGTTCTCTCGTCTTATGCCAATTTATATTTTCCTTAGAGGACTTGTGTAAAAATATACTGAAATTTAAATGGAACTCGCTTGCTTTGTTTCAATTCAACGGGCACGTATAACCGAAAACTATTCGGTTCTTTCCTGTCCTCTGTCTGTTCGCTCATATTTACTTTTAATTTTGGACGGAATAAAATGTCAACTCTTTTTCCTCTACTAACTAATTCCGTCCAATGGCATTTCACGAAATGAAAAATGTCCCCTGCAATGTCGCAGCGGTTTCACCTTCAAGCAGTATCCGACTTTGATTTCACGTGCCAGCGTTTCACATACAAAACGTTCAGTTTTTTTACCTGTTTAACGCCTTTTTGTTGTGTAGAACGATTACGCATAGCTTTTTTCTGTACAGAGGAAACTACAGTGGTATACCGTAGCTAACAGCGCGTAGTGGTGGCACGATAAATCGTCTCGAAAATGTTCAATAGTCAAGGGTAGTTACATCGTTTATCTGTAGACGAACTTTTTACTGAAAGTTGAGCTATCACTTCTTACATAGCTACCACAATATTTCGAATATCTCAGACACTCTTTCAGCGCAAATGTGGACTCGGAAACTCATAAAGACCTTTTCATTCGCTAGTTGTCGTCATTTTTACAATGGCCTATAAAATTCAATAAAGAAGTCTTGTAAGCCTTCACGAGGAAAGAAGGTTTGCTTTCAACTTCCTATCGACGACGAGGTCGTTAGAGACGCAGCACAAAATAGGATCGAGGAGGTACAGTAAAAGAAGCCGGTTGTGTAGTCTTCAAGGGAACTATTCCTGAATTTGCATAAACAATCAAGATAAAAGGCAAGCAAAACCATTATCTGGGGAGGGATCTAAGCCACTGTTCACCGAAGTGCAAGTTTGAAGCTTGAACTACTGCGTAACCTCACTTGATAAGTATTTACGTTCTCAAAACAAAGTGAAATGAAGTGCTCCATACTTTGATGCCGATAAGTTTTATTAAATTAATCAGTTTCTTGTTTAAAGCAAATATAGGAACTTCACAAGTGAAATTATTCCCATGACTAGCCCGATACTACAGGAGTCAATTAGTTTCAATCAGTACCGATGAGCAAAGCCGGAATCGTCGTAGACACCGACACACACACACACACACACACACACACACACACACACAGTCAGAGTTGTAAAATCGAAGTTGAGGTCCAGAAAGCGAAATCTGAGCGGAATTTGCCAACTAGTATACTGAGGCTTCAACAACAAGATACTGATTATTGATACTGTACCACGGGGTAGTATTTATTTACTAAAGAAAACCGTAACCCCACGAGACGTGTTTGGCGGGAATGTTGGAGTCTCGACTACTAAAAGCGGAAATTTTGGCTGGGAGGGGGCGGGGGGGGGGGGAGTAAGGGGGAGGGTGGGATGGACTACTCGGGTAGCAGAGTAGCTTTGAGGAGCGCACACGGAGTAGTTTTAATTCAGGTGGAATAACATTTACCAGACGATACGCAGATAGCGAAATCAGATCGCGTTCAGAGTAAACAATTTTGACTGTCAAAATTTTCTCAGTAAACTGTCGGAGTGTTCGTACGTTGCCAAGTTTATTGCCCTTCAGGAATGTTCTCGGGGCTTAAATTTTACTTGGGACCGAGAGCTCGCTGAAACCTGAAGTAGATAGCTCTGAGATACAATCTAAAAAAATTTTTTTCAGAAAACAGCATGATTTACTCAAGAGAAAGAGCTCCACAAACTGAGAGTTCATTAAAACATTACTCCACCTGTGATCCTTTTGCAAAGTTATTCGGCTTGGCACTGACTGACACGGATGCTGGAGGTCCTCTTCAGGCTAGGGGCCCTCCAATCAGATGGGTATTTTGACAATCTAACGCGCCAGTTAGACTGAATGTGGCAAGCTGTCCCTCAGAAAGATATCTAACAACTCCATGTAGCAACACCAAGCCGAATAACTGCTTTCATAAGGGCTGGAGGTGGACCAACTTGTCAGTGACGTGCTCAATGTATGAAGCTTTTTCTCTTCAATAAACAATTCAGTTTTTCAATTAGACGCAATTGGAGAGAAAGTGTTCAGTGCAATTGACAAAAATGTTGTCTCTATTGAGGTCGAAATTGCGTGTGACAGTGAGATTATGTAGTCACATATAGCAGACCTAGATGCAATCAAATTAATTGTTGGATATATTACCGCCCACCCAATTCCGCTGTGACAGTTTTAGAGTAATCAAAAGAAAGTCTGTGGTCAGTAGCGTGAAAACACCCAGACCGTGAAATGCCAGTCGGAGGTGACTTTCATCTACCGTGTATAGACTGATATGTATATGGATTTGATGCAGAGGAGTACAGGGAGACAATCTTGTGAAGTACTTTTGAACATAAAAGCTGTCTTTAGCAGCTAGCTATACAGTCCATACGCAGTGTAAATACTTGATACCTTGTAGCTACAAAAAAGCCTGAACTTATCGTCTGCGTCAGGACAGAGACGGAAATTAGTGATCATCATGTCACCACAGGCCAGTGGTTACTGAAGTAAATAAATCAGCCGAGATGTCTAGGAGAACGTTTCTGCCAGAAACAGCACTTAAGCAGTTGTTAGCATCTCACCTAGACAGGGAATTGACATTATTTTGTTCCAGTAAGTCATCATCATCATCATTTAAGACTGATTATGCCTTTCAGCGTTCAGTCTGGAGCATAGCCCCCCTTATACAGTTCCTCCATGATCCCCTATTCAGTGCTAACATTGGTGCCTCTTCTGATGTTAAACCTATTACTTCAAAATCATTCTTAACCGAATCCAGGTACCTTCTCCTCGGTCTGCCCCGACTCTTCCCACCCTCTACTGCTGAATCCATGAGTCTCTTGGGTAACCTTGCTTCTCCCATGCATGTAGCATGACCCCACCATCTAAGCCTGTTCGCCCTTGCTGCTACATCTATAGAGTTCATTCCCAGTTTTTCTTTGATTTCCTCATTGTGGACACCCTCCAGCCATTGTTCCCATCTACTAGTACCTGCAATCATCCTAGCTACTTTCATATCCGTAACCTCAACCTTGTTGATAAGGTAACCTGAATCCACCCCGCTTTCGCTCCCGTACAACAAAGTTGGTCGAAAGATTGAACGGTGCACAGATAACTTAGTCTTGGTACTGACTTCCTTCTTGCAGAAGAGAGTAGATAGTAGCTGAGCGCCCACTGCATTAGCTTTGCTACACCTCACTTCCAGTTCTTTTACTATGTTGGCATCCTGTGAGAATATGCATCCTAAGTACTTGAAACCGTCCACCTGTTCTAACTTTGTTCCTCCTATTTGGCACTCAATCCGTTTATATTTCTTTCCCACTGACACTACTTTCGTTTTGGAGATGCTAATCTTCATACCATAGTCCTTACATTTCTGATCTAGCTCTGAAATATTACTTTGCAAACTTTCAATCGAATCTGCCATCACAACTGAGTCATCCGCATATGCAAGACTGCTTATTTTGTGTTCACATATCTTAATCTCACCCAGCCAGTCTATTGTTTTCAACATACGATCCATAAATAATATGAACAACAGTGGAGACAGGTTGCAGCCTTGTCTTACCCCTGAAACTACTCTGAACCATGAACTCAATTTACCGTCAACTCTAACTGCTGCCTGACTATCCATGTAAAGACCTTTAATTGCTTGCAAAAGTTTGCCTCCTATTCCATAATCTTGTAGAACAGACCATAACTTCCTCCTAGGAACCCGGTCATATGCCTTTTCTAGATCTATAAAGCATAGATACAATTCCCTGTTCCACTCATAACACTTCTCCATTATTTGCCGTAAGCTAAAGATCTGGTCCTGACAACCTCTAAGAGGCCTAAACCCACACTGATTTTCATCCAATTGGTCCTCAACTAATACTCGCACTTTCCTTTCAACAATACCTGAGAAGATTTTACCCACAACGCTGATTAAAGAGATACCTCTATAGTTGTTACAATCTTTTCTGTTTCCATGTTTAAAGATTGGTGTGATTACTGCTTTTGTCCAGTCTGATGGAACCTGTCCCGACTCCCAGGCCATTTCAATTATCCTGTGTAGCCATGTAAGACCTGACATTCCACTGTATTTGATGAGTTCCGACTTAATTTCATCCACCCCAGCCGCTTTATTGCACTGCAATCTATTGACCATTTTTTCCACTTCCTCAAATGTGATCCTATTTCCATCATCATTCCTATCCCATTCTACCTCGAAATCTGAAACATTACTGATCGCATTTTCACCTACATTGAGCAACTCTTCAAAATATTCCCTCCATCTGGCCAAGGCATCCACAGGATTCACCAGCAGTTTTCCTGACCTGTCCAAAATACTTGTCATTTCCTTCTTACCTCCCTTTCGAAGACTGCTAATTACACTCCAGAATGGTTTTCCAGCAGCTTGACCCATAGTCTCCAACCTGTTTCCAAAGTCTTCCCACGATTTCTTCTTGGATGCTGCAATTATCTGTTTGGCTTTGTTTCTTTCTTCAACATAACTGTCTCTGTCTACCTGGGTTCTGGTTTGTAGCCATTTTTGATACGCTTTCTTTTTCCTTTTACGGGCTGCCTTGACTGTATCAGTCCACCAAGCTGTTTGCTTCATCCTACTTTTACACACTGCTGTTCCAAGACATTCTTTAGCCACTTCTAGTACTGTGTCCCTGTACTTTGTCCATTCCTTTTCCAATGACTGTAATTGACTACATTCAACTAACTGGTACCTTTCTGAGATCGCTGTTATGTACTTGTGCCTGATTTCCTTATCCTGAAGTTTCTCCACTCTTATCCTCCTACATATGGTCCTGACCTCCTGCACTTTCGGCCTCACAATCCCAATTTCACTGCAGATTAAATAATGATCAGTGTCATCAAAGAATCCCCTGAATACACGTGTGTCCCTCACAGCCTTCCTGAATTCTTGATCTGTTATTATATAGTCAATGACAGATCTGGTTCCCCTGCCTTCCCAAGTATACCGGTGAATGTTCTTATGCATAAAAAAGGAGTTTGTGATTACTAAGCCCATACTGGCACAGAAATCCAAGAGTTGTTTCCTGTTCCTGTTGGCCTCCATATCCTCTCCAAATTTACCCATAACCTTTTCATACCCTTCTGTTCGATTTTCAATCCTGGCGTTAAAATCACCCATGAGCAGAACACTGTCCTTGTCCTTTACTCTAACAACTACATCACTGAGTGCCTCATAAAAACTATCCATCTTATCTTGATCTGTCCATTCACAATGCGAATATACTGACACAATCCTAATTTTCTTGCTAGACACTGTCAAATCTATCCACATCAGTCGTTCGTTTACATACCTTATTGCAACTACGCTGGGTTCCATTTCTTTCCTGATGTAGAGCCCTACACCCCTTTGTGCTATTCCTGCTTTGACTCCTGACAGGTAGACCTTGTATTCTCCCACTTCCTCTTCTTTCTCACCCCTTACCCGAATGTCACTAACAGCTAAAACTTTCAGCCCCATCTTACTTGCAGCCTCTGCCAGCTCTACCTTCTTCCCAGAGTAGCCCCCATTTATATTAATACCTCCACATCTCATTACCATTTGTTTGCCAAGTCGTATCTTTGGAGTCCCTGGTTTGTCAGTTAGAGGTGGGTCTCCGTCACCTCCAAAGGTCCGAGGCATTTTGCTCTGATTGTTGCCAGCATCATATTTAATGTACCAGGGAAGCAGGCTGCTAGCCTTACTTGCCCCATTGGGTTTTACCCCTAACGGCTGAGGGACTAACCGGTGGATTTGGTAGTCTTTACCGTATGAGCACAAAGGTGACCACGACTCAGAATATGTCCGAGATGCCCAGCCTTATTCCAAAGTACCTGTTATCCCGACTGTCGGGACCACTTACTTGGCCACTCATACGTTGCCCGTGGTTCATGAACTAGGACATGACTACAGGAACCCACACCATGTTCCAGTAAGATGTAGAGGAAATTTGGCCATAGTTTAAACAGACGGAAAATCGTAGCCTGGAGAAATACGTGACCTTCAAAGTGGATTAAGTATGAGGAAGACCCGCCGTGGTGTTATAACGAAATTCCGAAAATGATAAAGAAGCAAAGGCTGTTGCACTCTTCGGTTCAAAAGGGAATGCCCAAATGACGACAGGCAAAAGCTGGTTGAGATTCGTGCATGTGTAACAAGATCTTGAAGCGTACAACTCCTACCACTGTCATACCCTGGCAGAAGATCTGGCTGAGAGCCCGAGAAACTTCCGGTCTTGTATAACATCGGTGAGCGGGACTAAGGCTTCCATTCAGTCTCCCGTTGACCAGTCTGTATTCTCAGTTCTAATATAATAAATTTCCTAGAGACGAAAAAGCTTCTGTCCTCGAATCAGCACGGTTTTGGAAAGCTTCGCTCGCGCGAAACTCAATATGCTCTTTTCTCACATGATATATTGCGAGCTATGGATGATGGACAACAGGCAGATTCCACATTTATAGATTTCCGAAAAGCAATTGACACGGTGGACCATGAACACTGCTATCAAAAGTAGAAGCCTGTGGAATAGGTTCCCAGATATGTGAGTGGCTTGATAACTTCTTAAGCAATACGTTGTCCTAGACGGCTAGTGCTCATCAGACTTAGTAGAGCCCTAGGAAAGTGTGATAGGAGCGCTATTATTCTCGATGCATATAAATGATTTGGTGAAGAGAGTGGGCAGCAGTCTGCAATTGTTTGCTGATGATGGCGTGCTGTATCGGAAGACGTAGTCATTGAATGTCCGTAGGAGGATATAAGATAGACAAGATTTCTGGTTGGTGTGGTGAATGGCAGCTAGTTCTCAACGGGGGAAAATGTTAATGGAGTAAGAAGGAGAAACAACCCAGTAATGTTCGAATACGGCATTAATGGTGTCCTGCTTGACAGAGTCACGTCGGTTAATTGTCTGGGCGTAACGTGTCAAGGCGGTATGAAATGGAACGAGCATGTAAGAATTGTGGTAGCGAAGGCAAATTTTCGACTTTGGTATATTGGGAGAGTTTTGGAAAAGTGTGGTTTCTTCTTTCAAGGAGACCGCCCATAGGACGTTAGTGTGACCTATTCTTGTTTACTGTTGGACTGTTTGGGATCGGCAACAGGTCAGATTAAAGAAAGACATCGAAGCAGTTCAGAGACGGGCTGCTAGATTTGTTACCGGTAGGTTCGAACTACACGTAAGTGTTACGGAGATGCTACAAGGCTCAAATGGGAATCCTGGAGGCTAGGCAACGAATTTTTGAGCAACACTATTGAGAAAATTTAGAGAACCGGCATTTGAAGCTGACTGCAGAAAGATTCTGCTACCGCCAACATGCCTTTCATACGGAAGCATATAGATAGTCGTTTTCCCTCTCACTACGTACGTGTGGGGGACGGAAGGAAATGAATAGCCGTGCAGTGGTTCAAAAATGGATCAAATGGCTCTGAGCACTATGGGACTTAACATCTGTGGTCATCAGTCCCCTAGAACTTAGAACTACTTAAACCTAACTAACCTAAGAACATCACACACATCCATGCCCGAGGCAGGATTCGAACCTGCGACCGTAGCAGTCGCGCGGTTCCGGACTGAGCGCCTGAACCGCTAGACCACCGGGGCCGGCCCGTGCAGTGGCTTGTGGAGTATGTATGTAGACAAAAATATGGAAACATCCAAGACGGAGCACCTTACCATGGCTAATACGGTGCAAGAAAGCCGTTGACATTCCAAACAGCTTCCAGTCGTCTCGAACTGATAAACAGAGAACCTGTATGGTTTGCAAGCGAAACTTCTTGAAAAGAAGTTAAGGCAACGATTTTGGGGTGGATAGCCGTCACGCACGCTTCTCTCCAGAATGGGCCACCATTGTTCAACAAAATTGACTGTGGAGGCCTGGAGAGATGCAATAATTCATCTCCGTGATCCCAAAACTAGTGCTGGACGACATGAACTGTCTGAACATAGGCTCTGCAGTTTTGGAACACAGCATCACATCTGGAGAACAAATATTACACAATGGGAGGGATCTCATCTGTCGAAATGGTCATATAATCCACGGCAGCAGTACGACCTGTGCTCCATGGAATATCACGATACGGCTGTCCAAATTATCACCGAAACCTCGCCACGTTTCTCTCTTGGGATTTAAACTTCTCCAGAATTGGAAGCGTTGTAAAGCGGGTCATCTGACCAAATGACATTTTCCATTGCTGCATAGGATTTTATGGCTTCGTCACCGTGTTTTTTCCCCTACGGACACTTACATCGCTGAAGAGTATTCTTGGGATTCTAGGTCGCCCTTCGAGTGGTTTCGGTGCTGAGAGGGTTCGCGAGTGTGACATACAGTTCTGGAGGGACGTCTCGAGCTGTCTTATTTTTCGTCACAGTCCACATCAAGGAGCGTCTGTCACGACCACTTAGGGGATGATCTTTTTTCACTTTCCTCGTGTGTGGTATTTTCTTCGATATGGTGCCTGTTAAAACAGCAAACACTGATGTGGACTGACAATGCAGCCAGTCCACAGTGACGGGTAGCCGAAAGAAAGGCACGCGTACACACACACTGACTGGCGTGAATTCTGGAACAGGATAACAATTGAATGGTAGCAAGAAAAGTACGTAGCTGCTTTATACTTAACTTTTAATCTTTGTTGGTTTACAACGTTCTTCTTGAGACATTTCCTACGATAACTGTCAAACTATGTAAGGCTAATGGCGCCTTGCTAGGTCGTAGCTATGGACTTAGCTGAAGGCTATTCTAACTGTCTCTCGGCAAATGAGAGCAAAGGCTTCGTCCGTATAGTCGCTAGCAATGTCGTCGTACAGCTGGGGCGAGTGCTCGTCCGTATCTCGAGACCTGCCTTGTGGTGGCGCTAGGTCTGCGATCACACAGTGGCGACACGCGGGTCCGACATGTACTAAATGGACCGCGGCCGATTTAAGCTACTACCTAGCAAGTGTGGTGTCTGGCGGTGACACCACAAACACTTTGGTTATCTTGGTGACGGAAATACCAACCATATGCGCACAATCAATCTCACCACATTCTGATTCATTTCCTCCGGAATAATGAACTCGCTATACATAACTATGACTGATACTTCATATCATATTGAGGGCATTGTGCACGCGCTGTTCGTGGTCAGATACATGCGTGCCTCAGCCAGACTCGGCTAGTATCAGTATTTATGTTCAAGCTTGCGTTTTTCGCGGGATTTCCATGATTTTGTACATCTCCTGTATCTGCCAGACTAAGAATTGAACTATTACAGATTATGGAATACTGAAGACGTTATATAGGTCCTGAGGGGGCTTCTGTGAATGATCTCAAGATTTATATTACGTTCGTCTGTGGCTCCATGCAGGTAAATGTAGCTGTCATCTACCAAGCTTCCACCACTTTTTTTTTTTTGGTCAGTCTTCTGCCTGATTTGATGCGGCCGGCCACGAATTCCTCTCTTGTGCCAACCTCTTCATCGCTTAGAAGCACTTGCAACCTACGTCCTCCATTATTTTCTAGAGGTGTTCAATCTCTTTCTATAGTTTTTTACGCCCTCCATTATTTTCTAGAGGTTTTCCAATCTCTTTCCATAGTTTTTGCCTTCTACAGTTCTCTTTAATACCATGGAAGTTGTTCCCTGATGTCTTAACGGTTGTCCTATCCTCCTGTGACTTCTTCTTGTCAGTGTATTCCACACATTCCTTTCCTCTCCGACTCTGCACAGAACTTCCTCATTTCTTACCTTATCAGTTCACCTAATTTTCAACGTTCGTCTGTAGCACCACATCTGAAATGCTTAGATTCTCTTCTGTTCCGGTTTTCCCACAGTCGATGTTTTACTACCTTATAATACCGTGCTCGAAACGTTCATTCTCAGAAATTTCTTCCAAAAATTAAAGCCTGTGTAGTAGACTTCTCGTGTCCAAGAATGCCCCATTAGCCAGTGACAGTCTCCTTTAATGTCCTCCTTCCACCGTATTTCATAGGTTATTTTGCTGACTAGGTAGTAGACTTTCTTAACTTCATCTACTTCGTGACCACCAGTATTGATGTAAGGTTTTTCGCTGTTCTCATTTCTGCTGCGTCTAATTTGTTTCTTATTTCCTCGATTTACTCTTAATACATCTTCTGTACTGACTAGACTGTTCATTCCATTCAGCAGATCATGCAATTCTTCTTCAGTTTCACTCAGGACGGCGATGCCATTAGCGCATCTTATCATTGATATCTTTTCACCTTCAATTTTAATTCCACTCCTGAAGCAGCCTTTAATTTCCGTCATCGTTTCTTCGATGTACAGATTGAAGACTAGGGCCGAAAGACGGCATCCCTATCTTTTCTAAAGCCAAACTGATCGTCATCTAGCACATCCTAAATTTTCTTTTCAATTCCTCTGGATATCATTCTTGTCAGCAACTTGGATGTATGAGCTGTTAACTTGACTGAGCGATATCTCGCACTTGTCAGCTCTTGCAGTCTTCGTAATTGTGTGGATGAAGTTTTTTGCGAGAGTCGGATGGTATGTCGCCAGACTTATACATCCTACACACCAACGTCAATAGTCGCTTTGTTGCCACTTCCTCCAATGACTTCAGAAATTCTGATGGAAAGTTAACTATCTCTTCTGCCTTATTTGATCGTAAGCCCTCTAAAGTTCTCTTGAAATTCTGATTCTAATACTGAATCCACTGTCTCCTCTAAATCGACTGCTGTTCCTTCTTCTATCACATCGGACAAACCTTCCTCCTCATAGTAGCCTTCAATGTATTATTGCCAGCTACCCCCTCTCTCCTCCAAATTTAACAGTGGGATTCCCGTTGCGTTCTTAATGTTACCGCTTTTGCCTTTAATCTCATCGAAAGGAATTTTGACTTCCCTATAAGCTGAGTCAGTCGTTCCGACAGTAATTTCTTTTTCGATTTCTTCGTATTTTTCCTGCGGTCATTTGGTCTTAGCTTTCCTGCACTTCCTGTTTATTTCATTCCTCAGCTACTTGTATTTATGTATTCCTGAATTTCCCTTAATATTTTTGTACTTCCTTCTTTCATCTATCAAGTGAAGTATTTCTTCTGTTATCCAGGGTTTCTTTTCAGTTACCTTCTTTGTACCTATGTTTTTCTTTCCAATTTCTGTGATTACTCTTTTCAGAGATGTCCATTCCTCTTCAACTATACTGCCTACTGAGCTATGGCTTACTCCTGTATCTATAGCCTTAGCGAACTGCAAGCTTGCTCGTCATTCCTTGGTACTTCCGTATTCCTCTTTTTGCGCATTGATTGTTCCTGACTAATGTCTTAAGCTTCAGTCTACTCTTCATCACTGCTACATTGTGATCTGAGTCTATGTCTGTTCCTGGGTACGCCTTACAATCCAGCATCTGATTTCGGAATCTCTGTCTGACCATGATGTAGTCTAACTGAAATCTTCCCATGTAACCAGGCGTTTTCCAAGTATACCTTCTCTTCTTGTGATTCATGAACAAATTGGTTCAAATGGCTCTGAGCACTTTGCGACTTAACATCTGAGGTCATCAGTCCCCTAGAACTTAGAACTACTTAAATCTAACTAACCTAAGGACATCACACACATCCATGCCCAAGGCAGGATTCGAACCTGCGACCGTAGCGGTCGCGCGGTTCCAGACTGAAGCACCTAGAACCGCTCGGCCACAACGGCCGGCATTCTTGAACAGAATATTCGCTGTTACTAGCTGAAACTTATTACAGAATTCAGTTAGTCCTTCTCGTCTCTCATTCCTTGTCCCAAGCCCATTTTCTCCTGTACATGTTTCTTCTACTCCTTTTCCTACAACTCTATTCCAGTCCCTGATGACTATTAGATATTCATCTCTCTTTACGTACGCTATTAGATTTCAATATCCTCATATACTTTCTCTCTCTCTTCACCATACCAGAGTCTATTACTTTCGTTATCATAACTGTCAGAAATACAACGGATACACATTTTAACTGTATCCACCCCTACTCCAATCCGTGATTTCTGCTAGAGATTCTATTGTTTGCTCTTCTGCACGACCATTCCACTCCTCGCAGCACTTTATCTGTACCTGCACCACCACGTTCCTCTAAATTTTTGTTATAAATTGTTTTATTTCTTCCTATTTGTAAAATTTTATGCATGTTGCCACCGCGATTTATTACGATGTCCATACTTCAGCTGTTGACGAATTACATGTGTACAGGTTCTTCGCTGCCTAGCAGTCCACAGTCGCACGGTTAATCATTGCCATAATGCAAGTCCTATTCCGGCTTAGTTGTTGGAGACTCAGTCTACCACGCGCAACCTACAACATGTGTGCCGCGGATGTTTCCCTTGCTGGTTCTACGTCTGCCCCACACACAGGTGTTATAATATTTTTATGCTTTTTATTAAGGCGACAAAAAGGCCTTGACAAGCTACCTTACCTTCACTTTTATCGTAATTGCTATTGGTTTATCATAACGGTCAGCCAGGTATACTACAAGTGGTTCCTTGCTATGGGGTCATCGATTTTCCTAATTTTTCATCAAAAGGAGTCTCATGATTCTTGGTATGAAATTCGGGATGAATGTCTGACGTTATGAGTCTCTAGTACGACATAGGACAGGTGACGTTTTTAAAAACATCGCGTACCCTATATATCGACATTTAGGCAATATCATTATCGACCTTCGACGTATAAAGATGAAGTATTGATGTGTTGATTTACCGACGCAAGAAATAACGATGTACTGGCCTATAAAAATATCTGCTGCTCCTTGCAAATATACTGCCTGGTTTAGAGCTATATATTTAAGTACTGATTTACTATTAAGCTCTATACATTAACAAGCTGGCAGCCTGCTTACCCCCCGTAGAACAAGAATTGGAAGAAAAGCGACGCGCGTTCACGCTTAGCTGTAACCACTTTGCTAACAATGATAACTGCATATAAATGGCAGAATAAAAGGTGCCCGATGGATCCGTAATTCGGGTTCGTTACATGTTGGATCTGTCCGGAATACTTCATGCCGACTCCCCTGTTTTCATCATTTCTAGCAGTTGTAGCATCAAAGTTGCGTGGTGAAGTTAAACGTTGCAATTCCTGCTGATATCGGCGAGCGCCGATTACGTCATCATTTCTCCTCACACGTCTCCGACCACCGCAAAGATCAATCTTGTGATATAGATTTTCTCATCATTTTAGCAGCTGTTTTTGAAGAATGCAGATGTGAAGAAATAGCACTGCGGTTGCTTTAAAAATTGTTTTTAACGCAACTAGTGTGTTATTTCTTCACATCGGAAATCTTACTTTCCACTCACACCGCCATCCTACAGTGCAATCGGATTTCTTCTCTGTGCCACCTTCCTCACGCAGTGAAAGTAAAATTATGTTCTACTACAATTTCAAAAGAACAATTTGGAATATTTACCAAAAATTGCGAAAAAATATAATGCAAAATAAACATATCGGCACTAGATACTGCCATTTAGATGTATATGTATCGATATATTTATGTAAGAGTTAGCCTATTTTTATCGGTATTTTTGTAGAAATTTAGATGTATCGATATGTAGATATTTCATCGACATTTCTGGTACACCACCACCAATTATCTGTCCGAAGTACTGCCATAGTATACAGTCACCGCTTTCGCATTTGCTTAATGGTGAGTTATTCTTAAGTGCATCAGTAGTTGTAGTAGGTTGCTGTCATTCACTTCTGTAGAACCCGCAGACGTTACATGCGGCAAATACTGTTAAAGTTCTTTTTTTTTACAGGCTTTAGGCATACACTTTAATGACTACAAATAATTTTTACACTAGGTATCATGACCTCATGTGTTCTATTATTTTACTAATGACAACAGCTCATAATGGATCAGCATTCCGGATTTGCATCTGAACTATGGGACATCGTAGCTCCCCCATTGTTTCAAGGCTAATCGTATGAGAAATGGTTCTTAAATACTTTTTCGCAGTTTTGTCGAGGAGTGTTTGAAAAATATTTTCAAGAACTTTTATTAATCTTCTTCCCTTTTTGTAAAATCCTATTCTAAGAAAAATTGAGGTTTAATTATCTGTGCACCACCTGAGGATGTCCTGTAACGGTGCGAAACCCGCAGTGTTCCGAATGAAGGACTGCACAGCAGCTAAAGCGGCTTGAAGAGTCTTCATTTAATGTGAATCCCATCAGTTCATAACACCGTTTGTAATAAAAAGGATTGGGTTTGAAGATTCTTCAGTATCTATGATGTTATTTTACTGAAGTGCTGCAAAGATATATCAATAGTAATGAAATCTTCTTGACAAAACAAATGTATTGCGATTTTTCACGATTTTCTGACACAAATAAAGAACGGAAAGTTCTACGTCTAAAATACTAGAAGAGTCGTGTCAAACATTCTCTGTATTTTAGACAACAGAAAAAATTACCATAATAACGGTAAGCTGTAGACGTCTGTTATTATCTATATCTACATTTAAATCCATATCTCGCAGCCTGCTTACTGTGTGTGGCGGCTTATATGTACTTCTGCTACCTCTTGTCGTTTCCGATCTTTCATGTTTCATTCGCGAATGGTGTCTGGAAGGCACGACTGTGACTAATCCTACTTATCAGCACCAATTTCTATGAATTCTTCGCCTTGTACTTTTCGCAATACGTAGGCCTATGTGGTAGGAAATAAAGTGTCGCTCGACTATTCTGCTGAGGGTGCGCTTTTGGAATTTACAGAACAAAATTCTCCGTTAAGAACAGTGCCTCTCCTCTCTGTTAGGTCCTGTCACTGGAGTAGGGCGAGCACCAGCAACGCTGTCGCTCTTACTAAACAAATCAGCGACGGAACGCGTCGATCTTCGTTATTCACTTTCTGTTCTATTGATCACATCTTGTACGGGCACAAAACTGACACATAGTATTCCAAAATCGCTCGGTTTTCGTTCTCAGATGAATTAATTTTATACTAAGATTCTTCCAGTTAACCTACAGTTAGTTTAATGTTGTTGTTTCACTCTAAGTTGCTGCATACGGTAACTGTAAGGTATTTGGTGGTTGTTACTGCCTCCAGTGATTTTCGTCAATAGTTCAATCGAGTATTAATGTACCTGTACAACTGTTTTGCGAAATACGCTACATTCATTTACTTCCATCGTCAACCACTCTTCCCTGCAACAATCGCCGATCCTCTGCAGCTCACTATTTCACCAAAATCTTCCGGAGAAAAAACATTCCAGTAAAAAGCGGCATTGTCTGTGAACTCAGGTGGAACCTCTGCCGTTCTCCATTTGATCAGTTACATGCCCTGTCAGTACAAAAGATTTCGAGTCTCGCTTAAAAAGAAATAGAGAACAGTTAAAGAAGGCAGTTTTAATATTTCAGATGTTTTAATTAATCTCCTCCCACCTAATTTCAAAGAACAGAACATTGGTACAAGTCACGTGGTTTGAGGCGCCACGTCACGGATTGCGCGGCCGCTCCCGCCGGAGTTTCGAGTCCTCCCTCGGGCATGGGTGTGTGTATTGTTCTAGCATAAGTTAGTTTACGTAGTGTGAAAGTCTAGGGACCGATGAACTCAGCAGCTTGCTCCCTTACGAATTGAAACATACACATATTCGTAAAACGATGAGAAAATAGCAGAAAAAGCCTTCTTCGAGATGTTGTTGAAGTCACGTGTCACATTGACTTTATTGCTGGTTATGACGTCAAAGTGATGACCACGTAAATTGATGCTGTTTGTCGTTTTGTGGTATGTTAGTACTGACAAGACCGAGTATCGTCACCTGTAATGATATTTTCCAGAAAAGCGTTGTCCGCGTTCTACATTTCAGTCACGTCGCAGCACGTGTCGTTGCCTTTTTTCTGGAGTCAGTTTGTGTGGGACAAACTTTTCAGATTTTTCTCTTTTGGAAAACGTTCTGGAGAATGTCATGAACACTCATGGATTTTTCCCCACTGTGATTTGTACCACAACGACGTTGGCACGCTCTGGCCACTCATCAACTACTTAGCACTGCTGGCCTGGGCGAATACACGAGGTTTTTTTCTGCCGTTGTAACATAAAGCATTTTAGCTGTCCAGGAAATGTTCCATCTCAAAAATCACGTCATTTTTCTGGAAATTCCTGTCAAGCAACGGTTTACTCCCTCAAGGAAAGATGAAGATATCACTTGGCACCATGTCGGGAGAATACAGATGGTGACGGAACGTCTGTCTACCCTAAGAAGCAACATGTATGACTAGGTCCTGTCCAGAATGGCCTGCGAATTTGTCCTCAATCAAAAACAATATCCTACGACGTTTAATCTTGGTAGCCTGCCGTAATGTCCTGTATATGTTTCACTGGTGCACTACTCTGACGGTTTGCTCTGGCGACATGTAATCTGTTAGCATCACACCATAGCAGTCAAAAATGCTCTGAGAATGACAGTGTCTGATGATGGATGTCTTCACCTATTTAGGCGGTGATAATACCCATGTTTTTCTTCCTCTGTTGCCTCGGTGTCATAGAGATCCACCCGGCACCCGTCCACGGCTAACGAAGTCATATTGATTGGTCTCATACAATCTACAACGTTGTCGCTGTTAACTCGCCTCGGCGGGTTATCTGAGTGTGTGTGTGTGGGGGGGGAGTGGGGGGGGGGGGGAGTGGGGGGGGAATGGGCGTGTGAATGTTACTTGTCGCGAACCAAGCGGCCGGCGATCTTTGTCATTTTCCAAATATCGTGTGAGATCATGAAAACCGACCCACGATTTACACAGTTGTTAACTGTCACCTTCACTGCTTAAAGCTTGTCTTCTGACCCGACTGCCTCTCGCTTTCTTTTCTGATTCCTGACACTTCAGCGGTAGATGGTCTTCCACCCTCTTCGTCACCCAGACTTGTCTGACCACACTAGAGACGTCTACGTCATCTATAATCGGCAATCAAATAAAACTGAGCCACATGCAAACAATTAAGTAAACTGTTTATTACTTCAATCGTAAATGCCACATCTGTTAAGGTATTTATCCCGTTGTGACACAAGACGGGAAGTGACTTCATGGAAAAATGGTTGCGGCTGCCTACGGAAACATGAATGTAACCCGGCCGTGCATCTCTTCGCCCGAAGCAAGTCGCCAGCCACGAATGTCTACCTTCAAGGCCCAAAAGTATGCAAATCTCATGGCGAGGGGTCGAGACTATATGGAAAATATCTGCAGCATAGTCCAAACAACATTGCCAAAATGTGGACGGACATATTGTTGGCAGGCGGTTTCGACTACGCAACAGCTGTTTCTACAGAGAACTTTGCATTCAGATTCCAAGCTCTTTGCATTCTGCAGCGAATCAAGATTTTATGGTAGTCTGAGGCCCGTGTAACACGATATTTGTTCGTATGATTGCATTATTTGGACTTGTGTACGTATGCCCATTGCAATTGTTTATTGCGTGTCGGAACAAACTTCGAAACTCTGCAAATATTTGAATGTTAATGCGCAGTGTATGTTCATCATTTAGGATCTTAGATTCCGTTTTAAAGCAAAAGTAATGTCATATGTTGAGCGGTTAGCAATCTGCAGTTGATGGCTATCATGCAGTGCTTCAAATTAGATTCTTGTTTCTCACGCACAGTACTTGAAAGAGTGTCCGGTTTCTAGTTGTTCATTCATCTTTTACGATCACTATTGTCGATCTTTCCCATAGTTTAGCTTCTTGGCTTTCATTTGTTTCAGCGAACACCTGGAGGAACCTGAAGCAGCAAGACTGAGGACACCGCGGCGCTCGTCGGTGCGGCGGCCGGCGCAGCCACACTGGTCCACCTATCTGTACCTCTAAACCTGGAGGAGGAGAAACAGCCATACACCACGTTGACCGATATTTGTTTCTGTTTTAATTAGAACTGGTGAAATGTTTTATCTTGACTACCGCGAGCAAAGTGTTTCTTCTCAGGAAAGATTCTCGGTACGAAACACCTTGCATATAATCACAATTCAGAAAATTTAAATTCCGTTACAGTCCCACTGTGAAGCTGGACGCAGTGGAACAGAAAAATTCGCTCGTGATTACTACTGCTTGATAGGAAACTATCACAGTACTGAAAAACATCCGCTTCCATGAAAAACATTTCAAGACTAATTTCAATACTACCTTTCTCTATAAGCAACAATACTTGTTATTACGAAAAGTTAGTAGAATATCTCTGCGTACGACACCGAAGAAAGTGACTACTAATCACCTGACATTGAAAAAAATGAACCTTCTTTCAAAACATCTGTGTTCTCTCTGTTCAAACACAGTACATCAATGAGTGAATAGCTTACAATAATTTTTGTCTTTCACCGAAAATTTTATGCTGCTCGCACTGGCAGTGCTAAATTTTGGATACAACGTGTAACCACCGCCGAAAGGACCTATAGCCCTGCTGCGAGTATGCAAAACTCGAAATTACTAATCAGTTTTTCGTGTTACACTGTCTGGACAAACATAACAATTTAACATGTACGTTTCGTCCGGATAATACATACGGTCAACTGTGATGTGTAAGTCTAACATTTGCGAAAATTCATAAGGAAGCGCCTTGTTTTACAGTCAGTTTTGTGAATATCTTTCCCCATGAGAAATGATGAAATATTGGAATGTTCTTGACACAAATGCGAAAAAAGGAATCCTTATGAAATATACAGAAGTACATTAATTTCATTAACAATTTTTTTTTTTTTACTTTAAGTGAAAGGATGAGCTTTCTCGCAAGAGACTTCACCTCTCCTTTAGTTTAATTTTATCTTGTGAGTCTTAGTCCTTTGTTACCCCTTACTATATTTTTGAAGTAACGTGTTCACTGTATCTCTGGCGATCTTATTAGGTTTTATTCTTCTTAACCACATATGTCTGTCGAATATGAAGTTGAAGCACTTATGGTTTCACAGTATGTATACTAAACCGTTCTGTAACTTTGTGTACAACAAGATCTACATACTGTCACTCAACATTTTCAACATAGCACATAAGGCTACGTGTGGCAACATCTTACGTTTCTAATTGTGTCACCTAAATTCACGTTTTAGGACACAGGGAAGCAATTGAGGCATGTGCTTAAACTGTTTCTGTTCTCCAAGGAAACAGATTCGATGCCAGCAACCATATGTAAGAATGTCAAAAATTTCCGTTATTAGTCTTCGTTAATTTCATCATCACTCACCTTTAATTTGGTTAATATAATCAATAACATAAACCCCCTACTACTTATTGTATGTCCTAGTTTAATGATTAACGACAAGAGGGATGGACATACGATTAAACTTTAATATTAAATTTTTTGTCAGTTAACAAATATATTTGTGTCAGCAAATGACTCAAGGCCCGGAGTTACTTGCCTTGATACTATATATCTAGACTAAATTAAATTATGGAAAAGATCCTACACATGTTGCTAGAGTCCACAACATCACAACCAAATGCAGAACAGCTAAAAATCTGGGGCTCAGGCTTCCACCTATTCGAATAATTTCAATTTATTCCATAACTTAATTCTAAAATCTATCGACTTGAATTTAATCTTCGATATATCCTTAACTGGAAACCAGCAACGCCTATCACCAAAGCTGAAAAATACTAAATTTTACTGGATTTCATAATTATTGTTACGTCACACAAGTATCAAAGTTCTAAAAATATCCCTGTGATACCTTCTCAATGGGAGCATTCTGTAAACCAGTGTGATTATTGTTAAATTGATTTACAGTTATTTGATACTTATATTTACCTTATAAATTGTTAAAAGTTTATCTATTTTCGGAAAATTACATTCCTTTGTTTACATACAGAAATTAACATAACATATTTAAATTTTTTGCTTTTGTTGCATTTTTCTCATATTTGGGCGAAAGAAGAGACTTTTGACTTTGACATTGATGAGGGAAACCTGAGCGATCTTCTCTTCCTGAAACCTGTCTATGCGTGTTCCCCAAGTTTCTATATGACATAATGCAGTGTTATTCTACAATAAAGAATTGTCAACATTCAATATACATTCCACTGAACTTATTTCGTCTAATCCAATGACAATAATAAAGTACTTCTTTTTGCATGAATATTTTCTATGAATTGCCGACTGAACGAACTCCCCACTTATGCTTTATAGTGAGAGTTCGTTGAGGATGGTATGCTATATATTCTCTATTGACAAATATGTGCTTCATTAAATTCCTATATGTAAATAAGTGAATACTTACAAAGCTTTGTAGTGCAGTAATATTTTCAAGAGTCTGCAGTTGTCTAGAATTTATACCATTAATAAACAATTTTTTCTAATGAAACATGTATGTTGATGTTTTGCATTTTCTTGTATATATTTTTCCTGCCATTAACTTGCAGTCAATCTTCATTATTTCCACATAGCAGAAATACTATATGATGGAGAAACAGAGAGGAGCATGAAAGATTAGTTTCCTTCTTACCAACTTTATTCAGCCCCCTCTCTTCCTTCTCTCTCCTACTCTTTCTTTCTCTAGGTACAGGGTCGGTGGTGCGTCTCCCTTACGCTATCTGGATATCTGGAAGCTGTATTGGCAAAGTATTGTTTTTAACTGGCCTTCGACCACGTCAGATATTACAAAACGGTGTCACCTTAATATAAATGACTAAAACGATATCAAGTCTTCGATATGAAGTCTTTATTACCTCCTAGAGACGATATTGTCGAATAACTACAGATTCATGTAGTATGTTGTCTCACGGCTAACCTCACGTTGGAATTTAAATTGTGGTTGACTCATTATGCTGTCCCAACTAAGTAATGAATCCCTACTTTTGTTAGCTAAAAAACTTCATTCACTTTGGCGTTTGCAGTCATTAATAAATACAGAGAATGGGCGCAGCAGCTACATGAATGTAATATATGTACATCACACTTACTTTTACTTGCCCAAAACGTGTCTTTTTGAGATCATAGCTAAGCTGATTCAACTTATCCTTTACAAAACAAAAACAACGTCTTTCTATCCACACTATGACTGAAAGAAAATAAATTTGTGATGGCTATAAAAATTATCATCTCGGGGGTCCTTCCTTGGGTTTATGCTTTGAGATAAAGTGAGCTATGGTAGACAAATGTTCGCTTGGGTCCATTGGAACATATCAGTATCAGGTGTGCAAAGTGATTTATGACAATGAAACTGGCTCCCGGGCAGAAATGCTGCGTATAGATTGAACTGTGGGAGGCACTCGGTTGACCGTTGATTTCATTCACAACCAAAGCATCTGGTGTAGCAGCAAAGCGCTCCCTAAGAAATGTATCAGTCCCCACTAGCATTATCAATAATTTACTGCCCTTCATTTGTCTCTTGGAGTCTTCACCATGTAGAACGAATTGTGGTTTAACAACTTCTTAAGGCAGACTCCTCCCTCACAACAAATAGTAACAAAAGTAAATTACACACACATACAGACACACACACACACACACACACACACACACACACACATGTGCCGCTAAAAATGTCTTTCTAAAAGAATTCAACGCCTAGGTAATACCTAATTTGCTGATATCTGCAAACCTCATGTTCTGTTTCGTAATTAATGTTGTCAGGTCCCTTGAACTGCCACATCGAAGATGCACTATTGTCGCTGATCATGCAGATGAGCAATACGTTCTACCTGATGTTTTGCTAGTTTATATTTTATGCCAGATTCTCGGATCGCTTTATCTAGTGTTACCCTAGCAACCGAATCAAATGCGTTTTTTTTTTAATATACAAATGTTACAACTATGTCTTAAGAGTTTGTAACTCTGTGAGGGATTATGGAATTTGGGTTGAGAATCTGTTCTGAGCAATATCTACGCTTTCTAAATCGACTGACATTCTCCAGAATGGCTATCAATTGTTGCTGCTATCTTGTTTAATAATACTGATGATAATATTTTACAACCCACTGGCTGCAGAGATATACCTCTGCAGTTATTTACATCATACATATCATCTTTCTGGGGCAAAGGGTGAGTAAGAGCCACTTTCCAGTCTTCCAGAATCTTTACAGTTTCCCATATTTTTGGTTGAGACCATTTCATAAACTCAGCTGTAATGCAGGCTTCTCCACTGGCTTTGTTGTTTTTCGGCGCATTTATTTATTTTTTAAATTATTCAGCTGCAGGTCCTGGATTTTCTTCTGTGTTTTAATGAAGGTCTGGAAATTCCAGCTTATAGTTCGGTTCGTCACACTTGAATAGTTATTCAAACCACTTTGTTAGTATTTCACAGTTGTGGATATTGCTTATGCCTATTTTACCATTTTCATCCCTGAAACAAATACATGGAGCTTGGTAGCCCTGTATATGCTTTTTAAACGTGTGACAGAAGTTTCGTGCCTAATATGCTTCCAAACTTGACAGATAAATTGATAAACGTTGGTTCAAAATTGATTAACTCCCTTCATTAACTCTCCCATATCATCCCCACCTCCAGTGCAGCCATGCGTAGCAACAATGCACCGCGTACCTCAAACGACTCGTGGGACTGAGGATAGCTTCACTTTGTTTCTAATATTCTTCCAAATTTAAGAGAGAAATTGATAAACGTTGGTTAACAATTGATGCTTTCACTCCAGACACTCCAGGTCTCTTCTGCATCATAAAGCACCTTCAAGATTACCGAACGCAGCAAACCACTGTGAAGCACAAGGCAAACTTTTTTTTTCTGCCAGATATGTGAGCCTTAAAAGTACCAACATGATTATTACACTCTACAGCAGACTGTTTGCTCTTTCGTAACTTCCACTTCTGTCGCGCTGGGAAAATGGAACGAATGTACCGCTAACGGTGAGGGCGGGTTGTGAGCTGTGCCAAAAGAGCTCATTCTGTAGGAACACTGTTCTCGGCCGCCGCTACCCACTCCAGCACATAGTTGCAATCTGCAAGAAATTTTGAGAACAGGGTGCAGTGCAGAAAAAGATTCATTCCGACAAGTAATTTAGTAAATGCGAAAGCGTCAAATAAATCGTCATTCATGTCCATTTGTAGATATTGCAGGAGAAACACAATGTGTCACGGTGCAGTTTACTGCCGACAGCGTTCGTTTTTGAGAGTCAGCCACCGCACTGGATCCTCTCACACATATCACGCGAAAAGGGCATGAAGGTGAAACGGGAGAAATTGGAGCTCATACACAATGACCATACACCTTAGTCTCTATTCGTAAAAAATAGGGTCCCCTCTTGTGTTTTATTACGAGTGCCTGGCCGCACCCGTTTATCAATGTGGCACTGTCTTCCTACATCTGTATTTACATACATAAACCGCACGCCACCGCATGGTGCATGGCGAAAGGTGCCTTGTACCGGTATTAGTTATTTCGTTTCCTGTTCCACGCTCAAATGGAGCGAGGGAAGAACGACCCGTAGTATCTCTTATCTTCGTCGTCCAAACGCGACATGTACATCTCAATAGTGCCTTGCGCCATTTGAATTCACTATGCCCCTCCGTAATACTTGCCTGCTGATCGAACCTCCCGGAATCTAATCTAGCAGCACATCTCTCAGTTGCTTCGATGCCTTCTTTTAATTTGACTTGGTGAGGATATCACAAACTACAGCAGTATTCATGAGTGGGTTGCACTAGTGTTCTTTGAACAGTCACCTTTCTATATGTGTTACGCTTAAAAAAAATAGAACTCTCTCAATAAACCGAACTCCACCATTCGCCTTCTCTACTACCGTCCTTGTTCGGTTTCATATCGCTTTCCAATGATAGGCCCAGATATTTGATAGACGAGGTTGCGTTATCCAGCACACTACAATGCTCTATTCCAACGTTACAGGATTTCTTTTGCTGCTCATTTGCATGAGCTTTCACTTTTCAACATTTATGCGAGCTGCCATTCTTCACACTAACTGTAAATTCTGTCACATTCACTTAACGACACGTTCCCGTACACCGCAGCGTCATCAGCAATCAACTGGAGATATTATATTTGGCAATGTTAAAAGTAAAGTATTACTTGTCATGACTTAGTCTTGAAGGTTGGAATTATTTCTGTGCTCAGGACTCTTTGAGTGAATATGTACACCCCTTCCCCTCTTCCATAGAAAACCTGAGAAAACTGCGACGGGTCTTCAGGCTTTAATAGTTTATGGAATTAAAAGTGTTATGAATATTTGTTGAAATAATTCTCATTTCATGAAAATAATGTAGGTCTGTATTTAGTGCTTATAGTTTTGATATCGTTTGGTCCCACAAATTACACAGTACAAGTGACACACAGTATGTAGAATAGGTACAGTCAGGTGACGGTTACAGTTTTTGTCGGATAACAGCAAGTGCCAGAAGATGCTGGACTATATGGCTGTATGGTTCCCCTGACGACGACAAGATACGATGGACCCGGAGACAAGGTGCAGGCGACATTGTCAGCTGTTTACCGTCCAGTCATTATGGCCAGGCTCCGGACAAAGGGTTTGTTAACGGAACAGTACGTGATATATCTAAACGTAGTTTTGGTTTGCATCTCAAAGAGCCAACAGGTAGCTCAACGCCTTAAGGTTACATTCAAGAGTTGTACAAAGAAGCAAAATCTACGGAATGTACGAGTTACCTGAACTGTGCTGAAAGAAAATCTTTTTTTAATATGTAAGTAATTTCTCACATTTGTAGAAACGATAAAGAGTAACTGGACTTAAATACCTGAAGTGGACCGGTGTTTAACTTGTGGGTACTTTTTTTTACATTCAATCATTTTCTGAAAACACAGCTCAATGTCCAGCAAACGACACTCAACAACGTAACTTTCGCTTTAAATTAGTTAACAGTAGTCTTGTAACTAGTGTCCATAACGTGTTCTGAGAGAGTGTCTGCGTCGTACAAATTTTCGTTTGTGTTTACTGTTTAGTTTATTCAGACAGCGCGCACATTTAGCAGACAGAACTATCGGCTGTGCTACGCTGGAGGGAACACGGTGTACGTTGCGTGTCCGTCACGATCACCTAGTGAGCGTGAGCGCATGTAACAGTTTCGTCTCACACGAAGAATATCTTCATCGCTGATGTAACACCACAAGTGGATAGCAGTTCGATGATCTCAGTTAAGGGAAGTGCAAAATTTTTCATAAAGCTTCCTTTGAAGTTCTCGTTTCGGTTGTTCTTAAAAAGCACTAGCGCCGTGACCTTTCATCAGAGTCTTGTAGTCTTATCGCGCATTCGAAAACATTTCCGAATCTGAGTTCGCTGGATCATAATCTGTCCGCACGTATCATATACAACACACGGTTTTGTGTCACCCCACAATTGTGTCACCCCCGATTTAAATACCCTCCGCCCGCGGCGCGCTCCCTCCGCTGTCCGCGCCCCGCGCCACGGTCGCGCCATGGAACAGATTGCGACGGCCTCTGAGATGACGTCGGTGTGATGGCTCTGTCCGCCGTGGTCGTCACAACTATACGTTTGCTCGATTTACTCTTGAGTAACCCAACCGCTGGTTCCCAGGCCTTGCTAAGATTATAGCCACAGTCACTGTTTATGAGGTCGTCATTGGTGCGAATTTTGATGGCCTCTCTAACAACGCTGTCGCAGTATCTTGACGTTTGTACCAGAATCCTCGTGCGTTCATACTCCATAGCGTGATTTTCCGACGAACAATGTTCAGCGACCGCCGACTTGCTCGGATACATCAGTCGAGTGTGCCTCTGGTGTTCACGGCATCGATCCTCGACGGTACGCATCGGCTGACCAATATACGACTTGCCACATTGACACGGAATCTGGTACACGCTGGCCTTCCTCAAACTGAGGTCATCTTTGGCGCTCCCTACCAGTGCACGAGTTTTTTTCGGAGGACAAAACACAGTTCCGACCCAGTGTTTCTTCAAAATGCGGGCGATTTTCCCCGAGAGTGCGCCTGTATATGGAATAAACGCAGTACCTATCTCCTCCCTCGTTATTTCATCCATCTCCACAGGTTGTGCTGTAGTGGTTGGGCGGAGAGCACGTTGATCTGCCACTGAGTACCCATTTTTTCGAAATACAGTTCTCAGATGTTCCAATTCCTGGGGTAGACTCTCTGCGTCATAGATAGTGCGCGCCCTACGTACTGCAGTTTTAAGCACCCCATTCCTCTGTGAAGGGGGGTGGTATCTGTCTGCGTGCAAATACAGATCAGTGTGCGTTGTCTTCCGATACACCTCATGACCTAGGGTTCCGTCAGCCCTTCTCTTGACCAAGACGTCAAGGAAAGGTAATTTACCCTCCGTTTCAGTCTCCATAGTGAATTTAATGTTGGGGTGTATGGAGTTTAGATGTGTAAGGAAGTCAAGGAGTGTATCCATACCATGTGTCCAGATGACGAACGTGTCGTCCACGTAACGGAAAAAGCAAGTAGATTTCCATTCGGATGTCGACAGGGCTTCCTCCTCGAAGTTCTCCATGTACAATCACGAGGGAGGAGGTAGGCACTGCGTTTATTCCATATACAGGAGGACGATCACTTGGAACTCGCAAAATAGCATTAGGACAAAATTATTTTGAATTTAACAACAAAATTTATACTCAAGCAAATGGAATAGCCATGGGTAATAGTGTAGCATACACATTATCCGATATTTTCCTAAATTCTCTGGAAGAGAAATTCTTTAACTCACATTGGCCTAATCTCAACCAAATTGTGTACTTTTTTAGGTGTATAAATGATACCCTCATGTTGGTAGATGGCAGAACGCAGATATCGAAAACATCTACCAAGAACTCAACCAACTGCACCCTAAAATTAAATTCACTGTGAAAACTGAGTAAAATAATGCTATTAAATATCTAGACCTCACAATTGGCAAAAATAATAATCGCCACACAATAGATATCTATAGAAAGAGTACCACCTCCGAAAATATCGTAAATGTCAATTCCTGTCACCCAATGGCTCATAAATTAGCATTTTTCCATCCAATGATTAATAGATTAAATAACTTCCCACTAGAAAAGCGAGCAATTCATAAAGAACCTAACACACTTCATTATATAGCCTAAACAATTTATTTTGACCCCAACATAACGACAAAATTATATAACAAATGTAAAACACCAAAGCAGAACGCAATACATAGTGAATATGGCTAACTCGAGAAACATCACCGGCACAGATAATAAGGTACGTACGTCTACCTTGGTAGAATCTCCAGCAGAATTAAGGCGCTATTTAAGGTCACAAATATTCAACTACCTTTTCGAACCAATAACAACCTTTCAATAAAATTACGTTCCGCCACCACTAGAACATCGAAATATGATAACCCAGGCATATATAAAACCACATGTGTCAGCTGTAATAGCCTTTACATTGGCTAAACAGGAAGAAATTTTAACGTGAGATATAAAGAACACACAGTTGTTGTTGTTGTCTTCAATCCTGAGACTGGGTTGATGCAGCTCTCCATCCTACTCTATCCTGTGCAAGCTTCTTCATCTCCCAGTACTTACTGCAACCTACATCCTTCTGAATCTGCTTAGTGTATTCATCTCTGGTCTTCCTCTACGATTTTTACCCACCACGCTGCCCTCCAATGCTAAATTTGTGATCCCTTGATGCCTCAGAACATGTCCTACCAATCTATTCCTTCTTCTAGTCACGTTGTGCAGCAAACTCTTCTTCTCCCCAATTCTATTCAATACCTCCACATTAGTTATGTGATCTACCCATCTAATCTTCAGCATTCTTCCGTAGCACCACATTTCAAAAGCTTCTATTCTCTTCTTGTCTAAACTATTTATCGTCCATGTTTCACTTCCATACATGGCTACACTCCATAGAAATACTTTCAGAAACGACTTCCTGACACTTAAATCTATACTCGATGTTAACAAATTTCTCTTCTTCAGAATCGCTTTCCTTCCCATTGCCAGTCTACATTTTATATCCTTTCTACTTCGACCATCATCAGTTATTTTGCTACCCAAATAACAAAACTCCTTTACTACTTTAAGTGTCTCATTTCCTAATCTAATTCCCTCAGCATCACCCGACTTAATTCGAATACATTCCAGTATCCTCGTTTTGCTTTTGTTGATGATCATCTTATCTCCTCCTTTCAAGACACTGTCCATTCCGTTCAACTGCTCTTCCAAGTCCTTTGCTGCCTCTGACAGAATTACAATGTCATCGGCGAACCTCAACATTTTTATTTCTTCTCCATGGATTTTAATACCTACTCCGAATTTTTCTTTTGCTTCCTTTACTTCTTGCTCAATATGCAGATTGAATAACATCGGGGACAGGCTACAACCCTGTCTTCCTTCCTTCCCAACCGCTCCTTCCCTTTCATGCCTCTCGACTCTTATAACTGCCATCTGGTTTCTGTACAAATTCTAAATAGCCTTTGGCTCCCCGTATTTTACTCCTGTCATCTTTAGAAATTGAAAGAGAGTATTCCAGTCAACACTGTCAAAAGCTTTCTCTAAGTCTACAAATGCTAGAAACGTAGCTTTGCCTTTCCGTAATCTTTCTTCTAAGATAAGTCGTAGGGTAAGTATTGCCTCACGTGTTCCAACATTTCTGTGGAATCCAAACTGATCTTCCCCGAGGTTGGCTTCTACCAGTTTTTCCATTCGACTGTAAAGAATTCGCGTTAGTATTTTGAGCAGTGACTTATTAAACTGATAGAAGAACACACTAGAGAGAACGAATATACTAAAAAAAGTGTGTGAAATCGTATGGGACTTAACTGCTGATGTCATCAGTACCTAAGCTTACACGCTACTTAACCTAAATTATCCTAAGGACAATCACACACACCCATGCCCGAGGGAGGACTCGAACCTCCGAATATAATCAGTCGAGCTTCTTTCTTCGTTTGAAAAAGCTAAATCACACTGCTGATACGATTGAAAATGTACTACAAATTATGCAAAGAATATCAAAATGTTTTGCTATGAACATCCTTGAGGAATTATAAATTTATATGTACACGAGAAAATAGCCATAAAAATATTAAAATAACATACAGAATTCAGATACAAGTACTACGTAATAACTTTATTGTACTTTTAGAACACGAAAATGGATATATCGGACACAAGCAACAACCAAAGAAAAGCGCAACAAATTTTAGTTAAAAAAATAATATCGCTGTCCATCAGCACAATCTTTTTAAACTTATAGCGTCGTAACAGTGGAACTGTCAAACTGCTGTCACGTCATAACTAACATTTAATTTCAACATCTTGACACCATTTACGATCAAAATAAAGAAGTGGCAGTTACAAAACAGTCCACTAACGACGCAATATCGACGTCACATCAATATAGACGTGAGTACAAGAGAGCTACTTTAATCCGAATGACATTGGCATCCGTGCCTTTTTCTCACCAAAATTGTAATTGCAAGTACTTGAAAATGCCGATTAAGCCGGATCTCTCTCCAGTCTGTCGTAAAAATGATGAACTATTGTAGGCAGCTATTTGGTGTATGACCGCAAACAATCATGTCGTTAGCTCACGCATATTACGCTGCTGGCCCTAAAGAACAAAAATCCTTAAGTACCTAACAATGGAATAAATGTGCATTACTTTTCCCAGTATACTTTTACAACTGTTAGATATGATTTCTGCCTCAAAATATCTTCAATTAATCATTAATATATCACATCAGGTGTCAACAGCACACTGTGTAAACGTAAAAGTGACGCTGTTCCGTTAGAGTACGGAGGCCTCCCAAGAGCAGTTTTTCCCACCCAACTCGCATAACTGTAAGAAAAAAGGACAGCAGGGACAATGGAACATGACATTTGCGCAACTACTTACTGCGGCATAGGTAACATAGAGGTAGGAAGAAGGACAAGAATACTACGCCACCAAAACTTCAGAAGACGTGAAAGAAATAAAATGAAATCCAGAAAAATGGGTAGAAATGAAAATGTGTGCAAAAGTGAGGAAACCCTAGTATATTAGTATAATGGGAAAATTTTTCTCGGAGAAAATTAGGGCTTAACGTCCGTCGATGACGAAGTCATCAAATGCACAACATAAGCTCCAGTTGGGGGAGAATGAAGAAGGATATTCGCAGAGTCGTTTCAAAAGAACCATTCTGGCATTCCTGTAAGCACTTTAGGGAAATCATGGAAAACCAAAATATGGATGACCGGGCGGGATTGGAACCATCAGCCTGTGTGGTGGGTTCGTTGTGGGTGTGGTGTGCATACCCCTGAGATGCAAAAATTAAAGTCTCCATGATCGGGAAATGGAGTGAAACTCTGTGTGCGATCACATGAATTTACATTTAAAAGGTATCGAAACAAGTCGCGCAATGGATAGCGCCCGAACTGAGTTGGGGTAGGCTGACCTGCAGAAGTTAACAGCCATACATGAAATACACAGGTCAACCACTGCACAACACCATATTTTAGTTAGAGAAGGCTTCTAACTATTGATGCACGCTTATAACAGATATTACTTATTTCCCCTATGGTGCGTACAGGTGGGAGAACTTCAACAGAATACTAATGAATACAAAGTTAAAGAGTCAATTTATGTCCAGTCCTGATTTTGATACCAATTTTAGGATCTCCTAATGAAAATTGCCAATGGTCAAGCAAAGGGCATATCAGAAAGTGCTAATGAAAAGTGACCACGAAAGAACAAACACCATTCACAATTGCAAAGTGCATCCTTCAAATCGAACAACTAATTGCGATCATCAGTTACTGAAGTGACTAACTCTGCAAGGTTAGCAAATACCACGCGCCTTGAACTTTACCACGGGAAAGCATTCCTGACAGAATTTGTCTAGGACTTGGCAGCGTGTGCGCCGGTTCTGAGCCGCAGTTAATCCTGTACTGGACCAGTCTTGGCTTGTGAAGCACGCTAGGTGTGGCAAGACCATCGTTCGAGGAGACAGGAGGCAGAATGAGTCCGAACAGAAATCCAAAATTCCGTCTTATTTTTGGAAAAACTTTTAATCATTCACCAATGATGGTAACGATTCTGAGCACCTCAAATCTCTAGCTAAGGTTTAGACGAGGTTACGACAACTACCCCAATGAAATTTCAAGAGTTCGACGGAGTGCCAGCAAGGGTGAGTCTTTCTGTTTATTTTGTTGGCAGGGACACGGGCAGAAGCCAACCGTCTTTCTAGCCACGTTCCAGAGCAGCTGTTGAGGCGCTCCCACGGAAAACTTCCATGAACTGCTTTCTTTAAATAAAGGAGACATTCCTCCATATGTATTATGTGATCAAAAGTATCCGGACAGCCCTAAAAACATACTTTTTACATATTAGGTGAATTGTGCTACCACATACTGCCAGGTACTCCATATCAGCGACCTCACTAGCCATTAGACATCGTGAGAGAGCAGAATGGAACGCTCCGTGGAACTCACGGACTTCGAACGTGGTCAGGTGATTGGGTGTCACTTGTGTCATACGTCTGTACGCGAGATATCCACACTCCTAAACATCCCTAGGTCCATTGTTTCCGATGTGATAGTGAAGTGGAAACGTGAAGGGACACGTACAGCACAAAAGCGTACAGGCGACCTCGTCTGTTGACTAATAGGAGGGTCGTGAGGTGTAACAGGCAGACATCTATCCAGACCATCACAGAGGAATTCCAAACTGCATCAGGATCCACTGCAAGTATTATGACAGTGAGGCAGGATGTGAGAAAACTTGGATTTCATGGTCGAACGGCTGCTCATAATCCACATATCACGCCGGTAAATGCCAAACGACGCCTCGCTTGGTGTAACGAGCGTAAACATTGGACGATTGAACAGTGGAAAATCGTTATTTGAAGTGACGAATCACGGTGCACAATGTGGCGATCCGATGGCAGTATGTGGGTATGGCGAATGCCCGGTGAACGTCATCTGCCAGCGTGTGTAGTGCCAACAGAAAATTCGGACGCGGTGGTGTTGTGGTATGGACGTATTTTTCATGGAGGGGCTTGCACGCCATGTTGTTTTGCGTGTCAGTATCACAGCACACGCCTAGATTGATGTTTTAAGCACCTTCTTGCTTACCACTGTTGAAGAGCAATTCGAGGATGGCTATTGCATCTTTCATCGAGCACCTGTTCATATTGCATGGCCTGCGGCGGAGTGTTTATACGACAATGACATCCCTGTACTAGACTGACCTGCACAGAGTCCTGACCTGAATCCTACAGAACACCTTTGGGATGTTTTGCAACGACTTCGTGCCAGGCCTCACCGACCGACATCGATATCTCTCCTCAGTGCAGCACTCCGTGAAGAATGGGCTGCCATTCCTCATAAAACCTTCCAGTACTTGACTTAACGTATGTCTGCGGGAGTGGAAGCTGTTATCATGGCTTAAGGTGGGCCAACACCATACATGGAGGGCACCACGAACCTGTAAGTCATTTTCAGCCAGGTGTCCGGATACTTTTGATTAGGTAGAGTTGTCATCGCGCCTTCGCACAAGCAGTTTCCAGCCACCCGTCGCGTGAACTGCTGCAGCGTTAGCATGGCCAGCCACGAGGGACGCAGTGAGTTTGGGGGCTGCATTGGCCCTGAAGACCAGGTAAAGCTAAACATTTGTGACGAAGGTCGAATGCTTGTGTCCCTCGGCCGTCTCTCTCTTCTAGGCTGCTGTGCCGAATAAACGGAAGAATACAGCTCCAGCTTTTCACAAACCGAAGTGCACGGCTCATTTAATTCATAGCTTTCCCATAGGGAATGTGCGGAACTACATGTGCAGTATGCAAGTAGTAACACGAATTACGAAACGGACATTTCACTTACCAAAAAAATGTTCAAATGTGTGTGAAATCTTATGGGACTTAACTGCTAAGGTCTTCAGTCCCTAAGCTTACACACTACTTAACCTAAATTATCCTAAGGACAAACACACTCACCCATGCTCGAGGGAGGACTCGAACCTCCGCCGGGACCAGCCGCTTTCAGTTACCCATTCATATGTTAATAGACCTAGGTGGTGCTATTAGAGCATACAATTATAAATAAAATATGGAGGGGGGGGGGGGGTTTACAATGCCACCTTAAAAATCCTTCAACTGCGGCACTCATTCGGAAATATTCTTAGAGTTGGGAAATTTTGCTTTTATTACTGAGATCTGCTATCCATACGGGACAGATTTCTTATCAGCTTGAGAAAATAATTTTTTTTTCACTCCTTTTCTCTCGTAATTGCTCTGTAAGCAGGTGTACCGAAAGCAGCCACTGCGGCTTATCCCAACGCTACACTCATTGGTGACCAACCTCCGTTTGATGCGTAACGGATCTGTAGGACGATAGCCACAGAAAGAGGGAGAGAGAAAGAGAGAGAGAGAGAGAGAGAGAGAGAGAGAGAGAGAAGGCCAGAGGGTGAGATGGATCGCTGGGAGAGATGGACGCAGGCCGTGACCTGCGAGAAAACTTGTCGGCGGCGATTGTCGATTGTCCGGCGGGCGCGCTGCCCGCCGAGTCGTGCACTCCTGCCGGGAAGTAATTTCCGGCGGCTCTCGTCTCGCCACGCTGTGTTTATTTGAAATATAAATAGGCACTTCGCTCGGCCGCTCGCGTCGCGTCAATCGATAGATAGCGGCCGGCCCCAGGCGGCCCAGCATCCTCCCCGCCACGCTTCTAATTCCGGCGGCAGACACGGCCGCGGCCGGTGCCGGCGTCCATTAATGATGGTCCGCGGGTTGCGGCGTCGCTGCGGCCGACCAACTCTGACAGCACTCCGGGCCTCCCGTAATCTGCGTTGCCCGGGTGGTCCGACGCTTTTATTTATACTCTCCTGACAGCTTCAGCCGTACCTGAGGAATCGGTTCCTGAAATGGACAATTTGGTGAAGAAAACTATTACTGTTCATTTTTAATTTCTCGTCGGGTAACGAATAATCCATTCAAGTTCGGGCATGCGACAAGACAAATACTAGTTGTTCAACTGATATATCAACCGCGTGTCTTCCATTCATCCTCAGTGGAGTACAAGATTGATGACAAGTTGTTTTTACTTATTGTTATTTTATCCCCCACTCCCCATTAGGGCGGGGATTTGGCCCTCAGTGACACAATACTCCGCCTTTCAGCCAGTAGTTTTTATAGAAAGAGAACAAAAATGACAGAAAAATAAAAATATGGCGGACAGCTATAAAAACGAAAAATGTGTACAGTTTAAAAACGTAGTTGCAATTAGGTTCCACTCAACATGTGAAGGACCTGCACTGGCTGACAGAGTATTCTGGGAAGAGAGAATATGTTACAAAGGGGCTGTGGGGGAGAAGGTAAAGTGATGAGGGTCTGTTAGGAGAGGAAATTATGGAGATGACAGGTAGGAGGTGAAGCAGATAGTGGGAACACAGACGGTTGGAAGGCCAGAGGATGAGGAGGAGTAATGGTGTGCGTGAAGGGTAGTGATACAAGAAGAAAGGGATAGCTGTGGGTGTAGAGGAGGAAGGAGAGAGGAGCCCTGATACAGAGTGGGATTGGTGGGGAAGGATTATGCTTGGTAGGAGGGGTAACTGCTGAGGCATACTTTATTTTCTCTGAGAGGGAGACAGTTGAAGTTCTGTTGAGATAGTATATGGTGTGTGTGTGTGTGTGTGTGTGTGTGTGTGTGTGTGTGTGTGTGTGTGTGTGTAGGTGAAGGGATGGAGGGATGTGTTTGTGAAGTCAGCATACCAGAGGCGGTGATCAGAGACGAGTCAGTTGCTTGTTGGAATGTAGTTCGTGGACGGTAAGGAGATGTGGAGGTGTTCAATGTGGGTGAGGAGGGGTGGTGAGAATTTGATAAGCTGATAGACGATCCATATGGTGGGAGATAAACAGATGCGGAAAGGACATAGAGCAGGGGCGGGCAGGAATTCTGCACATGTGCGGTGCACATGTACGTGTGCAGTTAACAGGTGTTCTGCGCGCACACAGGGGCAAGCTGGCCACCCCCTTCCCTCCCCTCCCCGCCATACCGTCTCACCGGTTCTTCTTTTGTAATGCGTCTTGTTTCCTGGCCTGCTTTATTGAATGAAGGAATAAGGTTAGTAGGAGTGCTTGAAAGTAATCGTGGTTTGAAAGAGTACCTATTACCTACGATACATTTTATTTAATTATCACAGGTGGAGTTTACAATACGTTTAATGTCTGCAACAAAATTTCTACACACAGACAAACGCAAAAAGTTACGTAAATTTTCATTACTGATGTTTGCTCTTAACCGAGACTTTCATAACAGAAAAAAATCTCTCACAAACGTATGTCGAGCCAAACATTGACATTACCTTGGAGAATTGTGGAGGAGTGTAATCCCCAAATTTTGCCTGTTAGTAGTTTTAGTCTGTTGTCGGCTTTCTGTTGGATGGTTAGTAGATGAGGTTTCCATTTTAATTGTCAGTCGAGGGTTATTCCAAGATGCTGTAGTGTGTTAGTCAACTGGATAGGAGAGCCATAAACGGAAAGGTAGAAGTCATGAAGATAGATGGTGCAGGTGGTTTGCCCAGGTTTTGGAGGGTTTAGTCTCGAGAAGCCACTGGTTGAACAAGGTGGTAAACTGAATGCCGTGTGTTTGGAGGGATCCTTGGGATTTCTGCAGTGTAGGATAGAGGGCAAGGAAAGTGGTGTGATCAGCATCAAGTTGGTCTGGTGCGGGTGGATTGGACATATCAGGAGAGAGGATCGAGCCTTGGAGCACTCCTCCAGTAGAATGTAAGATATAGGAATATGTATTGTTGCTAGTGACAAAGGATGGGCGATCGTATAGGAATGATGCAATAAGGTGGACATAGCTACTAGGAAGTGCATATGTAAGGTGTTAGAGAAGGAGCCCGGAATGCTGCACATGGTCATAGGCTTTCTCTAGATCAAAGACACAAAAATAGCCGATTTATGGGAATTGGTTGAATGGAAGATGGGCGAGGTGCAAGAGCAGGTCATCAGAGGAGAAAATGCGGCAGAAGCCACATAAGTTAGTCGGAGAAAGGTGGTCTTGGTGCAGGTGTTGATGAGTGGGCCAGGAGAGGGTGTATCCAAGAATCTTACTGAAGACTAAGGTGAGGCAGGTGGGGTGATAGTAGGAGACACCAACAGGGGGTTAGCGCAGTTTGAGAAAAGGTAGAAGTCTGGAGGTTTTCCCAAGCTAAGAATCTGTGGAGAGAATGGTGCTATAAAGGGTCACAAGGATGATGAGAAAGGTCATTCTTTTAGGTGTTAATAGGTGATGTGGTCGTGACCAGGGGATGTGTTCCGTTTTCTGTGAAATACAAGATGTAAGTCCCATGGTGTGAATGATGTATTTAATTCTGTGTGTAATATGATGTCCAAGCACTGGACCCTGGGAGCCAGGGCAGGGCTGCAGTGTTAGTACTTTTGTGGGTGTCACGGAACAGAGAGTAATAAAAATGAGGAGCATCAGGGATGCAGAAGATGTCAGAGAGATAAGATGCAAAGTGGTCAGCATTGCTCAGGTTATCAGGTATGGGATAGTTGGTGTGGAGGAGCGGTTAGCAAGGTATGATGTTATTTCCTATGAGGAGATGAAATTCACTGCAGTGCTTGGAGGAGTTGTTGTGAAGTAAAATGTTGAACCTGGTGCATGTCTTTTTTTTTTAATTAATTCTTGATGTGTCTACGTATTTCTGTTGGAGTGTGAGTCTATGCCAGTCACGATCTTGTAGGAAGGAGCAGTAGAGCTGTACATGTGACGAGATTCTAGAAGGAAGAGTAAGGCTTGTTGGGGGAGGGTGGGACAGTGAGAACACATGGGCTTTATTGGGAAGTTGGTGGATACAGTGTCTGACAGGGTTTGCTGCGGGAAGGATGTTGATGAGGGATATCATCAGGTTGTTGGGAGGTTAGCGTGGCCTCCAGTCTGGATTTTGTATGAACTGACGATAAGGTGTCACGTGCAGCCTTACATGCTCCTCTGCGACGGCACTGCTCTTGCGGGTCACAGATGCTGATTGGCGGAAAAGAGGTACACCTACACACGCGCCACCTATGGTGAAAGTTTTTCAATGTCAATACACTTTACCAACAGCCGTACACTTAAAGATATTTTAATTCATTCTGAAAGCAACTAGTTTGGGCAATTCATGTTGCCATCTTCAGGCCCCATACGCTTCCTTCAAATCAACGAACTTATCGTATAGCGCCATAAATATTGTGAATTTCAGTCGTTGTACAGACGTAACAGAAACTCACGTCTTCGTATGAAGCATCTGTACAACGATTGGAATTCACGATATCCAGTTTTATGGCTCTATACGGTAGTTCCATTGATCTGAAAAAAGCGTACTGGGGCCTGAAGATGGAAGAATGAATTACCAAAACTGGTTGATTTCAGAATAAAATAAAATATATTAAAGTGTACGGCTTTTTGTGAAGTTTATTGAGACTGAAAAGAACGTACCAGCCGATGTCCCCTGGCCGTGATGGACCAACAGAGATATGGTGAAAGAGTTGAAACATTCGATTAGCTTAGCGATTAATATTCAGCGGCGATAACACCTTGAATACTTCTTAGCAGTTTAATTACACCAAGAGTCGGATTCCATGCCTTATCCCAATTAAAATAATTATCTCTATTTACTAAGTTACAAGTTCATCTAATTTCTATGGCTTCCTTAAAAACAGAATCCCAAAAGGAAGAGGTGGATCTTGAAATCTTCTCATGCTATTCATCGAATGACCCTTAGCTATACATTGGTCTGCCACATTTGACTTGTCTGTCTGTATCTTCAATATCCCACTGTAACCTGCCCGTCACTTGTCGACCTTAATTACAGTGAAAAATTAAACTGCATGTACCTAATGGAAATTTGGTAAAAAGCAATCGTCACAGAAGTTAATATGTCGGTAAAGAGGGAGGCAGGGTTAGATCTAAGTGAGAGGAAAAATGCAAAAATGCAAATTACATTAACAATTAACTGGCGTTAGTTAAATATTTGAGATTTGGGGAAAATTACGGTCGTCAGTCGTATGGACAACTACTATAATAACTGAAAAAGAAAGGTTAAGGCACATATAACTAGCACTAAAAGCGTGGCAACTGAAGGTTTACAAGTGTTGTATGAAAACTGAATGTTTGTCATAAGTAATAAATTTCGGTACACTCTGACTTAATTTAGCAAAGAAATAATAAAACCAGAATATTGAAAGTTAATTTGGTGACTGAAATTAATAGTGAACTTTGTTTCTGAACCACTACGAAATTAAATGAAATAAGGTTAGTCTTCGGCTACCTCAACAATCATCTCAAAAGAAACTTGAATCTACGCAATTTAGAAATAAGAGATTTAACTTTGTACTTTAATTACATGATTTTGAACAATTAACAATAGTAAAATTTAGTACGTACCAAGCTGAGCTGCAGTCACAGTTAAGCTAAAATATGGTAACAAAACTCGCACTCTTAATTTGTGGTTGTGTAATCTAAATATAGTTCTGTTTCGTTATTGCAGCCAGATATGAATACTTTAATTGAACTTTGAAATTAAAGCAGTGAAATGGAATGATATTACTTTAATACTGGCGTTTGAATTTCAATGACACTCGGGTTCGTTTCGGAAAAGGAAGGGACCATGCTTGATAATGCAATTGGGACAATGAGCAACAAAGGTTCATGCTAAGTTGCTGTATTTTAGTTATGCAAATGGAACAGTTTGAAAAGCTGAGGTCTGCCATACAGTTCTAAAACTTAACGTGCTTCCAGTCTTCCCTGTTGGTTGATTGAAGGTTTGAAGTCCTCGATCGAGGAGGCGGCGACAGTCACTTATTGTCGGCCGTCGCTGTTGCAGAAGCTGGATGTTGGCGCGCCTTCTTCTCGACAGGGTCAGCAGGCGAAACGGGCTGTTGATGTGTGCCAGCTAATGTTTCCCGTCCGCGACGCCGAGCCAGGAACTACCATAGCAAGTCGGGCGCAATTACATGCTGCCAAACGCCGAAAGCGCGGCAACTCGCGGGAGCATCACTCTACACACCTCCTCCACCGCCCTACTCCAGCCAGACTCTGTTATGCCCGCGCTCCATGCGGCCGAGTTAACACTACCCAAGATCCTAAACACTTTGGTTCTCCACACGACCTATGGATGTAATCGGTCGATAGCATAGTTTTCCCTAGGCAAGCCTAAAAATACAAATAATATTTACAAAACAAACCAATTATACATCGACATAAATGCACCAATTATAAATCGAAATAAATAAATAAATAAATATATATATATATATATATATATATATATATATATATATATATATATATATATATATATATATATTGTAAAACAATTACAATACATAAAGACACTGAAATGTCATATCTTCAGGTAACAAAATAAGGAAAAAATTTATAGTACAATAGATGGAAATAGGGGGATATGCATTTCCGACGTTACACCACCAACTCTCATGAACGCTGAATTACGTATGACTTACCACAATTCCACATGGAATCAGATACACACCCGCCTAACGTTACAGTATTCGTTATAAAAATGTTCTTGAGGTGTGTCAGCTCTTCTTGATAATTTTCATTATACAGTGTGTCCTGTGCACTAAGGTCTTAAGGACACAAATGGTTTCTTAAGGGCGATGCCCGCTATTGGCATACAAATATTTATGCGTAGGCGATGGTTTACGACATGTAGCATGTCCTCATGTGCTATCAACTTAACGACGAACGAAAACATCCAAGAAAAGGAAATAGCCATCTTTCTCCGTTTCCAAAGTATATTTAATACTAGTGTGAATAGAACTCAGAGGGTCGAGTAATCGATGTAATTGATCCTTGCCATGAGTCAATACGACAAATTTGTCGTCTACGTATCTCCAGAAGACCGTTGGTTTAGAACTTGCCGACTCCAGTGCCTGGTCCTCGAAGTCTTCCATAAATAAATTAGCAACCAGGGGGGAGGAGAAGGGGCTTCCCATAGCAGCTCTATCTCTCTTCTTATGAAATTCATCATTAAATGAAAATAAGGTGAGTACGTTCTCAGATACATCAGCGATGCTGATGTCGATATGTTGGCCGATAAGAGACGAAGAAGGGAGCCATAGAAATTATATTAACGGATAACTTAATAAATGAAATGAATCTCTCACATGTATTTCGATTTTTGGCTGAACGCAAAGCTAATGAAACAGGAAACACCATCGTCTCTCCTTGTGTGCTGCCTATGTCAACGAGTATGGTTTGAAAAGTTACGAACAACTGTCAAATGTTTCGTTTACAGAAGTTATTCCACTTTTTCCACGGCGTTTTCTTTGCTTTTTCACAAACTAACACCAGGATTCTATACTCAGGAACAGGCACATCATTTGTTATTTTAAAGAGTATTATCTACAGTTAATTACATAATTTATTCGTTCTGCTGTTCCCATATTACTGCCAGTGATTTGGTCGTCCCAGTAGCTCCCCTTTTTGATGTACGTAGCGCAGGAAGCGCTGTGAAGCTAAGACCAAATAGCTGCACGAAAAAGAAATGACCGTCGAAAGGACTGACTCAGCATCGAGGAAAGTCAAAACAGCCTTAAATGAAACTAAAGCAAATATGGTATCATTGAGAGTGTAACGGAAATTCCACTGTTAAATTCAGAGGAAAGAGCGGATAGGTCGGAAGAGTATATTGAAGTCTGTATGAGGGGTTAGAGAGTATGTATGTGTATAATGTATCAGTCTGCCGACATATCATCTGACTTTGGACCAATATTATCCACAAAATTCCGAAGACTGCAAGAGCTGACAAAGGAGAAAATTCTCGAAAAACGGCTTAAAAACTAATGAATACAAGTTGCTCACAAGACTAACATATAGAAGAAAGGAAAAGAAAATTGTGGATGTGTTACATGACGATCAGGTTTGGCTTTAGGAAACGGAAAGGCACCAGAGAGGCAATTTCTACGTTGCGGTTGATAATGGAAGCAAGGCTACGGAAAAATCAAGACACGTTCATTAGATTTGTCAACCTAGAAAAAGTGTTCGACAATGTAAAATGGTGGAGCATGTTCGAAATTCTAAGAAAAATAGTAGTAAGCTACAGGGAGAGACGGATGCACAAGAGGCAAGAAGTAATAAGAGTGGAAGACCAAGATGTGCTCGGATTAAGAAGGGTGTAAGACAGGGATGTAGACTTTCGCTCTCACTGTTCATTCCGTACATCGAAGAAGCAATAATGGAAGTAAAAGAAGAGTTCAGGAGTGGAATTAAAATTCAAGGTGAAAGGATATCAATGACACAATTTGCTGATGACACTGCTATCATAAGCGTAGGTGAAGAAGAATTACAGGATCTGCTGAATGGAATGAACCGTCCAATGAGAACATAGTATAGACTGAGAGTAAATAGAAGAAAGACGAAAGTAATGAGAAGTAGAATAAATGAGAACAGCGAGAAACTTAAGATCAGGATCGATGGTCACGAAGTATATGAAATTAATGGATTCTGCTACCTAGGCAGCGAAATAACCAATGATGGACGGAGCAAGGAGAACATCAAAAGCAGACTGTCACTGGCAAAAAGGGCATTCAAGGACAAGAGAAGTTGACTAGTATCAAACATAGGCTTTAATCTGAGGAAGAAATTGCTGAGAATGTACGTTTGGAGCAGAGCATTGTATGTTACTGAAACATGGACTGTGGGAAAACCGGAATATAAGATAATCGAAGAATTTTGAGATGTGATGCTACAGACGAAGGTTGAAAAATTTGTGGACTTAAAAGGTAATTAATGAGGAGGTTCCGCGCAGAATCGGAGAGGTAAGGAATATGTGGAAAACAATGATGAGGAGAAGGGACAGGATGATAGGACACCTTTTAAGACATCAGGTAATTTCTTCCATGGTACTAGAGGGAGCTGTAGAGGGTAAAACCTGGAGAGAGAGAGAGAGAGAGAGAGAGAGAGAGAGACAGAGATTGGAATACATCCAGCAAATAATTGAGGACGTAGGTTGCAAGTGCTACTCTGAGTGAATGAGGTTGCCACAGGAGAGGAATTTGCGGCTGAGAAGATTGGCGACTCGAAAAACAAAAAGGGACGCAGTTTTCGAATTCTCGTAATATCGCTTATTTTCGACGAAATCTAAACCTGTATCTTTCAGATCTTTACATTTCTCTTTAAAGTTTAAAACTCTGGCATTGTCTTTTCTTGTTACTCTCTGTTTCAAGTATCCGCTGCAAACAGATTAGAAGTAAAAGCCGTGATTTAAAATGACACCAAGTTTCCAGAATTGTTTGACAGCAAATTTATTTGAAACAACAGACCACAAATTTCCTTCTTGGCAACGAGTCTTTACACTGTCATGAACAAACTAAACTCTGGTAATGCAGCAAGTCTCCTGGTTTAAACACAAAACAGTATTTCAGGTAGGAGGCCTGGTAATGGAATAAGCAAAGTGTCAGCATGCGAACCATTCAACAAAACATCATCGATATAGGCTTTCGGAGCCGAAGGGACACTCGTGTAAACTTGATGACTGCACGACACAAAGCATTACGCCTCACCTGGGCCTGTCAGCACCAACACTGGACTGCTGATGACTGGAGACATGTTGCCTGGTCGGACGAGTCTCGTTTCAAATTGTATCAAGCAGATGGACGTGTACGGGTATGGAGACAACCTCATGAATCCATGGACCCTATGGATCCTGCACGTCAACAGGGGACTATTCAAGCTGGTGGAGGCTCTGTAATGGTGTTGGGCGTTTGCAGTTGAACTGATATACGTCCCCATGTATATCTGGATACGACTCTGACAGGTGACGCATACATAAGCATTCTGTCTGATCACCTGCACTTATTGATGTCCGTTGTGCATTCCGACGGACTTGGCAAATTCCAGCAGGACAATGTGACACCCCACACGTCCTGAATTGCTACACAGTGGCTCCAGAAACACTCTTCTGAGTTTAAACACTCCCACTGGCCACCCAACTCCCGAGACATGAATTTTATTTAACATTTGTGGGATGCCTTGCTACATGCTGCTCAAAGGAGATCTCCACCCCCTCTTACTCCTTTGGATTTATGGACAGACTTGCAAGATTCATGGGGTCAGTTCCCTACAGTATTATTTTAGACATTAGTCGAGTTCATGCCACGTCGTGTTGCAGTACGTTTGTGTGCTCACGGGGGCCCTACACGATATTAGGCAGGTGTACAGCATATTTGGCTCTTCAGTGTCTGTTGTTGCATATGAAATTTAGCTACAATACTGGATTTTTCTTTAACGTGGGGAGAAGTATCTACCCATCACCAGTATCGAGAAAGTCGATATTATGTAGCACACTCATTTACGATCGCGCCACGCCAATGATAAAGCCAGAATGAAATATCCACAACATTTCTCATATTTCGTAAACGGTTTCAGATATTCAGATGAGATTTTGGCAAATGATAGCAAACAAAAACGAGAGAATTTTATCACATCATTATTATGTATAATTATATTATGTACCATGTTAATCCAATAACCAGAGACTTTTTCCATGAAAGAATGTAATTTTTGTGAAGACACTACACTTTTCCTTTGTACCGATGATTTGCTTCTCCATAAGCTACTGACATTATTTTTCCTCAGTTCCTCATTTAATAAACTTTAATAAAACCACTGTTTCAAAATCCCTCTCAATTGCGTCTATACGACATGTTAGTGAGACGAGACAGTGTAAACTCCGTTGTGTTTTGGCAAAAGAAACAAATTTTAACATGGCAACCAGAGAAGTGTGTAGGTCTTACACATAATCGCTACTCATGACGCTTCTCTGAAAGTTACAAACAGTTAACAAGCCAGGCGAAATTAAATCGCTGCATTTTCGGCAGAATATCCTTTTAGATAATAACGAAAGCAGAAGTGACAGTGGATCTTTTTGAATGGTTACCACGCAAGTATGGGCTTGGATGGTCTCCATTTAATATTTACAAAAAATGTGAGCATAGGCCTCAGTTTAGAATGGCACTTTCTCCTCCAGCGCTGAGCATTTCCCCTACAGCACTCTGAGCGACTCCCCATCACTGCCGCTCTCCTACGCTTTCGCAGCCGACTGCGCATCTATCGGCCACGACATTTTGCGCGCACTATACTGCACACTGCCAGCAGTTATGCATTCTTTTTTCTAATCTGTACATGTGTTTCGTCAAGAGGATAGGAACGCTGCTGTTCATACAGGACACAGCCATTTGCAATTTTTAAGTGGCCTTGGCACCTACTCCCTTTGGAATTCATGCACAACCAACTTGTGTATTCATCACATGTTCCGTGTATACACTAGCTGAGAAGACACACTTTTCTATCCGTTGCACTTATTTCCATAGTATAGAAGTCGTTCATGCCTACGAAGCTGTCTATAAACAAAGGCTGTCGGCAAGGGCAATGCCTATATGATGGTGACTACACTTCTGCTACTGGTGAACGACTAGCGTAAATTAGTGTAAACTGGGGATGCTCTGATTGGAAAACGACGATGCAAAACTGGTTAAATGTACGTTCCACAGTACCTACGGCTCCTAAAAGAGGGTTGTAAACACCATGGTCAGCAAACCCTCGCAGCCAACAAATGGGTTGACGCTGAAGTCATTCTGTCATTCTTTACCACTAACATTACGGAATCCAGATTAATGTGCCAGTCCTGAGAATATATAGGATAAATACCATGAAAAAGAAAACTGATTAGTGCAGTAGCCCTTCTGCATTTGGTTTATTGTGTTACCTTTTCAGTCGATTTTTGCGGGAGTTAATATTTTTCACAATTTTCAAAAATCTTTCTTCGTATAATCATGAAAATTTATTCTAAAATAGAAATATTTGTGTTTGGGGACAGAGAAAATTTTTCGTGAGAGTAAAGTTTAATTTTCAAGGTATGTAATTTCCAGTTCCTCAAGAAAACGATAAATTAAGTGTAAGTATACAAAATATTGCTTTGATACGATAATATACAAGTGATAACGTATTTTAATTTTTGTGACAGTTCCCGTACGTTCTGTGTTTTTAACGTCTGTACCCTGGCGCCAACTTCTCCATCTCAAAACTAGACGAAACTAATGTCAAATACTGCTGGTAACCTGGAGGCAACGTATCCTGTCCTGGCACCAATTAAAACCGGGTTCTCGTGATGAAAAGTTTGGTCCAATGTAACTCACTATTTCAATACTCCTTGGAACATGGAAAAAAACTTGTGACAGCGCTCACTTAAAATGGAGTGAAAGTTACTTTAATTTGACACTTACGTCATCTCAGAGTCTTGGAGGGGCTTCATTTTCACTTAGCGTCCTGTTGTGATAGAGTCCCTGCAGATTCTGGCCGTTCTTATTAAAACTAGGCAACTGTTCTACAGCTTTATGTCATGATGTGATTCGGGCATCAGCTTCCTCTCAAACTTTCGGCAATAACAGATTTCCCCTCTCGCTTAATCACTGTGGGTACGATCAAACTACTAACAGAAATTAATGACATATGGAGAGATTAGAGGGCTACGTAAATCAGATAGAATCTTGTAAAGAAGTGCATTGTATAAAATCCTCGATTACTATAATAGAAGGTCACTTAATATATTAGTGTGGTAGCTCTCAAGTTAGTGGCAAAGTGTACATAAACTACTGAACTTTTATAAGTTACTGAACTGGCAGACACGTCTCGGTTAAGAGAATAAAATCTTCCGCAAAAATAATACTGAAGTAGACAAGAAGATGACTTCTAGTCCGGAGGCTCATTGCGCCTGTCACAAAAGTCGTGCTGGCCTCTGTAAGATTGAGAATTTTTGCTCGCCTTGGGTGCTATTTAAAATCCTGCTCTTAAAGGAAACAGTCAACACAACAAAGTAGTATTAATTTGATAGCCAGTCTCTTTTCTGGCGAAGTTCTCGATGAACCACTCTGGAACGTTAAGTGACAGTCAAAGATTTTTTAAAAGGTAAACGTCTTCTTTCAGATGTGTCCCTGTATGCGGAAACGTTTCACTTCATACAAATATTTGCTTTTAACGCAAGTCTCTACTTATTATCTATCTACCAATCTTATATCACGAATAACACTAACATGTATTTTTTCAAACTTACTAATTATAGAAGTTTATTAATTAATTTTTAGCCATAAGTGTTTCATTTTCTTCAGACTGACTACGTATAAATTTTGTCATTTTATAGCCGTCCTTCGAAGATATGGCAGCACATCTTCATATTCAGTAACTATCTATGACGACGACAGTTACAGTTTAGCCGATAGAGTTTTCACCATCAACTGGAATCAGTTTATTTATATGACGTTGCCCACGTGGTTTTAGATTCATCAGGCGGCAAAGTACAAAGTTGGAATGAGATGTGTAAGAAGCAGAGTAGGTGGTGTCTGTGCAATTTGAGTTTTGCCATCTTTTCAACAATACATTACAGAAGAGGGAGGGCATTTATTCGTAGAAACTATATCCGATGAAACTGACTCTTGTAGAAATACAACAGACCAACCGACAGTGTGTATGTGAAGAGGACGTCGGACGTAATAGTAAGTGTCTCTGATGTAGCCAGATATGTACAATTACATAAATGCATGGTGCCTCTTCTTTTGCATATGTCTGGAAGAACAGCTGAGATACATATTATGTAATTGAATGTGGATGGGGGAGAAAGGAAAGGAAATGGAAGGAACTAATGATATCTGCTGCATCAGGACGTTATGCGGTATCAGTGGCGACAATGAAAATTTATGCCCGACCAAGACTCGAAATAGGGATCTTCTGCTTAGTACACAGTTGCGTCAAATGCTGGGCCACATGGTCACAGTGTTTATCGCAAACTCACAGACTATGTCACTACGCTCCTGAGGTAACCCACACACCTACCCACTGCCCTCTATCCACAAGGAATACGCGGCTGTGATATATTTTATGTAACTGATGGTTGGATGGCAGAAACGACAGAAAATGGAAGAAACTAATGATACCAGCCGCGTGGGGATTTTATGCGGATTCAGCTGCAACGAATTGAAACGTGTGCCAGACCGGGACTCGGGCTCGGGATCTCCTCTTTACTAAGAAGTTGCATTAACAACTGTACCATCGGGACACAGCGCTTATTACGAATGTGCAGACCATCTCCTTATGCTCCGTGGCTGGCAAAATCTCCCGCCTTGCACCACCTATTCTGAGCCCCAGCCGTTGCTCACCGCAAATGCACGGACTGTCTCCATACGCCTCCCGGCTGACCAACACTCTCACCTAGAGCCACAGTCGCCGTCCATATCCTCGATGCTCGCTTATTTTAGATATTCCCTGAAGCCCGAACGTAAATTTCATCCACACGGAAGTTTGTGGGTTAATTGCCCATAGAGCCGAATCGCAATTATCTGTCATTTCATTGTAAGCTAGCCATTTTTGTTACTATTTTGTGGAATTAAAAAAAAAAGCTGTTGTTCGTAAAAAAAAAAAAATCAATGATTTGTATACTCGCTCTTTCGGACATGTACGAAGGAACAGGCGGCAAGCATTCACAAGCATTCATAAAACTGTTTCTCCTCGATGGGCAGTTAATCCACAACCTTCAGCGTGGATGCACATTTACGTTCGGGCTCCAGCGAATATCTAAAATTAGCGAGCATGTATGGAGAATGTGGACAGGTAGCACTAGGTGGAAGTTTGGGTCAGCCGGGCAGAGTATCAACATCGTTCGCGTATTTACGGCAAAAGCTCTGCCTAAGTGGTGAAGTGGTTAGCGTTTCCGAAAGAACAGACGCCATACATTTAAATAACTGATCCGAATCTGCGGGCGATTAGTTAGTATTTTCAGCGTGGATGCAACGTTTCCGTTAGAGCTCTAGCAGGAATCTAAAATTAACAAGCACGAAGGACGTGTACTTGAAATACAGATAGGGGGCGGTAGGTGGGTGTGTGAATCTGGCGCGGACACACCGAGACTGTCCGTGCATTTTCGATAAACGCTGTGTCCGGGTGGTGCAGTGGTTAACGCAATTGCGTAGTAAGCGGGAGATCCCGTGTTTGAGTCCTGATCCAGCACAAATTTTCACTGGCCGCCACTGATTCCACATTGAGTCCTGATGCAGCTGATACCATTAGTCCCCCTTATTTTTTACTTTCCTTTCTGCCCCCTCCAACTTCAGCTATATGACATGTGTCGCAGTTGCTGATTCTGATTGGTTTCTGTTCTTTAGAACATGTCTAACACACGCATTCATATAACTCTTCACCTCGATGGGCAATTAATACGCATCTACGTTCGAGCTCAAGCTGGAATCTAAAATTAGCGAGCATGGACGCCATGGACGGAGACTGCAAGTGAGTTGTACAAGGTGGGAGTATGTGTCTGCCAAGGAGGCTGCCGTGACGGCCCACGCATTTGTGGAACGTTGTGTCCGGGGGCGCAACTGTAAGCGCAGCGGTCTAGTAACCAGAAGATACCGAGTTCGAGTCCCGGTCGAGCACGCATTTTCGCTCGCAGCCCCTGATGCAACAGAAAGTTCCGACGTAGCTGATATCATTAATTCCTTCCATTTCCTTTCCTCTCCCTCCCCCTCTACTTTCAGTCATATAAAGTGTATCGAAGCCGTAGAGCAAGCCGTGATCTTCAACTACAGCTAAGATCTACCGGGCTCATGCTGAGCAGCACCTGCTAGTCACTCTGCAGGTGGCAAGGAGCCTCCGTGCTAACGATGAAATAAATCGTGAAGCATGTATTTAATGTATGCTTCGATTTTCTGCCTCGTGTAATTATAATTGATGAGGTGATACACCAGTAAGATATAAATGCTCTCACGCGTGAGAACCCTCCCATCGTACGACCGTCTGACAGCAGCAAAGTGATGTTCTCATACATGAAAGCCTGCGTCGTTGGATGGTCTGTCACCGCGTCACTAGAAATTACTAGTGATTAATTTAACATAACACAGTGGCGTTCATCTATAATGTTATTAGTATGCTTCACAATGCCTCAACTAATTTATGTCTCACTGATGACGATAAACAAAGGAATCTATGTACATTGCGTCTCTGACAACAGTATGAACCAACCTCAAAACCATATTTGCTTCTGCAGTAAACCCATTACTGGTAAACTTTATCGTTTGGTGTGATATTAGCTCCAGTAGTGTCTGGAAAATGTGTGTACAGTCGAATTTGGAGCATTAAATGTCTACATACTTTAATGGAAGTGTCAGTAATAACTGTTAGATACTAGTTATACTTCATGGAATTTAAAAATATGAAATTATGTAAATTATTTTGTTTCACACTACACATTGTTAAACAAAAGTATAGCAATACGCTGGAGACAGATATCACCATTTGGAAATAACATATGCGATTCTATTCAAACATTCGAAGACGACAAAGACGATTGTCAGAGTAGTGAGCTGAATGTAAACTGCGACAATAAAAAAATAGGAAATCGTCATACCCGAGACAATAAGGTGAGATACTCTACTGAGTAATATTGAAACATGAATGCAATAAACAAGAAAATAAAAGTTGGGATAAAAAAAGGGGAAATGCCTTATTGAAAGGAAGAGCCTACACGTTAATGTACCATGAAGGGAAAGAGAAGATATTTATGGCAAAGATGGTATATCGAATAAGAAGTTCCAGCACGACTGCAGTGAAGACTTTTTAATAGAATCAGAGGTTCTGTTCGACAAATCACTGGTAACTACCATAAAACACTAAGTAGTAACCACCTGGAGCTACTTGAAGTGAAGTGACCACTTACAAACTCGGCAAATAGCTAGAACAAGCAGATATCAGAATCAGATTCGCTGTGACTATCACAAGAAAATTCAATTCATGCATACAAATACTAGCTTACAAAACATTCGTTCGACTGAGTCTTGCGACAGTTGTGCGCCCATTTCAAGATCGAAAGTGTTCCATTATTCCTATCGTAACTGCAGTGCATCTCCAGAATCTGATAATTCCTATTTTTTAATCACACCGTTACATAAAATCTATTTCTGCGCTACCAGTATTAAATAGTTCGACAAAAAGAAGACTTGAGTGAATGAAATTTTCACTCTACAGCGGAGTGTGCGCTGATATGAAGCTTCCTGGCAGATTAAATCTGTATGCCGGACTGAGACTCGAACTCGGGACCGTTGCCTTTCGCGGGCAAGTGCTCTACCAACTTTTTTTTTTTTTTTAAATTAAGCAACCGCTACAGGAGCTGGGCGACGGGTAGGGCAAGGATCGACACCCGAAGCCTGGCCATCCCGCCTCCACGCCCAAGCAACGTGTCCGAGGATCGGAGGATCGAAGGATCAGAAAGAGGATGTAGTGGGTTTGTCTATGTTGTTTTATTTATTTATTTCTTGAATTTTTATAATATTTTTAATTTAAAAAAAATTATTTTTTTAATTTTGTATTGTGTTTATAGATTGATTTTTGTTGCATTACAAAACGAGAGCCTACAACTGCCGTAGCCGAGCGTCCGAGTCGTCTTCTCGTCTGTTGGGAGGGGTTCCCCCCTATTCCGCCCGTAGAGGATCAATATGCTCCAGGATTCTTCTTCGTTTTCAGCGTCTCGTACCCGGAACGCCCCAGTGAGCAGGAGGATCCGTAAATAACGAACCTAAATAATTTGCGAAACAAGTTCTGTACTTCGGGTGGCGGCTGAAAGCTGCATGTGTGGTCATCAGTAGGGATCAAAAGTCGAGTGTGCCTTTGGGAGCACCGCAAAATACACTCCTGGAAATTGAAATAAGAACACCGTGTATTCATTGTCCCAGGAAGGGGAAACTTTATTGACACATTCCTGGGGTCAGATACATCACATGATCACACTGACAGAACCACAGGCACATAGACACAGGCAACAGAGCATGCACAATGTCGGCACTAGTACAGTGTATATCCACCTTTCGCAGTAATGCAGGCTGCTATTCTCCCATGGAGACGGTCGTAGAGATGCTGGATGTAGTCCTGTGGAACGGCTTGCCATGCCATTTCCACCTGGCGCCTCAGTTGGACCAGCGTTCGTGCTGGACGTGCAGACCGCGTGAGACGACGCTTCATCCAGTCCCAAACATGCTCAATGGGGGACAAATCCGAAGATCTTGCTGGCCAGGGTAGTTGACTTACACCTTCTAGAGCACGTTGGGTGGCACGGGATACATGCGGACGTGCATTGTCCTGTTGGAACAGCAAGTTCCCTTGCCGGTCTAGGAATGGTAGAACGATGGGTTCGATGACGGTTTGGATGTACCGTGCACTATTCAGTGTCCCCTCGACGATCACCAGTGGTGTACGGCCAGTGTAGGAGATCGCTCCCCACACCATGATGCCGGGTGTTGGCCCTGTGTGCCTCGGTCGTATGCAGTCCTGATTGTGGCGCTCACCTGCACGGCGCCAAACACGCATACGACCATCATTGGCACCAAGGCAGAAGCGACTCTCATCGCTGAAGACGACACGTCTCCATTCGTCCCTCCATTCACGCCACTGGAGGCGGGCTGCACGATGTTGGGGCGTGAGCGGAAGACGGCCTAACGGTGTGCGGAACCGTAGCCCAGCTTCATGGAGACGGTTGCGAATGGTCCTCGCCGATACCCCAGGAGCAACAGTGTCCCTAATTTGCTGGGAAGTGGCGGTGCGGTCCCCTACGGCACTGCGTAGGATCCTACGGTCTTGGCGTGCATCCGTGCGTCGCTGCGGTCCGGTCCCAGTTCGACGGGCACGTGCACCTTCCGCCGACCACTGGCGACAACATCGATGTACTGTGGAGACCTCACGCCCCACGTGTTGAGTAATTCGGCGGTACGTCCACCCGGCCTCCCGCATGCCCACTATACGCCCTCGCTCAAAGTCCGTCAACTGCACATACGGTTCACGTCCACGCTGTCGCGGCATGCTACCAGTGTTAAAGACTGCGATGGAGCTCCGTATGCCACGGCAAACTGGCTGACACTGACGGCGGCGGTGCACAAATGCTGCGCAGCTAGCGCCATTCGACGGCCAACACCGCGGTTCCTGGTGTGTCCGCTGTGCCGTGCGTGTGATCATTGCTTGTACAGCCCTCTCGCAGTGTCCGGAGCAAGTATGGTGGGTCTGACACACCGGTGTCAATGTGTTCTTTTTTCCATTTCCAGGAGTGTATGTAGTAAACGGCAACGCCTTTTAGCCATTTAACGGCGTTCGTCCTGGTTGTTGGAAAGTATACGCCGTCGGACCGCAATACATCATCAGGGGAGATAGACTCCGGCAATCGCCGCAGGAGTAACGCCAGAATGCGCTGCGTTAGTAGCCAGCACTCGCTGGTCGTGGCACAAGTCAGACGATGTGCATCTGAGTCAACGACTGAGCATGTCGGAAACAAGGGGTCGTCCGTCAGATGTATTGAATGTAGCCTCTGACGAGTAGCGAACTTCCCATTCACAACCACGTACCACAATGAACGCACCGTCGTAGGTAGAAAAGGCGTGTGTACCGCTCGGCACACCGTGTTCCAGGCTACGTCAGGATGTTTGTGTGCGAGCGTATTTACAGGTTGCGGCTGTTGATAGAGGCGATAATAGTCTTTCGTGCAGGGCTTCCGTGTCGTCGGAAGTTCTGACCGTATAAGTAGCTGAAGTCAATCAAGAACTCTCTGATGTGGGTGAGTGCCGGTGAAATGTGTCCTAGAGAAACCGGGGGATGCAGAGAGTGTGGTTCCACTCCCTCTATCAGGGTGCCCGTCAGAGTGGCGTGGGCAGAGGTCCACGTGCGACGCATAGTGTTGAGATATACATGAATCAAACAGATACCGCCCGCCCGCTGCGGCAGTGTCAGGGTGGCGTATCGGACTTTAAAAACAAGACCGGTGCTTACGAAATGTTCATATGCTGCCAGAAATCTGACGACCATCGTAGCCGTCAAGGGAAGGAAATGCGCAAAATAGTTCTGTTTGGAGACAACATAGGTGTTGACATAACGTGTTCTGAGGAGCATATCCAAGCGACGGGACTTGTCCTGCAGCACAGCACGTGTCTGGTGTAGGAGCCGGCGGTAAGTAGCTGCTGCCGTGCGGCGAACATTGCTATAGAATTGCACTCCTAAACACTTGAGTACGGGCACCTTGTCAAAGGGCACCGCCGTTACGTGGGAAAGCTCCCCTCCGACATCCATGTATTATGTCTTCTTCACGTTGATGACGCTCCCAGTGATCGCCCCGTACTGGCGTAGCCACTGTAGCGTCATATGCATTTCATCCTCTGATCCGGCCAGGAACACCACGTCATCGGCGAATGCACCACAACGAAAGGTCACGTCCCGCAAGGAAATACCAGTTAATCGCTGCCGTAGACCATGTGAAGCTGGTTCAAGCGCTGCAGCAAATAATATACCCGACAGGGGGCACCCTTGTCGCACTGAGCCCGCATCTCGTGGTCGTGCGGTAGCGTTCTCGCTTCCCACGCCCGGGTTCCCGGGTTCGATTCCCGGCGGTGTCAGGGATTTTCTCTGCCTCGTGATGGCTGGGTGTTGTGTGATGTCCTTAGGTTAGTTAGGTTTAAGTAGTTCTAAGTTCTAGGGGACTGATGACAATAGATGTTAAGTCCCATTGTGCTCAGAGCTATTTGAACCATTTTTTGTCGCACTGACCGTCCAACAACAATGTGACCAGACTGATAACCGTTGACCATCATGCGGGAGCGCGCTCCGTGGACCAGTCGAAGGACCACCTGTGCAGACTCTGGAGAGAGGCCCATGTGTTGCAAAACTGCGCGTAAGAAATCGTGGTCGACGCGGTCGAATGCGTGGTCAAAATCTACGGCGACAAGGGCGCCTCGTATTTTGCAGGCCGCCGTCACAGCAATTACGTCGCGGCATGCTCCTAACGACGTATGAATGTTGCTGACACCACCTAAACATGTCTGATCTGTGTGGATGGCTTTCCCGATTGCGGTGTGAAGACGCGCGCGGAGGATGTGGGCGAAGATCTTGTAGTCGTTGTTGAGGAGTGTGAGTGGGCGAAAGTCCTGCCACCTACAACCACCATTCGGTTTAGGTACTGGGATCAAAATGCCGTCTGTGAATTCTGTGGGGACAGTGAAATCAGAGCGGATCAGGTCTTGAAACATTTTGAGCCGCTTGTCGCCCGTAAGGTCGTAGAAAGTGCGGTAGAATTCCAGGGGTAAACCGTCCGGTCCAGACGACTTGTTCGGCGCTCCACGTGCCAAGGCCGATGTGAGCTCGTCGGATGTAATGGGCAGCAGCACACTATCATCGGGTGCCACGTCCCGAGGGGCGGGAAAATCGTGCAACAGCTCGTCATAGTCACGTACGTTTCGCGGATCTTCCATGTACAAGGTCCCATAGTGTCTGGCGAACGTGTGCCCGATGTCCGTTTGTGTCACTGCGCGGCCGCCCTCCTCCGTATATTGATAATTTTTACTTATGGACCGTGTGACAGCAACTGAATAAAACACAATTTTAGTGCCATACGCGTTTCGCCTTTATTTTCTGCAAGGCATCATCAGTGGCCTGGAATATGTACGTATGTTAGCTATTTTATTTACATTTTTTGTCATTTTGCCTATAGGCTATAAACAGTTCTGGTGGTTGGTATTTCCTATTAAGTAGTGATGTTTTGAACTGTACTTACAGGTTTCGTGGACAATTTATTACATATTACGCTCCTGTTGCATTTTTGGTGTTGTTCTTCTTCTTATGAACGCCAATTTGCGGTTTTTTCCACATTCCACAGCACTATGCACTGAACGCTTGGTTTAATGCAATGTTTTGGTTTCTGTTGCCGACTGTCAAATATTTTTGCCAAAGATCGAATGTTATTGCCAAACTTATGAGTGTAACTATTGAAGTATCTGTGGCCTGTTCGCGTATGCATTTGTGTGTGCGTTTGTGTATGTGTGTGTGTGTGTGTGCGTGTGTGTGTGTGTGTGTGTGTATGTGAGTGAGTCTTTTTGGTGTGATTTTTTTTTTTTTTTTTTTTTTTTGCTGTGTGTGTGTTTTGGTGTGATATATATTTTTTTGTGCTGTGTGTGTGTTTGTGTGTGTATATTTTGGTGTTATATAACTTTTTTTCGGCTGTGTATGTGTGAGTGTGTGTGTGTGTGTGTGTGTGTGTGTGTGTGTGTGTGTGTGTGTCCAGATGGTGTGGGCAAGAGTTTTTTTTTTTTTTTGTTTTATGTTATCATTTCCTTTGTTAAGGGTAGTAGGGAGCCTGTG